>NC_142091.1:57100684-57407809 GCF_054644295.1 Miniopterus natalensis | reverse complement strand
ACAAAGGAGGTAGCCTGTATCTATTTTTTCAACATTGGCTTAGCACTCATTCAAGGATACATAAGAGAATGAAGGTTAAAAGCCTGGGAGAAAAAAATGTCCTTGGAAATACAATTGAGTGTGAGGCTATATACTCCTGTTCTTTGTGAGGCAAGGAG
Source organism: Miniopterus natalensis (assembly GCF_054644295.1). NCBI lineage: Eukaryota > Metazoa > Chordata > Mammalia > Chiroptera > Miniopteridae > Miniopterus > Miniopterus natalensis. The sequence goes on along the minus strand of NC_142091.1, from coordinate 57,407,651 downwards.
AGGGTGCTTCCATTTCTGTTCAAGGCAAGAGAGAGAGGATTCAAGAAGAGCATGGGACAGCTTGACCTTTGTCCCTTGTTTCAGTGGGAACACAGCAACTGGTGCCAAATCTTTTTCTGGGAAAGCCTAAAATAGCAAGATTTTGACTAAATAGCTACCATGATTGATGTGGGAATAGAGGTGAGTCTATTGGGAAAGTCATAGATACCTAGAATTTTTAAGGCAAGGGATGTGTCTTTCTCATGGACCAATTAGGATCTACATAATAGCCTTCCTGCACCCATCTTTAAAAGAATTCACAATGTGTATTGCCTAGAAGCATAATGGGATCTAACACAGTCTGTGTCAAGTGGAGTCTCCCCAGTGGAGACATTGTCCATAGTAAAGGAAGGAATGGTGCAAGGTCCCCTATATGATGATGATCACCTACAAATGTACTCTGAAAGGAGGTCAAAGGCAGACCATGGCTGCACAGCAGTGCAGGGCCTTTATCCCCACTCGCCTCATTGTCTTCAGACAAATACCACCAAACTGGAAGAGACAGGGATATCTAGTGAGTGAGAAGGGTGGGGTATTAGAGGAGAGGAAATGCTAGGAGGGGAAGTAGAGGAAAGGAAATTAACACAATAAATAATTTATTCATCCCCTATAATTTTACATTCAACTTGTGGTCAATAATTTACTACTCTAATTGATGATGCGAACAAACATTTTGATGTATAGATCTTGCTCCATATTTCCTATCATTTTCTCAGGCAATGGTCCTACATGTGAAATGATTAGAACTTAAGGGTCTCACAGTTTTGAGACTCTTGAAACACAATTTTTAAATTATAGGCCAGAAATATTTATGGTTTACATTCTTACTAGTAATTTCTAAGGGTATATGCCCTTGCCAACAAAGATAGTTTTAAGAAAAACTATATGTTGAATTGATAAATACAAAGAGAAAGATCACTGTTGCTTTAATTTCAATCATTCGTGGGATTAAATTTTGTGTATCTTTATTTTCTACTTAGAATTTCTCTAGGTAGATGGCTTGTTGGTTAATATCTGTTGATGCAATTTCTATTCAGAAAACTGGATTTTAACCTAGCTAAGAAAAATTTTAAAAAATGTACTTCTTGATCTTTCTAGGCCTTTCGATGTCTTGCATATTTATTCCTGAGAAAAAAATGCATTTTCAAACACAGCTGCATTATTTTTCAATCTTTCTTTAATGCATATTTCCCTTCATTGCTGGTCCAGAAAATCAATCCAACCAATTAATGTGCTGGAGAATGGAAATTAAAAAAATGATGCTTCTGTATAGCAGCCCTTCCTGTCATTTGGAAATGCATTTTATATGTTTCAAGGAACATTAGCATGAGGATATGAATGGGCATCCTTGGAGAGAGAAAGAGAGGGGAGGTGGGGGGGAGGAAGGAAGGAAACACGGGGATGTTCACGTGGGTTGCGTTGGGGGTAAAGGAGGTTTGGTCAGTTGTTCCTTCAATGCTTCTATTCCACTTCAAGTATGGCATTCAAGGAGAAGAAGAGAAGAAAAGTAAAGCCAAACTTCATTTCAGACACAACATGTTCCCTGAGATGGCTGATGCCTGTGTACTATAGGAAACCACAATTATCTTGAATTCAATTGAATGAACAGAAAAGAAAGCAGGTTTCCTTCATGGGACCTAGAGATCAGAGTGAGAAATAAGAAGCAACGTATCAGCAATCTATCCCTCTTCTCAGGGTCCCGATCAAGTACTTCATTGCAACAGGCTTGGCCTCATCCCAGGGAGGTAACTAACTGAACCTCCTTTACCCCTAATGCAGCCCACGTGAACATCCACGTGTTTCCTTCCTTCCTCCCCCCCACCTCGCCTCTCCTGACTAAACTCAGAGAATGAGAGCCAGGGCCAGCTTCCTAAGTGTGCCACCATTATATAATTTATACATCCCCAAGTTAAGGAAAATAAAATGCTTCAAATGATAAGTGTGTTAGAGAATTAAGTACAAGCCTCCATAGATGTTGATAATAGATATCAGAACAAATAGATTCTTTCTGGAAAAGAATATCTCCCTTACACTAAACAAAAGATTCAAGTACACTGGAATTTTGCCCTAAGGGCATTAAAAATGGGGCCTAATTCATATAATATGGAAGGCAGTCGTAAAAACAACAACAAAAAACATAGGTTTTTGAATCACAATTGATTGAATTTGATTCTGATTTTTTCCACTACCAAAAATATATTCGTAGGAAAGTGACTTAGTGTATTTAAACATAATTTACTTGATCTATACAATTGGAATAAAAATCATTATTCAGTATTATTTTGAAATTTATAGATGGTATCTGTGAGGCAGAAAATATAATTTACTTAAGAATTATCTGTCCATGATGACTATTATTCTATTCTATTCTATTCTTACTGTTAGAAGTTAATCACTCTCTTAATATCTTGCCAAGGGCCTGTAATTTCATGTTCTGGGACTCAGCCATGCATTGTCCAATGTCTCTTGGAAGAATAAAATATTACTGGCATAGAGAGTACCCACCAGGAAAGGACATGTGCTGGGGGAAATCAGCCAAACTATAAAGCCAAGACAAACTTCTTATTGGCAGGCAGAATCCAATACCCAAGAAATATGGTAATAATGAGGCACAATCCACAGAAGCTATCAGCAACAGTTTTAGAGCTGTGAGGTAGTTCAGCAGGTAAGAAAGATAACACTCAAAAGCTCACCAGGGATGTCGGCTTCCCGTCTTTTGGTTAAGAGTAAGGTAAGCTTTCCAAATCCAGATCCTAGGCAGATGAACAAAATAGGTTCATAACGATCAAAACCAAGGGAGGAGCCCATTTATAAGGACTTAGAGTCAAGAGGTGATACAACATCCCAACTTTCATATTCAAGTAGAAGGCTTTAGATACAGCAAAGGTCACTTGATGTAGAATCGCTGTTCCTATTACGATTCAGGCATGGTATTTACCCTTCCAAACAAATCCACAGGAAAAGGTTTGCCATCTTCACTAGACAGATGATGAAACTATAACTCAGTAAAAGCAAATAAATTTCTCAAGGCTAAATAAGTAGATAAGTGAGTTCCAGATTTGGTATTCAGTTCCATTTTTATATGGCTTTAAAAGAATGGGCCAAACCAAGAGATAATGTGCTACCCATAAAAATAAAATAATTACGCAAACAACAACAACAACTGAAACTCCTATTTCCACTCAGATTGGCTCTGGCAGCAGGCAGCAAGTTTGACCACGATCTGTGGGAAGCAAGAACCTCAGAGTCTGACATGGTATGATACTTTCGTCCCTAACCCAAATGGCTTCAAAGACATTTAGCTGGAACTCCTTGAAAACACTGACAATAGTGGTTTCCATGATTTCCTGTCTCTCACCACTATTAGGGACCCCTGGAATCTCATGGAATCTAATAAAGTTTGTATTTATATAGTGTAACATTATAGTATAATCATTCCGGTTAGTGTGTTTCCTACCACAATATTTAAGACAAAGATTATCCTTGATGCATTGATTAGGGAAGATTCATATATTGATATATCCCCTAGATTATTTCCATTTCAGCATAAGTCGTTTGCTGATATTCATAGTGCAAAGACTTTATTTTATTTAGTCTGTCTGTGATTTCTGAGCTTTATTTAGAGAATCACTAGAAACAGACTCCCTCCCTGCCTCACTGACATTAATACTCCACGGAGCCTCTGGCTCTTCTGCATGAGCCTTAAGAGGTGTATGAAAATGTCCAGAGGGAGAAGGTAGGGATTCTTCTCATTGTTCCACCAGAAAATGTCAGGGAGGCACTTGATTTCTTTGTTCACAGAAAGAGGGGCAAGTAGGGGGAGTTAAAAGAATTATCCTATTCTGTGAAGTTTGGGGGTTGGGGGTTGAAAAGGGAGAAACAATCTTCCTTACCTCCTCTCCATAATTCTCCCATTTAAAAATTCTTAATGGGATTTTGGAAGAAGCAATGGCGCAGGAAAACAAAACCTTTTATCTGATCAAGCAGAAAATGTTTGATAAACGCTAAGGATAAGCTCTCTTAAATATTTTGTGGCCATATTTTGTGACATGGAAATATTCGCTCACTCTATTTACCATTCTCTTCCTTATCTTTGCTCAGAGCTAAAATTTCCATCCTACTGGAGATATTCTTGAAGGAGTTCATAATAAAATGCAATTGTTGTAACTTAACTGGGTACCACCATGCAGACGGTTCCCTCAATAGCTCCCTCCACTTCTTCTAGCAGCCTGAAAGACTTAAACGAACACATTTACCAAAATACTTAACTTTCTATCTCAGGATAATATCTGAATGATGGAGAACCTAGTTCAGCAGAAAAACTAAAGGGCAATAAAGAATCCACTTTTTATAGTATATTAAGGGAGGTAAGATGGCACTTCCCACCAAAACGAATAATTTTACACAGTAATTGAGTCATCATTTATTTCTTTTAAGAAAATGTGCTTTCCCCATTTTAAAACATATTGAAGATAACTATTTTCGTGGTACCCAGCATTAGCAAGTAGACGATTTACAGGAGATAAATTCCCCACTTTCCCTCTTCAGCTACAGTAGAGCGGTAAATTGGCGAAGGCCTCTTGAAATTACCGAGAACATCATCTGCACAAATGCCCTGAATGCTATTTATGTGTCTTTGTAGCTTGCAAATTTAATGAGGCTGATATCTGAAGAGGAAAATATTTCTACTACAAAAATGAAAAAAATGTCGGAAAGAAATCTAGGTTCATTGCATGCCTAAGATTCCAAGGCCCAAACAAAATTTTCCTCCCATGAGGTCACATGAAGTGAAAATGAGTCAATGTTTATTAGGATCTTTGTTTAAATGGACATCAAAGGGATGCTGACAATCTCACATTTCACCCTTCTCCCCATTATCTTCGTAGACATAATATGCTCTACTTTCAGGAAACCTGGAGCATCTTATAAATTGTTGGTACTCCTCCTGGAATGTGGGCTGTGTAGTTATTGGCCCTGAATGTATAAACTGTGAATTAAGTGTCACTTGAATGGAAAATTATTTGAAAAAAGTACACATGATTCACTTCTAATGAATGCTTTCATACGTCTCTGCAAATGTATTCACCCAAAGATGTTCTCATAGAAGCAGGCCAAGAAATTATTCTTTCCTGTGATATTTTATCTCGCAATTTTTAAATTCAAATAATTCATGAAAGCTAAGACATTTCCTTTTATTTTTAAGTAGCACACAGAAATTTCCTGTGCCTGATTAAAATCTTACCAGATAGCCAATGGAAATTAAAATATTTTCCAACCCCCTAAAACATCTATTCCACAAAAGACAATGAAAATAACTGATAAAGATATAAAGAAATAAACTAAATGCTTAGTTATTCAACTAAACTACTAATGTGTACCTTATCTCGTTATAGAAAGTGAGTGCCACCAATTGGTTACCGGAGTAAATGTTCGGACTTCGATTCAGGGTGTTTTATGGTTCAAAGATATAGTATTTTCTGCCAAAAGAGGAACTGTGGGTTTGGTACATAATAAAGGCTGGAAACAATCAAACAAAAATAAGCTATACATCCTTAGTTCCTAGTATTCAGGACTCAGCCCACTGTTGTTGGCTGGTGGTTATGTAACATTACCAAGAACAGATTTTTGTTCTGTGCCAGATTGTAGCACTACCTGCCAATAAGAAGAAGTGAGGACCAATCCAAAAAATAGTCAACCATAAATATTGACCAAAGGGTGTTGTGATCAGCCTTGTGTTGAGGAACCAAAATTTGTAGCATCCAGAGCATTTGGTTATAATTGCAGTTTTTCAAGTGAGAGATGAGAGGGAGTGGATTTAACACAGTGACATTTGGGACAGACCAGGGAAACGGATCTAAAAAACCCCTCCATATACACCTGACACTCTATTCTTGCTGAAATGGGGAGAAAAGGTGTATCGAGGAAGCAAGCATCAAGAATGACATCAAATGCCCTGGCTTGGGAAGCAGAATCAAATGAAGAGAGCAAGGGAGGTAGAAAATAAGAACATTTTTATTTCAGAGATGTCCAGTTTCAGATACCTACAATTAAAGGCAGCTGCACCCAACAGACAACTGGAACTCTGATTTGTGTAAAAGTCTGGAACACAGTAAGAGGCATTTTCTTTCTCTTTTCCCTCCTTTCTTCCTCAGGAAGTTGACAGGACAGCTTCAGGGGGTGAGTCTAATACCCCTAACGCCATAAGAAGGTGAACTTATGGCTGCAGTTTGACTCTAGATGCCTTAGCCTCTCTGCTAATGTTTCAATCAGACTAGTTCAGAGCCCCACTAGTTCAGGTCCATCTTGCCCTGCCTGTCTGAATTTTAAAAAGCAAGGACTGCTTTCGGATCACATCCCTTGACTGATACTGCCAAACGTATGTCTTAACCAAAGTGGCCAGAGAAAGATTCGAATATCTTATTACCTTGAGTCCTAAAAACCCAGGTACCTACTTTTATACTGTTATTGTCATAGTCTGAGAATTTTAAATGCCTAAATTCCAGTGTGGCAGAGTGGAAAGAATACTAAATTAGTACTGATCTATTTTTGTTCTCAGCAATTTTACTAATAAACTGTGCTATTAAAATTGTTTTCGTATTTTCTTTCACTCCCCGGCATGTACTTGAACTGCTAGGCACATAACTTTCTTTATCTTACCCAATCTTTACAATGGTATTAGTATCTAGTAAATTTTTTATCTGAGCTTCCTCTGATTAGGTTATAGAATGATGGTGTGGTTTTCTTCCTACATAAAATCTCAGGTGCCTTGTAGCTCATGAGTCTACAACATATATAGCTATAGAAGGAAACATTTCATGGGAAAGAGAAACTGATTCTATAGACATTTTCATTAAGGAAAGTATGTCTGTAGTTCATGGGATACAAAATGTGAAAACTATTTTTCAGCCTTGGGCTTCGTTTCTGGAAGATTTTAGCGTTGGAGGTAAGATTTTAGAAAACCTCAGAAAAAGAGGAGAAAAGGTAGACATAAAGTTAAAGGTTATTCTAAGGATAACGAAGACTATACGTGAGAAAGGCATGGTGAGGAGAGGGTGGGAGGTGAGAGTGTAGAGGGAGCAGTGGGTTCTTTGTTCTTCTGTGCCTTCTGCAGGATAATCTAAAAAGGCTGCAGAGTAGTGGATGGGAAGGGAGAATGGACAGTTACCTAGGTAATCTAGGGAGGCCCTTGAATTTGATCCTTAGAGTCTGGGCAAAGAAGCACAAATTCTTCACTAAGTGCAAGGGAATAGGTAGGTTCTTGAGGCAGAACTTGGATCTGTGATTTGGTTGGTGAGCCAGAGGGAAGATGCAGTTATAGGAGATGTATGAAGTCCAAACGTTAGGGCCCACTCACAGACCCACATGCAGGAAACGTGAAGTTAGGCTTCTCCCCCATATGGAGCCGGGTTGCCACAGCCTACTAGGAAAGGGAGCTCAGCTCTAGGAAAGGAATAGTGTTGTACAGTGGGATAAAACTCGGTTAAATATAAGATGATAAGAAACAGCTCTGAACCAGGGAAACATTTTTTGTTGAGTTCCCTAATCGCTAAGGCCAGCCTGGGAGTTTGTTAAACATATAAAATCCCGGGCCTCACTCCAGACCTTCTGATCTGAATCTGCTTTGAGGAACATTCCTCTAAAATCCTTTATTTTCTTTCCTCATCTGTAAAACGGGGTTCATGGCTTCCTTAGGAGGTTGCTGTCAGGATTAAATAAAATAAATTTCTCCGGTGTTTAGTAGTGCGCTTTGCATAGTAGGTGCAAATAATTGGAAGCTAATGTATTAATATTAGTAATAAGAGTATACATTACAGAATTATTTTTTAAAACTAAAATAATTGTTGAAAAGACTAGCACTTTAAATTCTCATTTCAGAAATGAGCATTTTAATTTCTAATTCATAAACAGAATTTGACCTTGCAGCCTAATGATTGTCTGCAATTAGACCTACTTTTAGTAGAAAATGAATGAATGAATGTATTTTGAACGGTGACTAAATTGTTGGAATTTTCCTGAGAGTATTATTACATGAGGTTTCTGAATCATTTTAAGTATCAGTGACTAAGAAAAGGAATTGTGAGCAGAAAAACCAATTGTAAGATTAACACTGTTCTAATATGCAATGCAAATATTATGCTTCTGGAATAAAAGTGCAGACTTTCCCTTAATTACTCAAACCATCTCTCCCTGGGACAAGAATAGGTTTTTTTCATTGCTTAGATTTAATTTATATCAACTATTCTTGACCAGGTATGCAAGTGGGTTCAAAAGACCTTTAGGCCTGACAATGTTTTAATCAACCCCCCAAATCTTTACTCTTCCAGCTACATTTTATAGAATTGCTGCACTCTCTATCCCCAGTTCACTCTCACGTCTGCTGCTTCTTAATTATCTAAGTAAAGACAAAACAATTATTTCAACATTGCAATCTCTATACTTGACTATATTTCCAAAGAGAGCTATGACTCCAATGCTCTCACAAAGGAAAACAGGGCAAACAATGATCATAATCATGGTGATGCTGATAGGAATGATGATAACAATGATGCTGATAACTTCTGTAGTAAATCCAATATTCATGGAATATTTAATTCTACATCTTCTGGTTTGAAATACCATCTTTTTTGAAATTCTACATCTTCTGGTTTGAAATACCCCTATTTTTATCTTTAGTGGGAAACCTCTCCTCTGAACTTTAGAGACATATATCCAACTGCCTACTCAATATCTCTAACTTGGACATCTATGCGGTATCTCAGACCTAACCTGTCCAAAGAACTGGTTTCCTATACAATACTGGCTCTCCTCTAGTCACTCCATCTTCATAAATGATACCTACTGTCTATCATTATAATGCGTTTGTTCCCACTCCAATCCTATTTATCAGCAAGTCCTGCTATGTCTGTCAGTTTGACATTAGCAATCATGGTCTTTCCCACGATGCAAGTTTGCTTTGCAAGAGGAATTATTGCTTATATCTTTCATGCCACTGAGATATCAAAATAGTTTTCTAATTTTGATGTGTATGGAACCCCTTGAAGAATGGAAATGCCTACTAGTCACAGTTCATGAAGTGGAAAATGTAATATAGAATGTGTAGTCAGCAATTAATGGTAGGACAAAGATATGAAATCCACAACAATTTAGGTCTCAAAAGTTCCCTTTAGGCTCAAAATAATATACGTTTTGTGCTTTTTATGTGTAATGAGAAAAAAGCATATAAGTATATGGGAATTCAAAAACAGCTTCCCATGACAAGCACTTATTAAATACTTAATGCATCTCCAGTACTACGCATCAAGAGAATGGAAATACAAAGATAAATAAGACAAAATATACATCCTGAAGGAACTGTTATTCTAGGAAGAGATTTGAGGAAATCGTTTTAATAATCTATAATAATCATTGACTCAACTGCACAAACGTACTGTGCAGTGATTCAGAGCACTATTCACATGATGGGCTGCTCCCACCAAGATGGAAATAGATTAGGATATTAAAATGTATATAGTAACTTAGCAAACCAGACCTCCATAAGCCATGTCAAACATCATAGGGCTTATATTTACCAAACCCCATAGCTGTCCATACTAAGAAAATGAACCAGGCAGCCTTATAAATGGCTAAGGGAGTGTGTGTGTGTGTGTGTGTGTGTGTTTAATCTACACACCTGATGTAGATACAAAATGTCCTTTCACAGTGAAAGGGTTTCCAGAACTGATGTTAAAGTCTCTATTAGGTTTATTTCCCAAGAGTGTCTGTGTATTTGGGTGATCCATCCTTTAAAGACATGAGCATTGCATTGGGTTATTCCAGTAAATCAAGTCAGCTACTGAGTGATATAGTGCTGGGAGCACTAAACTTGTGAGCTTTAATTCAAGAATGACATAGAAAAGATGAAGCACCAGTACACAAGCCAAGCTTTGAAGCTTTTCTCATATACTCAGTTGAGTTTAAATATACATTTATTATCACTGACAAGAAAATGCTTCTACTAAAATTCAATTATTGTGGACATTAAACACAGCCATAATCCAAGGTCACTATTTACATTAAATAACCATTTATCCATCAAATAGTTTTAAGGACCTACTATGTGTTAGATACTCTGACAAAAAGATACAAAGATAAAAAGACTTGGTACTGGTAATCCAAAAGTGAATAGATTAGTGACAAACACTTTTGAACAATCACTTAACACACAAAATATTTACTTGGATAGGTGTAGGTACAGAATATTATAGACGGGAGTCTGCCTCAAACTTGTAGTGAAGCTGAGTTTGAAAAGTGGAAAACAGTGAAGCTAACAGACAAGAGATATTGTAGGTGATCAGTGGGTGGAAAAGAGAACAGGACTTTTAAAGGCACAGAGTACTGGAAATTTTGCTCAGAGAGCAATTTCGCTGCTTCTCAACATCTGGCGTTCTTTTTAAACTTTTACTTAATTATGATATTTAGCAGAACATTTAGCCATTAGACAGTCAGAATGATTTCTCATAGTAAACAGAATGAAATGGATTCTTAGTCCCTGACTATGTAGAGAAGGCTACAGTTTCAGTAGTAATATCTATTTTCCATCATTGTTATAAGAAGCAATAATTCTTAGAAATAGAATTTTCATCATTTTTATGGATGTTTAAATCTAAATGACATAAAAGAACAAGCCTGATTAAAATAAAAATCTCTTAACTTATGTGCATTCTATTAATTGATTTATTAAGATCACAGACAACTACTGAGAACTTACCAAATATCAACCACTGTGCTAAACTCTGGTGATATAGAAATAAATGACACACAGTCTCAGCCCCCAAGGCTCCAAGTCTAGTGGGATTTTCAGATACACTTAAGCAGATATTTATAAAACAGTGAGATCAATGCAAGAATAGAAAGAAAGGTAATAGAAGCATGAACATAGGTAATCTAATAAGTGTAAATATGGGGAGAACTAGTAAAATGTGACCTAGCTTTCAAATTATGAGGAAGTTGTTCTAGGCTACAAAACAGCATAAATAAACAGATAGAAGATGTAAAATGTCATGGATTAATTGGGAAATTCAATATAAAATTTGCTGTACAGGTAGCCTGCCATGGCCCATGATGCAGGTAATGACTTAGCATTTATTTACACTCTCAAAATCTTGTGTTTCTTTTGTCTTCACTGACAACCTCCTCTCAGCCAAGTAGGATGATTATATTGTAGACTTTGTTATACGGCCCTGGGCTCTTTAATATGCAATAAAGAAGCAGTGCTTTTCCATGCAGTTGAACAGCTGCTGTAAAGAACGAGAGTAACAAATGAGTCAAATGTGCTGCTGAGGGTTAGTTAATGTATTATATCAGTGTTAATTGAGGTATTATTAAAAGGATGACTGTTGCCTCTCAGATTCCTAGAATTTACACACGCACTTCATTAATCTTTGCCCTCCCTACGGGAAAAGTCACCACACCTGTTCATCTTCATGAGCAGAAATACTGCCTGCCAGATAGCTGGTGTGCAGCTCCAGACAGGCAGGATGACATGTGGCAGATCAAAGAGAAAACACCCCCGTGTTTGATAGGGGTTTCACTTTCCCCTCATCTTGGTGATGCACTGGGGCCTTTTCTCCTTGCTTATCTGAGTAGAATTATAAGATAGAGTCATTGAATTCCTTCTACCAGTGATGCCCTCATCAATATCAAACTCACATTTGTGTCACAGGCATCTTCTCCAAGATGTAGAATTTAAAATACGTGACAAGGGTATAAGTAGGAGGAGAATGTCTCTATTTTACACCGTGGAAAACATGGCTGAGCTGAGAGCTGAGAACAGAATGCAAAACAGAAGTAAAATAGGGCAGGCAAAGTACAGTACCATGTGCAAAGGATTATTGGAAGCATGGGAAGTGGAATCTCTCTAGAGATATGTGGTGATAAGACTTCCAAACTGTGAGGGGCAAAATAAATAAAAATAACAGCCATAGCAGCAGCTATCATTTATGGAAAACCTACTCTACCAGGCACAGTGTTATGAGCTTTGGATATTTTATTTTACTTCATCTTTATTGGCATTTATTTGAGGTCAAAATTATTGCCAGTTTATAGTTGAAGAAACCCCAACTCCAATGATTAAATGACTTGCTCACTGTCCCACAGCTAGTAAGAGGCAGAGCTGGATTTGAATGTAGATGCATCTACCTCCACACATTATGCTCTTAGCCACTAACTTGAATCACATATATTTGGGAGCAACAGGCCACCAGCAAAATTCCAACTATGACTTGCAGTCAAGAAAAGTGATGGGGCTTTCAGGGATCAGAAATAGCGAGCAAATAAATAGACTTCTATGGCTACTGGTTTGTTAGGCTTAGGCCCTCAGCTTTGTCACATCTATTCAAAGGTGATCAGTGTTCTGAAGCCAGAGGGACTCATTTTGAAATTAAACTAGCAAAGAACAACTCTGCTTATTTAACAGTGTCTAATGCTAAACAGGGCTCCACGTCATATCGGAGCGGCTCGTTTCAGGGGAGCAGTATGTCCTCCTTTGCAGGACGCTATGCAGGAATTCCAGTTATAGTTAGAAGGCTTATAAGTGATCATGGGATCAGAGCAAAAGGGTTCAATGAAACTGTCCGTTTCCTCTGCAGAGATATAATTTCCAAGCAGACTAGACCGCACATGATCAAAGCACAAGACCTCTCCCTGATCAATGAGAAACACATTGATAAAAATCTTGCTTTCAGCCTCCTCTATACTGGTCACTCCATCCTTTTGAAAAGTTGTAGCTTTCAGAAACACACTCAAATCCCAATTACATATTTCTGAATTATAATTAAATAACTGCATATTTTCAAAGTGGTGTTAAGTGGGTTCCTTCCAAAGATATCAAACTCCACTTCTGGTTGAGTTTTAAAAAATTACTTATTGCAGGTGACCCCAGTGTCATTTACCACTCATGTACTTCCAACATTTAAGAAAAATGGCCACTATGTGTGCCACCATTAGATGAGGTGATGGGTGAAGGTGAGCACCTTACTAGGCTCCTGACTGGTTTCCATGGATTCCCTCTTGCTGCTCTAGCATTATTTTCTACGTAGGGGCCAGAGTGATCTTTCCAAAGCAGTAATTCATATACATCAACTTTCTGCTATATTTTCTGAAACAGGTGGCCTCCTATTATGTTATTATAGTCTCAAAATCCTCAATATTAGCTAAATTAGGACCTGTAGTAAGTTTCCCCTACCTGCTTTGTTTCTCACCAAGGTCCCATTGTTCTTTGTGGTCCAACCACACTGGATGTCTCTCAATCACTTGAATGTGTCAATGCATCTCTTACCAGAAAGTCTCTTTAAATGCAGTTTACCTTACCTTAGATGTTCTTTCCCCCTTTACCCATTTAATTCTTACTTATCATTTATATTTAGATCAAATTTCATTCATCAGAAAAAGACTTCTCTAAGCTCATGATGTAGGTCAAGTTTCCCTACTATATACTCTTATATCACCAGGTACTTTTCCTTCACATACTTGCTCTAAATTATAATTTGTATTTATTCATATAGCTATTTGATCAATGTCTGTTTCTCTGACTACACTCCAAACTACACAAAGATTCTATTTGTAAAGTAATATATCACTGGTGACAAGTACAATGATTGATACATAGCTAGTGCTCCCAAACATTTGTTAAATAAATTAATGTAAGTCATGGTAACTTTCTGTATCTTACTGTGATTTTTAACTTTTTAAAATATTTAACTATTTAATTATTTTTATATTATTATAAAATGACTGCATACTCATTGTAAACACTTCACTAACACAGGAATAAATGCAGTAGAGAATAAAAATCTGACAAAATTCTTGGTTCTGTCCCCCAAAATGACAACTATTGGCATTTAGAGGAATATCTTTCCAGTCTTTATTTTCTCTGTGGTGTGTATGTGTGTGGTTATTACATGAATGAGACCATATTATTTGAGCAGATTCTCTCCCCCCCCCCCCATTTAATATGATGTAGAGATCTTTCAATGCCAATACTTAGAAATCAATCTCACAGTTTTTGAAAGGCATCTAGAATTCCATCAAATGAATGTGTTAAAATTTGTTTTACTAGTTTGTAATTGATGTACATTTAACTTAACCAATTATAAATAATGCTCATCACTGTGTATATTTTTTCAGTAATATATATACATAGATTCTTAACAATGTCGTTGCTGAACAAAGGAATGCCTGTCTTAAATGATGACATATTATTTTTCAATTTCTTTCATAAAGATTTTACAATTTAAACATCCACTGATAGTTAAAGAGTATTTAATATTGAATTTGAACACTTTCACAAGTTGAAAGGTTTTACTAAAATTAGCTTCCATACTTCCCTAAACTTAATATTTTTAGTAATGAGCTAACTCACATAGAAAAATAATTATTGCATATGAAAAGGTAACAGCATATGTTCTCCTAATTCTTGGGTAGATTTCTTAGGGCATAAGTGTTTGGAATCCCTGAGGTAGCAACTGACAAAAACATTGATAAGGCCCTGATTTTGAAAACAGACTATGTAAGAGTGTATTAGGTCATGGAATGTCAGGTTTCATCTTAAAATAATCTCTGTAAGAGTGAAGGATAACCTAAAATGGTAAAGATAAAGGGGACTGATCAACTATGACTGGGAAGACATTAGACATTTTCCACATGGATGATTTGAGGCTTATATTTCTAGGAAAATTTATCAGCCATTCCCCATTCCATACCTGTTGCCTCTCCTTATGAATATTATAGCAATCAAGACCTAGATAATTACAGAAAGTTTCAGAATATTCACCATGAACCAACCCTTTTCTCCTGTGTTTAGAGATATTCTGTAGGCTGCAGGGATACCTAAAGTGTGCCAATAAGGTACATGTTGAATGGAATATGTTGAAAGGAAGCCAATTAAGAATTATTTGAAGGGGGGGAAACTGTATTTATCCAGAATTTTGTTATGATGTAAAATGGCACTTTTCTGGGAAGTCAAAGTCTTAATGATGGTAGGATTAACAAGCAGCTTCAGTTAACAAAAATTTATAGAATCCAAGCCAGACTCTCTTGCCATCTAACTGATCATAGCCAACTTGGGATATGGGAAGGTAAGATGACCATCAATGTGAAATACAACAAGGAAAATAATTTCCCTCGTCTATCTTAAAATTCCAATGCCAAGGTTAGCAGCATTGTACCTCCTTACTAAGAAGCTCTTCTTCATTTCAAACTAAGCTTCTTGTACCTCAGACCTATTTTCGCTTGATCAACCCTGAATGGAAAGAGAGAGCAGCTGGTCACATCTCTATTCAATAGCCATGACAACCCCTCAGACTTTGTAAGCTGCTGGCTGTTTCTACACCACATCAAGAAAACATGTCAAAAGTATTTAAAAAACTTTGGGGAAATGGTGATCTTACTAGGCCAGAGTTCTTCAATAACAGTGCTATTGAAATTTTGATCTGGATAATTACTTGTTAGGGAGCCTGTTCTGTGTATCGTAGGATGTATAGCAATATTCCTGATACCAGTATTACCCCTCCATGTGTGGCAATCCAAAATGTCTCCAGCCATTGCCAAGTATCCCCTGAAAGGCAAAAATCAGCCATGCCCTATTTAGAACCAGGGCATTATTGTTTTGGTGAGGACTACTCAGCTGCAATTGGTAAGGGACATGCATACAATATCACAAAGGGCCCTAACATCTTCAGTCTTTCGGCTACAGGTACCCAGTCTAGGATTCTACTTGTCAATAGATAGAAAACAACTTCATGGTTATCATCAAGCTATTTCCAAGGCTGAAAAATAGCTTATTTGCTCTGAGAAATTCATGGGGATGCCACAAAGGTAGGCATCTTCCAACATATCTTAACATATAGGCCATGATATATTTGCATGCTTTGTGCCAGGGAGAGTTCATGAAAAATAATCTCAAATTCCAAGCAAACAACTCCTAGTCCGCATTTAGAAGTGTACATGTCCCCAAAGATATGTACACACACTTAAAATCAATCCATCAGACTCTTTAATTTTTTTGTTAGCACAAAAACATAAAAGCCTTATATCTCCAAATTAGCAAAGAAAGTAAAGGATATTAATATTTGCTAGGCCCCTAATATTTCACTTGCTTTAAATATATTAATTTGTTTAATCTTCATATCAGTACTATTAAATCACTGTTATTATACTAATTTCATTAAAAGATGGAGAAATTGAGACTTACTCAGTTTAAATTAATTGACTATGATGAGACTTGTGGAAATGGCTAAGGTATGAATCTATGGTAGGTCTGATTCCAAAGCCAATATTCTCTTTCTACAATAATATGGGTCTATTTTCTTGAAAAAGTTTTAAAATATTGCCAAAAATATTTCTTGAAAGGTCCCATTTGTGAAAAGACAAAACAAAAACATTACATGAGATAAAATGAAAACCACTTTTGCTTTCAAAAAATAGTTCTTAAAATATAAAAAGAATATTTACAGTTCTGAACAATATAATGGACACAAATTTTAAGAAGGGAAATTTAGAACCATTTAAAATAGAAAATGAATTCTTAGCCAAAATGTGTGCTCCTGGAAAATTAAAAAAAGGAACATAACCAAAAGGCATTGGAACTAAATCACTTCCTGAGCCATAATGAGCTTAGGTTTTTAATCAGACTAATGAGAAAAGATCTGTAATTCGGCACAGCTCATGAGTCATACCATAAAGTTTCTCCCTATAGTTTCATGGCAGCCCTTGATGTATCATTCATTAGGTGCTGGAAAAGTAACATTTTCAAGAACACAATGAACTTCAGGCAGACAGGAAAAACAATGAGTGAGCAGCCCCTGGCCCTCCCTTCCCAACTGCCCTTTATTGCTTCAGTCAGAGTGCCCTCACTCCCTCATCTCTGAGCCGTGATTACTACCTCTGGTCTACATTAATCTGGTGAATCACTGGTGGCTTTGCAAATCATGTTCCTTAAGACCATATAATAGAAGTGTAGGAGGTGCAAAAACTCCTTTAGGGTGGGAGGGGGTGAAGGGTTGGGGAGGTGAAAATACAATTAGCTCTGTTAGGTACTCTGTCCCCCACCCAGGAGATCAAGAACACAAATTTTTAAAATTCATTGATTTTTTTTTTGTACAGTCTCGCCAGTGAGACCTTAAATGTTTAAAATATGCATTCTCTGGAAGTGGGGAAAGCATGGGAAAGCAGTGGTCTGGATTTAAAAACGTACCACACATGAGCAACTTGCCTTTTAGTTTAAAGATTAAGATGCGACTAGGCACTAAGGCAAACAGTACCCAGAAAATCCAAACCACCTGGAGACAGAACCAGCAGGTTCAAAGATACTCGGAAAATAAGACATAGATACAAAAAGACATATAACAGGAAAGCATGAGTCTGGAATTAGTAGATCTGAAGTGCTATCTGGGTCTGACACTTTTAACTGAGTGACTTTAGGAACAAGTCTAAATTGCCCTAAACCTCAATTCCCCATCCACAAAATGGGAATAAGAGTTCTGTTTTACAGGTTTGTTTAGATAATACAAGGCAATAATGCACCTGAAAGTTAATTTTATTGTTATGATTTATACTTATAGCTATTATTTTGTTACTAAGTTATACTGAGGACACGTACCCAGTCCTCATTATTTAGTCGATGTTTGTCTCCCTACCAATTTTCATTTATTCTTTTACCTGTACTTGTCTGATTCCTAGAGGAGTCCCAAACTTATGTAGAATGCATTCCCCTAAGTTATGAATGGATTTTCTTCTAGGCAGGCCTGGACAAAAGACAACTGATCTACACTAACATTTCAACATTTGACCTAACCACAAGCTTTTTCTGTTTTTCCTTTTTTAAAGCAAATCCTTTATTTCTTTGAAATGTTGGCTGATGCCTGTGTTCTTTTAGATTCCTGCCTCAGGGCTGCTGCAGGCTTAGCTGTAATTACAGCTCTGGACATTAGGGAGCAGCAGAATGCAAAGGAGCATTACTGACGCTGGGAAAACTCACTAGGCAAGTCCTGCTAAAACAGGAGTCTGGTTCACCCTGCCCCTCTGGGGAGTCCCTGACTCCAAACCTACCTGACATGCCAGGAGGCATTATGGGACAGATATAGTCACGGAAGTCAGGAAATCTTAGGTTCTAAATCATTTCCAGCTGTGTAATCTTAGGAGTTAACTAATATCTCTGGGCTTTGGATTCCATTACCGAAGAGGTTAGGATCATGACATCTTCCAAGTATGACTACAATGGTTTTCTCAGTTGCAAAATAACAAACGTGATGTCTGATTCATAAAAGGTACTCAGTAAATATTATTTGCCTCCCATAATTTAATTTCTCCTATCACACTTGTATTGACCTTTTCATAGAGGCCCATCTAACTCAACTGAGTAATCTAGGGCTCCACCTAAACACAGCTAGCTTACCAATTGGCCATTAGCCGATACCTCCACTCCAACTCCTGCCTCAATAGACTTTGCATTTTCTCTGCAGAATTTGCGCTTTCTCTACAGTTAACTCTGGCTGTATTGTGGCCTGTAACAGTCTTGGATCAGATACACAATGAATGGCAGGAAGACCAGAGTGATGAACAGGTTCTAATAGAGGCCCCAGTGATTTCTACTTCTTGTTACTCAGGGCCTTGTGCAATGACCTCCCCTTGAGTAACTTGCTTCTAACCAACAGAATACAGCGACATTGAGGGGATGCAACTTCTGGACTTACGCTACAAAAGATCGTGACTTTTCTCTTGCTAGCAGATTCTCTCTCCCTCTCTTACTAGCCTTGATGAAACAAGAGGCATGTCAGAGAGGCTGTGTGGCAAGGAACTGAGTGTAGCTTCTTGTCAAGAACCAGCAAGAAACGGACGCTCTTAGTCCAACAGCCTTTATGGAATGAACTCCTCCCAACAGCCATGTAAATGAGCTTGAAAGCAGATTCCCCACCCCCACCCAAAATGAGTCTTTAAATGATACCCCAACACTAGCTAACACTTAGATTGAAGCCTTGTGAGAGGCCTCAAAACAGAGGACCTAGCCAAGCTATGCCCAGATCCCTACCTCCCAGAAACTGCAGAAATCAAATGTGTTAGTCTAAGCTACTAAAATTTGAGGTAGCTTGTTTCACAGCAATAGATAACTAATACAAGGAGGGAAAGAAGATGAGATGAGATCAGAGAGCATGTAGGAGTCACATCTTGTGGGGCCTGGTAGACCATAACAAAGAAATTGATTTTTATGCTTAGTGCAATGGGAAACCACTGGGGATTTTTCAGCCTAGAAAAGGCATGATCTGATTTACATTTTAGGAAGCTTACGCAGGCTGCTCTGAGGTGATTGGACTTTACGAGGCTGTTAGCGATATTTACATGTCTTCCTGCCAAAATTAAAATTGTCTACTCTGTCTTCAGAGAAAGGAAAAGTACCCTTTGCCTCTTCAATCCCACTCATGAGCTGGACAGCTCTTGCTCTTGGAAGGATCTACTTCGGGGTCGAAAATTTCAGCTTGGAAATTTTAAAAACTATTTTTATGAGGTAAATCTAGATTTATATGCAGTTGTAAGAGATAATACACAGAGATCCCATATACCCTTCCTCCAGTTTCTGTCAACGGTAATATCTTGAATAACTAAGATACAGTATCACAGCCAGGAAATGGGTGTTAATATGATCTACTAACTTATTCAGGGTTTACTCTATTTGTATGCCTTCATTTCAATGTGCGCTTGTGTGTGTGTGTGTGTGTATGTGGGTGTGTGTTTAGCTCCATGCTATTTTATCACATGTGTAAATTTTTGTAACCATCACCCCAGCCAAGCTAAAGAATAGTTTCACCTCTGCAAGGATCCACTGTGCTACCATCTTATAACCACACTCACTCACCTTCTCCCTTCTCTACCCATAATCTCTGGTGACCACTGTATATTCCTCTCTAATTTTGTCATTTCTTGAATATTATATAAATAAAATAATGTGGTATGCAATCCTTTGCAATTATTTTTTTATTATTTTATTAAATTTATTGGGGTAACATTGGTTAATAAGATTATATAGGTTTCAAGTGTATATTTCTATGATACATGATCTGTATATTGCATTGTGTGCCCACCACCCAAAGTCAAATCATCTTCCCTCACCATGTATTTAGCTCCCTTTACTCTTTACTATGACCTCCTGCTTCCCTCTGGTAACCACCATCCTGTTGCCTTTGTCTATGAGTTTCAGTTTTATATCCCACATATGAGTGAAATCATAAAGTTCTTAACTTCTTCTGACTTATTTAGCTTAGCATGATATTCTCAAGGTTCCTCCATGCTGCTGCAAATGGCAGCATTTCATCTTTTCTTTTGGCTGAGTCCTACTCCATGGTACATCTGTAACACATCTTCTTATCCAGTCATCTATTGAAGGACACTTTGGTTGCCTCCACGTCTTGGCCACTGTGAATAATGCTGCGATGAACATAGGGTGCATCTATCTTTGTGGAGATTATCAAGTTTCTCAGGTATATACCCAGAAGAGGGATTGCTGGATCACATAGTAACTCTATTCTTAAGTTTTTGAGGAATCACCAGGCTTTTCCATAGTTACTGTACCAGTCTACATTCCCACCAGCAGTGAATGAGGGCTCCTTTTTCCACAACCTCTCCAACACTTGTTATCACTTGTCTTGTGGATAATAACCAGTCTAACAGGTGTGAAGTGGTATCTCATTGTAGTTTTGATTCGCATTTCCCTAATTGCTAGTGAGGCTGAACATTTTGTATGTCTTACTAGGAGATGTGTCTGCTCAGGAAGGATAGACTTTTAACACATGATGCAGATGTTGACTGGAGCGATTGAACATCCATAGTCAAAAAATAAACCACACCCTAAACCTTGCACCTTGTATAAAAATTAACTCACAATGGATCATGGACTTTAATGTAAAGCATAAAACTAAAATGCATTTAGAAAAAATTTTCAAAAACCTTGTAGAAAAACATAGGAGAGAATCTTATAGGTATCTTAAGCTAGGCAGGGTGTTTAGACTTGACAGAAAACATAAGATCAATAAAAGGAAAAACATGATAAACTAGGACTTTTCAACTTTAAATTTAAAATGTTTGCTCTTTGAAAGAATCTTTTAAGAGAATGAAAGCTATACCCAGCCAGCATGGTTCAGCAGTTGAGCATCAACCTAGGATTTGGGAGAGTGCAGTTCGAATCCTGATCAGGGCACATGACTGGGTTGCGGGCTCGATCCCCAGTAGGCGGTGTGCAGGAGGTAGCTGATCAATGACTGTCTTATCAATGATGTTTCTAGCTCTCTCCCTCTCCCTTCCTCTCTCTGAAATCAATAAAGACTTAAAAAAAAAAAAAAAGAATGAAAGCTACAAAATGGTATAAAATATTTGCAAACCACATATCTGAAAGTAGTTGTGCCTAGAAAAATATAAAGAACACTCAAAACTTGGCAGTAAAAAAAGAAAGTGCGAGAGAAACAATGCGATTAGGTAATGGATAAAACACATAACAAGCATCTTACTGAAGAAGATATACAGATGGCAAGTAAACCTTAAAAACGCTATCCTAAGCGAAAGAAGCCAGTCATAAAATATCACATATTGATTGATTTCATTTACAAGAAATTTCCAGAATGGCAAATCTATAAAAGCCAAAAGTAGATTAGGGTTTTCAGGGATTGAGGAGAGGAGGAGATAGGGCATGACTTCCAATGTATATGGAGTTTATTTGGGGGTGTAATGAAAATGTTTGTTTTAAAGATAGATAGAGGTGATTGTTGCATAATTATGTAAATATTTTAGAAAAAACAGATTTTTCATTTTAAATGGGTGACTTATAGTATGCAAATTGTACTTCAATAAAGTCTTCATTGAAGAAAAAAATCAGAAGAATTAGTTGGGCCATTTGCACGGATCTCGTTCTGGCTTCTCTGCTCTGTTGCATTGACTTGTCTGCCTGTGCTTGTGCCAGCACCGTTCTGTCTTTACTGTCACGGCTGTAAGCTAGAATGCTTCCCTCCACTTTATTCTTGACTCTTCTATTTCAAAACTGCCTTAGCTATTCTAGGTCCCGTGGCTTCCCATATAAATTTTAGAATCCTGTCTGCAGCTACAAAAATCCTCCCTGTGTTTTTGCTATACATATATTAAACCTATAAATATATAAATGGTTAATATTATGATGTATGTTCCAAATTCATTTGGCCCTGAGTCCCCTTTGCACCGAATAACTAATATTATACAAAAGACTTTAGAAAATTCTGATTTAAGTATATTTGCCAATGGCAGAATCATAATGATAAATAAAATGTAAAGACGCCTGGCATTTATATTTAACATTTGAAGACTGCCACAAATCCAAATTTTGTGTCTGAAGAGACTTACTCTCCCTTCTTTGAAGACACCCTGATAACCTTTCCTGGAGCAGTTGACCCGCACAGGCGTCTATTCTTGTCAAGACTTCCTCTAATCGCCTCTTCTCATCGCTAGATCTGCAACCAAGTCCATTCAGATCTCAGGCCGCTTCAGTGGGATGAGTGCAAAGTCTGACCCAGGAGGAAATATCTTAAACTGCAAAAGAATTGCAACACTTCCCTGTTTTATATCAGCATAAACTGCAGAGCATGTGTCGCTGAATGTTAAGGGCAGGAGACAGAGGAAGGAGCACTCTAATGTTTGTATTGGGTTGAATGTATTAATGTGGGTGCACTTATCTGAGTTTACGGAGCTTTATCATTTGACTTTGTTAGTTGACTGACACTTGGACTCCACAATGGCCTATGTTGCATGAAGCTGAGGTTCGGACTTCCCTGGAATAACAGAGAGGACAAATTCTACAGGATTGGGGAAAAATGTAATAGATTTAACATGTTTCCTGCATTCCCAGAGGTTTCTGTTAACGTTACCTTCACTAGGGCACTGAGAAAAACACAAATGACAGAAGCACGCACCAATATCCTTTAAAATCCCTCTGATGGACGGGTTCTCACAATAAGGGGATGTCAGACCCATGCTATTGTAAAATGTCAGAAACTTTGAGTTGATTTTGTTGTAAGTTCCAATTTGGATTTTCTATAATATCATCTGAAAGCTGCTAGAAAACTCAACTTGGGTCCTTAGAAAATAAGCTCCAACTCTATTTTAAGCAAGGGACTCTTTCATCTGAGTTTACCCAATATCATAAAGCTTTATTCCCTCAACATTTTGTTTTCAAGCCCCTTTCCTCAATAAAGAATAAATATTTCTATATTCTTAATACAAAACCTCAAGTTTTCTTGTCAGGGTTATAAAAAAGTAAAAACGCATGCTGAAAATAGTCCCAGTGGTGCAGGTAAGTTTCTCTGCATCAGAAGACAATTTATCAAAACAGAAGGTAAATCTCTCAGGTGGAGACTGCAGTCAGGGAGAATTCAGTGGTTGCTTAAGAGATGAGAGTAGCACTGGTGGGCAATGGTGGAGCTCTTCTTTTGGTGGTGATAGAAATGTCTTTATGGTCAAACTACCGAGTTCAAAATCTCATGAGTTTCTTCTGGTGAATTTCCTCTCCAGTAACTAATATCCCAAAGATTTGAAAGGAGTTTGGTATAACAGAGGCAGCATGAAAAATGGAAAGTAAAAAGACCTTGAAGAGAATCAGAAACAGATTTTTAATAACTGTAAAGGCTTGAGCATATATCAATTTCTGCAAACCGCAATTCCTTCATCTGCCAAATGGAGTTAATAAAAAAAAAAATCTGATAGTATCATAGAATTACTTACATATGATAATATATCTAAATCTAAAGGTATATATTACAATAATAATAATGGGCTGGTATTGTCCTCGCCACCACCATCATCATCATACCAAGCTGATAACTACAGCTACGAAACATAATTCTTTTGTATATAGTACTACTGAATTATTTCTCATTAGTGTCATTGAATTATTGTTTATTAGTGCCTTATGATAATAAAATGATAAAAGAAGCAACATCTACAACTGCAATGACAGCAGTAAGAACATTTATTTAGGGCTAAGTACCAGACACTGTGTCAAGTGGCATATATGTTTCCTGTATACTTCCCACAGCTTTATCTTACTTAAAGGGCAATTTTGACCAGGGCCTGGCTTCAATAGATGGTGGGATATGGTCATTTAACAGGGACATCTGGTGAGACAAATAATCCACGATTAGATCAGGCCTCTCATAAATTTTCCTACATTAAATTTTTATGTATAAATGAAAAAGAAGGAATTAAACTTTGCAATGCAGTATGGTATCCATAAAAGGCTACTGAGTTTCCCCCCAAAATTATCTACTTCCAACTCTGCATAAGAATGTAGAAATCAGGAAGAACCAAGTTCCATATTTCTAATATATTCAAGATTCTATAATAGTTATTAAAATAAACATGAGCAGAATGATTTCTATTGGTTGTACATTTATTGAAAGAAATAGTTTTGGTGTTTTGTAATGCTGGTAGGTTTTGTATTTTTTTAAGAAGAATACGAGTGGAAAAGAAGCTTCTTTATCTGGCAAGGATATTAATATAATTTTAAAGTAGTTTCTTTTTTCTTTACTTGAAAATATTTCTGAAATCCATGTTCAATTTCCCTCAGAAAAATAATAGTATAAGTTATTTCTTCCGTACATTCCAGAATGTTACTGAAATGGTATGGATGACTTCTGCTTCAGGCCTACTGAGTCTTCTCACATATTACCTACCATGTTATCCAGCTTTGTCCAAAATGGCACCATGAAGGATGGCTTTTAAAGTCAGACATTTTTGTTTTTTTGTAAATTTTTTATATATTTTCCTAGTTTCATTGAGATGTAATTGACATGTAACATTGTGTACATTTCAGGTACATGACGTAATGATTGGCTATATGGATATATTGTGAAATTGCTGCAGTAAGTTTAGCTAAGAGCCATCATCTTACACAGCTACATTTTTTTTTCTTGTGATGAAAGCTTTTAAGATTGACTCCCTTAGCAACTTTCAAATGTACAAGAGTGTTATTAACAATAGTCATTACCCTGTACATGACACACCTAGGATTTATTGATCTTATAACTGGAAGTTTGTACCTGTTGACCACCTTTACCCAATTCCCTCACCCCAACACCTGCCTCTGGAAACCACCGATCTGATCTTTATTTCTATGAGCTTGTTTTGCAGATTCCGCATATAAGTGAGGTCATACAGTATTTGTTTTTCTCTGTGTGAAAAGTCTGATTTCAATTTCAACACATACTTAACCATTTCTGTGCTCTGTGACTTTGACTACCCTGCTGTGACTCACCACCAGCTCTCTCCTGGATTACAGTCAGAGGCTTCAAAACTGCATCCCTACCATCTATTTTTAATCCACAAGAGCCAAACTGTGCCTTATAAAAAGTAACTCATATAATGTCACAGGTATGTACAAAGGCATCCAATGACTTCCTATTTCTCTCAGATGAAAGTCAAAATAATTATAGTAGCCTATATGGCTCTGCACTATGCAGGCCCCTTTCTTTGCTGTCCCGCCTCATCTCCCGCTCACTGCTTCAGCCATACCCACCTCCACACTGTTGTTTGAATGGTTAAGTAAAACCTCCCCTTGAACTTATCTACTGCTTACTCTCACTTCTAGGAATTCTCTTCTCCAAATATTCATAAAGCCAAATCTTTCACTTCCTCCAAGTCTTTGCTCAAATCTCACTTTCTTTTCAAAAATTTTTTAAAAATGTTTTTATTGATTTCAGAGAGAGGAGAGTAGAGGGGGAGAGAGAGTGAGAAACATCAATGATGAGAGTCATTGATTGGCTGCCTCCTGCACACCCCCTGCTGGGGACTGAGGCCAAAACCTGCTCATGTGCTCTGACGGGGAATTAAATAATGACCTTCTGGTTCATAGGTCGATGCTCAACCACTGAGCCACACTGACCAGGCTCAAATCTCATTCTCTTACCAAGGACCACCTTGACTACCTTATTTAAGAGTGCCCGATCTCCCCAATAATTTGTTTGTTTGTTTTGCTCTCTGGTATGTTTTAAGTACTTAAAGGATAGTGCCTGGCACATAATAAGCACTCATAAATATTTAATTGTTGAATGAATCTATGAATGTGCATATTTAGTCTTTTCTGACCTCTCCCAGCTTCCAATAGAACACCCCTCTCAATGTCGTATTCATACGATATGCATTTATAGGTAGTTTGGCATATCTTTATGTTTTAAGATAAACATAATTTTAAGTGCCAAGATGCCAATAACAGTGTCAACTTAGAAACCATCTTAACATAATTATTGCAGACCAAAGGCTATTTCTAGAAGAGAGACTGTCCACAGGAAGTGGAATCGATTGCAGCGCAGTAATATACATCTTCTTCTCCTGCCCCAAAGGACTGTCTGACTCATCTTCATTCAAAGGAGTCCACAGCTTTAAGGAAAATAATTTTGTGTACTAGAGTAAAGCTGCAAGACCCACTCTGTAAGGTACCAGTCACACTGGGAGGCAATTATATGCCATATTTCAGAACTTGAGTACCTACTACATTATTTAGCTAGGTGGATTTGGGAACTGGGAACAGTTAATATGCTGTTTTCCTGTTCCAACCAGGATTGCTGCATTTGTTCAGAATGCCCTATGGATAGCGTAGTAATAAAACGCATCAAGCAACTTAGGGCATTTTTGGAAAGGAAGCACTATCAGTTATGATGTCAGGGTACCAACCAAGAACGTTGTCACCCTACTATGGGTGTGAGGACTCCAATGCAGTAGTGCTGTAAAAGGTCCTCATCATTGACCCCTCATTTGCTGCATCCTTGGTTGCTCTGGTGGGTCTTAGAGGAAGAGTTGAAGTAGCTCAGAAGCATTAAGAAATACTTAGGAAATTTGCAGCCTTGGGCATTTTCTAACATACTGAAAAAGAACTTCATTTTAGCAACCATATTGGCTGAATGTTCTTGTGTCTCTATCTCTCAATTTGCCTAGGATGGTCCCATTTTATGCCTATTGTCAAAGTGTAATTATTAACTACCCTTTTATTTTCTATTTTTTTTAGTTTGTATTATAAATTATTGCTACGATTTACTTCTTTGCAATGCTATTTGATACTTCATCCAAATATGCAAATGATACTGGATGATTGGCATATGTGACTTGGTTGCTAAAAAGGAAAAAAAATGTGGGAGTGGGGTTTCAAGACCAGATTGCACCCATGTGCTGCAGACTCAACTCTCCACCCAAACTTATTCAAATACTATGGTCCATTTATCACCTTAGTTCTGCTGAATCAATGTGGTCTCTGCTAACAATCCAGACTCATGCCATTTCCACTTCTATTTATGTTCTAAATTATATTCCAATCATTCATTGCTTTTTATTTAAATATTTGATTTTAATTCTAATATAAGCCATAGATATGGCCATGCAACTATAAAGTCCTCAGCCAGTTTTATAAATTATCTGGTATTGATCAAACATTGCTATGAACAGGAATACTTTTGCATGCCAGATTATTATCAAAATGGATTTTACTTAATAAATCCTGTGAATAATCAAAAGTCATATTTATCTCTTTACAAAGCCTTCTGGGAACATCAGCACTAAATCATTTCTCTGTATCTCAAGTGGACAGGCTTTTCATCATAAACTCTTATATAATTATATATTATTATCCCATCATAATTTTCCAGGAGCACATGTGTAGACCCAGGGTTTTGTAGGAGATGAGAGAGAATATCCTTTTCTGACTTTAAAAAGTTTACCTTTTTACTCACCTCACTTAAAATTTACCTTGCTAATCATATAGATGTTATTAAACTTTCCAGCCACATTATATTCAAATTACTTATTATTTTAATGTAATTTATGTTATATATGTATATAAATTATTTCATTTATAAATTAGATATTTATATAATATTATAACATATTTATTACTATTGTCTATATTTTAATGAGACATGATATAAGTACTTAAGATAAAACATAAGAAAATTTATATTTATGGCCACAGGTTGTTACTAAATTTCTCTGTCTTTTGGACCAGTGAGCAAATATGCCTTCCTACAGTCCTCTGCACTGAAGAGTCCCTTGAGTCAGGCATCTCAGGTGAAATCTGCCTCCATATTTTACAAGTTGTATGACACTGAGCAAGTGAATGAACTTATTTTTGCTTTAGTTTCTTATTCTATAAAGTGGGGGAACTAGTAATACTTACCTTATAGGGCTGCAGTGAGGATTCAATGAGTCACTACACTCAATGATCATAGAATGGTGCATGGTGCATTATAAGCACTTTATAAGTTTGAGGTTCAAAGTGCTTAAAAAGGCAATGTGGTATATACTGTGATGTGAATGAAGTTAGCAATCTAATGATATGGATTTGAGTCCATATCTGCACTTAACAGCTTTGTAAATTTTTGGTCAATAAAATAGGGACAATGATACCTGTGCCAGACTGATGATGTACGACTTGGATCACTTATTTAAAAGCAACTATTGAGGTCTTAATTTTAGTTTTCCAAACTTGTGCTCTTAGAATCATAGGAGTTAATAGGAGTTGGAGTTTCTTTAATATAATCCTCTGCAACAAAATCCTTCCAATTGCATGGTTTGATGGATCGCTGACTCTGTGCCCTGAGAGTTAAAAACAGTCAGCCATTTCCCTCAAAAGTCCATTTCAGCAGGGAAAACGGATTTGTCACATAACTGAGTTAGTGTTTTTCAAATACTACATTGTTATACATCCATGCTCATAAAATCAATCTGGTGAATGATCATTATCAATAAAATACAATAGAGAAAAATAATTTTTAAGAAGTATATACAATATAGTAGAAGTAAGGATTTTCTTAAAAACTTTTATTTCTTTCATACATATACACATACATACACACAAGCACATATACATGTATTTATATGTGTATATGTATGCACATGACACTGGATATGTGTATGTATATGCGTATATACAAATGTGGTAATTGGTCATGATAATAAATGTGTATCTTATGCTAAGGGTTGAGGTCAAGGTTTTAAGGAGATACTTTAGAATCTGTTATCTCTTCTTTTTTCCCTCCTGGAATTTCCTTTCCCCAATTTAGGAAATAGTTCTTTGTTTGCTGTCACAGAGGACAGATGTAACAGGGTAGAACTCAAAAATGATTTCAGAGTCTATCTGGGTTTTGTGTTCCAAATGCCGAAGTCATTAAGACAATTTAGAAGACCAGGGTAAAAAATAAAAACAAGAGCAATTAGGCCAGAAATGGGAAAGAAATTCTCTTCCAGCCTAAGAGATAAGGGAGGAACAGAATGGGAGGGAGGTCAACATCCACTTCTCATTCGCTTCCCTGAACAGCAGCTATCTGAGAGAGGAAACTGGTCAGTCGAGGCAGATGAGATCATGAGGAACTCACAGAAAGAGTTTCAAGGCCTAAAGTGGCTCAGAAGCAGAGCCACAAAGTGGCCACCAAACTGACCACATATGTGGAAAGTTCAGTGATTGCTTGTGTATCTAGAACACATATTCTCTCTCATCTCCTACAAAACCCTGGGTCTACACATGTGTTCCTGGAAATGATGTATCCCAGGAAATACTGACTTAAAATTCCTTCCAGCTTAGCCATGTGAGGGTCTGAAATAGAAGCTATGCTGAGTTATAAATAATAAAGTTATATATTTAGACACCTGAATTTGCAGACTGGGGGTCTTCTCTGACTTGTCCCTTTACAAACTTACTGTTTTATTCCAAGGATATGTCTGGTTAGTGGTCCTGTGATGAAAGGTAGACAAGGAAGAGTGGTTAGAAAAAAAAAAATCGGCTTCCAAAAAGAAGGGGGAATAGTTATTCCTTTTGATGAGTTGCTTAGTCAGATTCTGGATCTAGCGCTGGAAAATTATGTCTGTTCTCTAGCAATGTATCTAAGGTACAAGTGATTTGCAAAAGTGACCATCTTTAGATAGCATAAGCCATGGATAACCTCTGTGTATATTAAGAAATGATGTGAGGGTTACAGCAATTCAAGTTAAAAAAAAAAAAAAAAAGAGCAAACAACTCATGTAAAGTTGGTCTTCAATACCCTTATAATGTGTTTATTCCGTCTTCCTCCCATAAATGTAAATTCTGCCCAGTACCAAGAAGAAGGATGTCTCGGGTAGACTCAAAGGTTGTAGGCACAGGAAAATGATCTCCAAGGAAAACACCATCAACTGACCCAAACCATGGTCACTCAGGTCAGCATGCAGTGGTTTTAATAAAACATATAGAGAAAATATTCTCCACAAGACCACCCTCACTTCTGACACCACCTTTGCGGGGGGATGGGTTCCCCAAAACCATCCTCAAGTTTGATAATTCACTAAAAAAATTCACAGAGCTCACTGATAGCCATTACACCCATGGTTTATTATAGGAAAGGACACAGGTTAAAACTAGCGAAAGGAAGAGATTCATAGGGTAGTGTCTTGGATGGGTCCAAATGCTGAGCTTTTCAATGTCCTCTTCTTGTTCCCTCCTCCTGGCCATGACATGTAACAATACACACAGAGTACTGCCAACCAGGGAAGCTCTCCCAAGCCTTGGATATCCAGAGTTTTTATTGGGGCTTGATTGCATACCATCCACATAGCTGACTTTTAGTGTCCAGCCCCTCCTGGACATTGCAGTAATATTCCCCAGTTTTCCTGGAGGTTGGAACTGATAATGCCTGTCTCAGAGCCTGCATCATAAAGCCCATCATTAGATTATCTAGCAGCCAAAGCCCCCAAGCAAATAAAGACTTTCATATCAGAAAGGACAATCTAAGAACCTAGAGATTACTTCTCAGCAGCCGAAGATAAAGGCTAAGCCTCTTTTTAAGTGAAGTTAATTCTTCACTGCACAGGGCCATGTATGGGTTTCTGGTCAGCTGCTCTAAAAACAAGAGTCTCCACTGGACTTGGATGAATGCCACTGGTGAGGAGGAAGCCCATGATGCTTTGGGGAAAAACAATTTTGAACGCTATTCTAACTTTGATTGGTTATCATGGCATGCTTTCTCTATGACAGAAGTATTCTAGAAAGATTGCAAAGATCTGAGAGGATGTTTTCAATAACTGAATTACACAAATGCGTGTGAACCAAGCAACTGGCCAATGCTAAGGATGCAAAATAAATAAATAAATAAATGAAATAAGACCCAGAAATGAAAGAGGCCATTTCAGTAAAAGAAAAATTGCTAAGCAGATCATTTTAAAAAACTGGAGTAAGTTATGAATGGGAGAACATATCTGTGGAATCACAGCAGAGGGGAGCTTAATATATCCCGGACTTTTAGGGAAATCTTTCCTCAGATGACCCTTGAAGGATCTGGCAAAAAATGAAAGTAGCAGCCGCAGCAGCAGCATGATTATTAATGGGAGTGAAAATAGTTAACCGTTACGTAGAGTTATTATCCCGGATGCTATTCTAAGCCCTTTGAATAGATTAAGTCATTTAAATTATTCATTTAGGAGAAGTGTCAAAATCTATCAGTGAACTCTGAGCCTTTGCTCTCTTTATAGCCACGTCTTAAGGCAAAACTGTCTTGAAAGTTTGTCACTTTTGCTCAAAATGAAGCTAGGGGAGCTTATACACATCCGATCCCAAAGGGAAGCATGTCATTTGGCTGGAGGTATTACTCCCTCCATCAATGTGCGTGCAGAAAGGCCAGTGCCTTCAGCCCTCACTTGCATTTGTACAAACCAGAAGAGCTTCCCCCAAGCAAGAGCAAGCCTCCTCTCATTCCTCATTCAGAGGCTCTCCTCCCTCTCACCATGAGGTAGGAAGCTGTGTTTGGAGGCAATGACAAATCCCGGGGCCTGGGTTTCACTCATCTTGCATGCAGTGCTCCCATTGAGGCCACTTAATCCGATTGACGTCAGCCGGAGCTCCGTGCACAGAATGTGCCACTCGGAATCTAGGGGAATCGATCATCCCTCCGCTCACATCCATGACACCTACAGCCTCCAATTTATTTCAGGTTTGAAGGTTTTTTCCCTTTTCCTTCTCTTTCCTCTTCTACTAAAAGAAGTATATGTTTTCTTTCTTCACAGACCTGACTTGTTAGAGCCTGAGCCTCATCACTGGAAAATTCAAACGATCACTTTGCCCTTATAATGAAGGTTTTCGGAGTAAACTGCTGTGGAGAGCCAAAGAGGGCTGAAGAAAATACCACGCATCTCAGATAAAACATTCCCTGAGCTGTGGCCATGACTAGACATAAATATTTTTTCTGAGGACATGTAATTCTCGGTGTGGAATTTTCTTAGCCCCATTAAGGAAGGGAAAGAAAAGGAGATTCATGAAACACCCACTCCATTCTGGGCATATCACACACACGAGCACATATAAGTTAATTAGCGACCAGAAATGACCCTCTGCCTCCTCTTCTCCTGAGGAAATTTGGCAAAATCTGGAGGCACTGTTATCTATCACACCTGGGAGACAGGTGCTACTGGCATTTAACAGGTAGAGGCCAGTAAGGCTGCTGAACACTCTGGAATGCACAGGATAGTGCCCTACAACACAGATTCACCCAGCCTAAACTCTCAACAGTACCAATGTCAAGAGACCCTGAAAATGACTCTCCCAAAGCCTTATACGATGGGTACAATATTCTCAGTTTATAGCTGAGGCCTCTGAAAACAATGAAATCACTTGTTTGTGTTCCCAACATAAGTAAGTGGCAGGATTTGAACCCAGGTGGGTCTAGCTGCAAAAGCTAGGCCCTTCTACCCCATGCCTTGCTGTACAAGCCCTGGTGGCAAAGGAAACTAGAGCTCTGAAAGGCTGGTCTCTGGAGGCATTTGACATTTTCCATGTATAACTGTCCCTTTTTTAAGAATTTCATAAGAATAGGAAGGCACCACTTTGATACTGAATTATGAAGCATTACTCAGCCAGTGAGAACTCCATGGAGAATGTAGGCTACACATACAAAAAATAATTTCATTTATTCTAATAACAAGGGCCTGCTCTGACTACGTGTATACTGGGTATTAATGTGTATGTATGTATATGTTTGCATGTATTTATGTAAGTATGCGTGTATGTATACATGTTTTATTCCTCTAACTTTTTCCCTCCAAATTACAGACATGAATAAATGATGATACTCTAACCTACTTGCCCAATATAGTAAAGAAAGATATGTAATACACTTAAAGTTATATACCAAGGGCTGCAATACCAGTAGCTGCTGACTTGCATACTGGAAGACAAATTCATTCATCACTCATTAATTCAACAAACAAATGTTTACTAAATTCTTGGTATAAACTGAGTACATCTGACCAGACACAAAACAAATAATTACAACAACGTAGTAAGTGCTAACACAGAGGTGAGGGCAAGGTGGTGTGGTAACACAAAGGATGAGGCACTTAACTCTTTTTGGAGATCTCCTGGAAGGGGTCATATGCAAAGTGAGGGAAGTGTTCAGGACGGAATCCACTAAGTGAAGTAGTAAGTGATGGGGCAAAAGGGGAAACCAAGAGCCAGAACATGAATCTTGTGGACAAAACCTTTGAATTTGATTTTCACTCAATTGAGACCAATAAAAGTTTCAAAAAAATCAAATCAGATTTACATTTGAGAAAGATCTCTGCATTATTAATATGCATTTAAGGAAGTGGGGGACAGTGTAGGTACAAAGATACATTTTGAGTCTGCTGTAGTAATCTAAGTAAAAAATGGTAAAGGTCTGAACTAAGGCACGAGCTGTGAGCATGGAAAGGAAAAGCCAGAATCAAAGTAGATTTAGAGGTAGATTCATAGATGTTGGATGTGGAAGTTGAGAGAATGAGAGGATCTCTCCCTTGGGGAAGGAGACTACAGAAAAAGCAATTACCATTTGGACAGAGTCACCCTTAACATCCTATGCTGAGTACAGAATGTTGTGGGCTAACTACGTATCAGAAACTCTACCAGACCCTTCATATATCAATCATTACAAAAGTCCTGTGATGACTTCCTCTTTTTATTTTAAAGATGAAGGCTCATAGAGATTAACTTGTTCCACTTAATATGCTAAGTGTCGGAGCCAAAATGTCACTGCAACCCTGGATGTCTTCAAGGCTACACCTGTTAGCTACCTCGCAAGACTACCACCCATTGCAAAGCTGCTGGGTGCTCAGTAGGACCTAAAAATACACATTTAAGCTAGAAATACAATTCTGGAGATAGTGTTCCACTAAGTGGCAGTTGAGATCTTGGATGGGTATGAAGTAATTGATAGACAGCATTAATTGGGAGTAAGGAAGGAAGAACCAGAGTTACTGACAACTTAGGACAAAGTCCCAGGGACACACGAACATCTAAGATGAGTTCTTAAAGGAGGCTGACCAAAAAAAAAAAAAAACAGTCAAAGAAGTGGTATGGAAGGCAAGAGGAGGATGGCGTCACAGATGCAAAGGGAGAAGTTATAGTCTTGCTAAGGAGCAGCTTTGTTTTGCACACACACACAAAAAAAGTCTCATTACATGATTAAAATCTCTGCTGGGTAAACCTTAGTCAATTGTCCCATCCGGAAGGAGGAGATGTGGTCACCATTGTCTTCTTTCACGCACTGCAATCATTCTAGTGCGAACCTTGTTGAGTAGGTGAAATGATGTGGATAAAGTCACCAACACATTATAGGCACTCAAAGATGGCACATTCTTTCCCCTGCCCACTGCCCCAGATATTAAAACTTTAGCTATGACAGCAAGAACTTTGATCTTAAGTTAGTGTTACTGTGAAAGTTAATTATTGCAATTTTCATTGTACAGGTGTTGAAATTTGGATATGGAGAGGTAAAGAAAAATTTCTAAAGCCTCAGAGCTAGTAAATGATCACTTATGCATGTGAATAGAGGTCTGTCCAGCCCCCTCCTCAATTCTCAAACTACTCCTTCTTTAAGAAAGTGATATATTCTCAAGAGATATCTGCATCTCCATGTTCACTGCAGCATTATTTACAATAGCCAAGACATGGAAACAACCTAAGTGTCCATCAATGACTGAACAGATGTAGAAATGTGATATATACATATACCATTCAGCCATAAGAAAGAAAGGAATCCTTCCTTGAGGACATTGTGCTAAGTGAAACAAGTCACACAGAGAAAGACAAATACTATATGGTCTCACTTATACATGGAATCTTAAAAACAAACACACACAAAGAACTATAGAAGCACACAGATTGGTGGTTGCCAGTAGCAGGTTTTGGGGTGGGAGAATTGAGCGAATGTGGTAAAAAAGGTACAGATAAGTTCTGGGGGTGTAACGTACAGCATAATGACTATGGCTAATAATACTGTAGTCTGTATTTGAAAGTTGTTAAGACATATCTTAAAAGTTCTCATCATAAGGGAAAAAATTGTAACCATGTGAGGGGATGGATGTTAAACTTGTAATCATTTCATAATATATGCATATATCAAATCGTGTTGTATACCTTAAATTTATACAGTGTTATGTCAATAATATTTCAATAAAACTGCAAAAAATTTGAAAAGTGATATAATTTAACTTTCAAAACAAGTGCCAGTAGGTAGAAGAAAACACTGGTGTTGCCAGGGTTTAGAGACCCCAGTCACACCCCTCCATCCCTCCATCCTGGTCCCAAAGTTCAGACTCTAATTCTGAATGGGATCTGGCTCCTTTTCTTGGTTTTAGAGCAGGGATTTTCACCCGCAGCATGACTAACATTGAGCTAGCTAATTCTCGGGGGATGGGACGAGGGGACTGTCCTGTGCCTTGTAGAATGCTCAAAAGCATCCCTGGCCTCTAGCTACTAAATGCAAGTAGTGCTGTAACCCACCTACCCACTCAAGCCTGCCTGTTGTGACAGACAAAAAGGTTTCCAGACTTTGCCAGGGACAAAATATTCCCTGGTTAAGAAACATAGGTTTAAATGTATGGCATTCCCACTCCACGAATTAATATATAACCTGAGCTCTGTGCTTGTGACCTCTCTTCCTGTAGCCTGCATGTGCCTGTCCCCAGACCCTTGTCTCCGCTCTCTCTGCCAGTCTCGGCTATCCAGCAATCCATGTCTAACTGCATTAGAAGGGTTCCATTACAGGGACTGCCTCAGAGATCTAGAGCCCTGTCCCTGATCTGACAGGTGAAACCTCATCCTGGTCTGGGGACCAGTGGCCTGAAAACGAGCTTCCGTGACTGTGTAGCATTTGGGTAGAAAGGGCCTCACGCATCCCCTTATTGCTTTGTCGGCCTTTGAGGGTGCTCCTGGGAATGGCAGGGAGTGTGACTCAGCCTGCTGTGCTGCTGGAATATTAAAGAAAATAAATAACGGAACTGAGCAGGCATTGATTGAGGAAATGAGGCACGGGTGCGTGAGGCAGAAGCGATCCCACTGCACTGAGCCTGAGTGACTATCACCCAATTACTGGGAAGCAGAACTCAGGGAGGGAACCGCTCGATCACAGTTTTGTGAATGAACTGCAGAGCGTACAGTCAGATGGCAGTGAATTCCCCAGGCAAGCCTTTTCCTCTGAGCTCCCTTTCTGAATAACAAGGAAGTACATGCAATTGGGTTGTCATGGTTTGTTCTCTGTCCTAAGTAATAATGGTAATAACCAGACCTTATGTTTGTGCAGCGTGTTTCCTGGTTCATGGAGCCCTTTCCCATAAGTCATGTCATTCTACTCACAAAGCAATTCTGTAGACGCCCGGCTAGGAGGAAGGCAGTGCTCTGGAAGGGGAGTGTCCACAGGTTGGAAACAGCAGAGCCTCCTTGTGGGAACACAGGCTCTGGGATCTGAAGATCTGGGTTTAAATAAGAACTCAGACCAGCTCTAGAACCATGACCTTAAACTGCAAACGTCAGTACTCTCCTCCATATAAGGGGCCAATAGCATTGCTACAAGGTAGTCAAACAAATGAGATCTATGACTGCTGAGTGCAACCTCTATCTCACCATGGGCAAAAGGCTCTTAATAGTTGTGGAAGAAACTTTAACTCAGGATAATCTAAAATTATAAAAGTATAAATAATAGGCTGTGTTGTGTTAGTAGTCAAGGGTAAGGACTTTACAGCCAAGTGACCAGGGTTTGATTTTCAGCACTGCTACTTGAAACTGTATAACTGAAGTAAGTTTTTAAATCTCCCTATGCCTTGGTTTCTTCATCCATAAAATGGGTGCTTTGAAGATTAAGTGGGATAGTACATGAAATACAATGCATCACTGTTTGAGTCATTGGTATTTGGTTACGTTTTGTTTCAGGCTCTGATGCCTATTTTCTTTTTTTCTTATAATATTTTTATTGATTTTTAGAGAGACAGGAAGGGAGAGGGAGAGAGAGAGAAACATTGATGTGAGATATAAATGTCAATCAGATGCCTCCTGCATGTCCCCTACTAAGGATCAAGCCCACAACCCTGACATGTGCCCTGACTGGGAATTAAATCTGCAACTTTTCAGTGCACAGGACAATGTCCACAGAACTGAGCCACATCAGCCAAGGCTCTGATGCTTACTTTCATATTATTTTCACCTCAGTTAATGTGATTACTCAGAATTGACTAAGCACTATATTATTTAAGGTAATTAACACTGGTTGCTATTACATATAAATCCCCAGACCTCAGTGCCTTAACACAATTACATGTCCTGCTCGTGTTATATTCCAATGCATGGAGTCAGGGTGTGCATGTGTTGAGGTTTACTCCATGCAGATATGTAGAGACCAAAGCTCCTTCCATGCTGTGCCCCTACCCTCTTTTAGGTCCTCAGATTTTGCTCCTTTTGGCAGATGAGGAAAGCATGGACATCAGGCATGGGGATATCTAAGGGTCCAGGATAAGGGTCCAATGTGTTGAACACATTGCCTCTGCTCTCATTCCATTGTACAGAACTCAATCACATGAGTAATTGCATCTCACTCAAAGAAATCTGGAAAATGGAGTCTAACCATACATGTGCCCAAGGAAAGGAGGGTTCCCATACTTGAGAGAACCAGAGATCTCTGCCACAAGTCATGAGCTCAGGGGGTCTTTGCTTCCCAGGAACAGGCTTTGTAAAAGGCTGCTCTACTGACGGTGGCCGGTGTGCCATGCTCCTCCCCCAGCACGTTCTGCACTGGCATCATTCTCCTGCAACCACGTGAACAGTGCTTTAGGCTTCTACAGCAGGATTGGACCTCCTTCTGAATGGGGTACAAGCTGAAAGCAGTCTTCCCCCTGAGAGGAAACATAGCTTTCCTGACATATCCCAGGTGTTAAAGACATCAACGGAGGGCATGACCCAGGAGGTAGATATCCAGTGAACTTATGCTTTCAGAGGTTGAAAATTGGAGCAATGGGTTTTACCTTGTCACAGGTACAAGGTCAAGGTAGACCTCTAGCAAATTGCAGGTAAGTAGAAATGGGTTGAAAGTAAAAAAAAAAAAAAAGCAAGATCAAAGACTCAGAAGCTAAACACAAGTGTAGAGCCAGGAGAAAATATACAGACACAGCAGAAAACTAAAAACCAGAGAACCAGGTACCTGAAAAGTAGTGAAAAGGGTGAAGGAATGCACTGGAACCTTCACTGCTTCCTCACCCAAAGACACGTTTTTTTGTTTGTTTTTTATCAGATCTTCACAGTACTTAAAGCACTTCCAATGTATAGCAGATTATGAACACAGTCATTTAAAAAGTTTGATTAGTTTAATGTAACTTTTCCTAGCGATTTGATACCTTCTGTTTTTTATGGCTTGTGTTTAATAATCTACTCTAGAGTTGTGTTAAAGTTTGACACCAAGTTTACCAATCACTCATGACACCATTTTCTCCTGTGCTTCCATCAGTTGAGACATCTGCCTATCTATAGCCATGTGGTAGTTTTTCAGTTAATGATTTTTCCAAAATTAAGCATTAGTGATATTGAGATCTTAAAGGAAAGTTTACTTTTCATATCCTAACGGAAAATATCTAGGCCATTAAACTTGAGTGACAACATTACTCTCTTAATAGATTCTCATTCACCAAAGGTTTTATTTAGGGACTTACAAATAAGGGTATTTGACTGGAAACAGAAGAAACTACACTATCCGAAGGCTTTGAAAGCCAGCTGTGTCCTCTGGAGTTTTTAGTTCTGTCTCTGTGGCCTGACCTTCCTGGCCCTGCGCGGGAGACTGCCTTTGGTGTGATGTGATTACTGTGGCTCATAAAGCCCTATGTTGTATTTTTGGCTAAGTTCTATTTTGTGAGATTCTGCATTCCATTTTATTTCAGAGTATTTTAGAATTCCGCGTAGTGATCTTATGTCAGAGTTAAAACTCTTGACCTCCCTGAAATGCGCTACATGGGATAAATGTAAACTTAATGTGTATCTCTTCTTTAACATACTAAAATGTTGGAATCGCAAAAGCTTGTTCCCCTGGTCAAGCTTAAGATATCCTGTTGTCTACTTCTGTGATGCAGACAAATGTCATGATGTCAGCTTATTCTCAGATCTAGCAAACTACATTAATCTTTGTCTTCCCCATAGTCAACTGGTGCCACCAGGGAGGCCATATCTGTTGAGAGAGTTCCCATGTCATTATAGCTGCTGATTCTTTCTTTATGATCATTCTTATCCTCTTCAATAAACAAGAGCAAATTGTTTATTTATACTTCAACAAGTATTTACTGAGTGCTCAGGTTAGGGACTAGCCAGATACTGGAAGTACAGATATGAAGGAAATCATGGGTGGACAATTTGCAACAGAATTTACAGGGGAAGTAAACACAGGTGTAAGAGGAGAAGGGTATCCTAAGACATTCTTGGTCAGTGAGGTGACCCTCTGACAACTAACTTGTAGTTATTGAATTTACTTTGGTAGGAAAAATCCCTATCTCTTTTCAGAGTGGATATTGATCAATCAGAATATCATGTAAGGCGTTTCTCCGTCCATCAAGGGACAGAAAGTTGACCCGTGTGTTTTCAAAATACAATACTGACTTAGAGACATTACCTAATTGGGTCCTCATAATAACCCAATGAGATAGATTCATTATTACTTCTTGTTACCTCATTTGGTCCTTATAACAACCATTAAAATATAAGATATATTACAAGTTACATTATATAGCTTGTATAACCAATATAAGGTATTCTCATTACTTATATTTTATATAGGAGAACATGAGGCTAATGGTAGTTAAGTGGTTTGCTCTTGGTCACATGCCTCTGAGCAATGTATTATAGTGTCTCATAATAAAGTTGAAACTCATTAAGTTTACCTTTTAAGTCACGCCATCTTCACCGAGTAGTGGAACTATCACTTCACTGACCAGATCGTAACTCCAAAGTCAACATTTTTATGAGTCTTTCTCTTTAGCATGCAAACTTCTGTTCTGGCCTTGAATCTCCTTAAACTCGTTTGTGCCAATTATACTTGCAGCATCTTTAACTCATTGTCTTATTTTAGGTTTTCCTTAAAAGCACTGCTGGAAATCTGGGCTTTTGTGCAGGTAGTTTATTTTGGGAGATGATGTCAGAGAACAAGAGTGGGGGGTCAGGAAATGTGCGAGAGCGAAAGATAATATAAAGAGTAAGTTACAAGCTGATCCTACTGTGGGCAGCTGGGGCTCCATCCTGCTAGAATTCTCTGAGGACTCCTGAAGAATACACTTCATAATTGTCTGCCTGATGATCAGAAGAGGCAGGTGCTAATTCACTGGATTCTATTTCCCATCAGATCAGGGCTGACCCACAACTACCATGTGCCTAATGATGGCTGAATGGAGCCTGGAAGCGGAAAGTGAGAGGTATATAGTGCAGTCGAGGTGAGGTGCTATTAGTTTGCACCTGTGAACACCTGGATTCCAGTGAAGGCTGGAATAAAGTGGTAGGCCGAGAGCGTGTGGAAATGGGTACAAGACTCATCCAATACATACTTTTTTGATCTTGACGTGAATTTTATATCATCTGAGCTTTTCCTATGGAACCACATTGATATCTTCAAATGTTTACAGGTTTTTATCTTCACCTCCCTAATTTATATGATAGAAACAATATTAAATTTTAAACACTACTCAATAATTAGACTACTTATTTATCTTTATCGAGGGAAGCACTAATTAAATTTTAGCCCATCTTCCACAAGCCACCTTCTTTTTTATGGTCTCTTGACAATGTAGCTGTTTAGGAACAGTTTTTAGTTCTCAGACTGAAGGCAGATGAAGCTGTTGGGATGGCCCATGACTCAGTGGGTGTTTTCCCTGGGTCCAAAGTGTTTGCTTTTCCTCACAGATCTGGATGCAGAGAGTTCCACTTAGCACCTAAGATTCCCTGTGTCCCTTCCATTCTTATCAGAAAATTCTCAAATCTCTTCATACATAACTTTTATTTCCTATCAATTAGGACTACAAGGTTTTTAAAAGAGAGCCATTAGTTACAATGGGGAAGGCAGTCCAGTTTGGGGTTGTCAATTTTGAAATGTGCCTATTAGACATCAAAGAAGAGATGCTGAAGATGTTACAGAATTTGGGACAGTGCTCATAACTGGAAAAGCAAATGTGGATGCTGTCATAGAAAGTGCATTCAAATCTTTGAAACTCAATCAAATACCAAGAAAGTGAGTGTATTTGGTTTTAAAGGAGTTAGTAAATGAGAATGCCTTAGAATAATGGTATATAATAGATGTCCAATAAATGTTAGTTATCATTATTATTATGTTCCTTGAAGAGACAACTGGTTTAAAATGACTAGTTCTTATCAGATTATGGTCTTGATGTCATCCTAATTAAATTCCTTTAAAAAGGGAAGTTGACAAAACTATTCAAAAGGTTGTCTGGAAAACAACAGTGAAATTACTTTGGACATTTAAGCTTGCTGCTATCAAAGAGAGAGTTTGAGGGTGGTGGCCTCATAGCCACCTGATATTACACAAACCGGACAACAAGGAAGTGTGAAACTGGTTTAAGAGTGAACAGTAAAATAAAATCAACATAATAGATGGTCCCCAAACAGATTATAGATCAATGTTTATATCTATCGCAACTTGATACGTTAAAAAAATACAGTGCAAACAAAAGTGGGTAAGGAAAACCTTTTCAATTGATTAATTGTATGTGGAAAATTGGCTATCCTAAATTATTAAATTATAACATTCTTACCTCAGATTTTACACCAAATAAATTTCAAATGGTTCAGAGCTTTTGAAAAAAGATAAAACACTAGAAGTTTTAAATGAATATCCATCTACTTTTTGGCTAGAAATACCTATACTGTGCTTACAAGCAATGAAGAAATAACAAAACATTAAAACATTTGCCTACATAAAACTTCAAAGTTACTGTATATCATATACCTTATTTTTGCAAAAAGCAATTTTAAAACTTGAAAATATATTTCAAAAGCTATGACCAAGAGTAAAAAAACACATTAATATATTAAGAAAATAAAAACTAGTCACCTAATAGAAAACTGGGAAGAGGTAAGAACAGATAACTCATAGAATTAGAAGCACATATGCTTCCTCTACCATAAAATGTTAAAACAAAAGACTCAAATTTTAAGAATGGCCAAGAATTTTTAAGAATACAAAATATCTGTGAATTCACAATGAAGGAAATACTCTCCTACAGGTCTAAAATCCAAATATGCTTTTTGGAATTCATCCTAAAAACATATAAAAATGTAAACAATAATACAACACTAAAGGATTTTTACTGCAGTCATATTTGTAACAGTGCACAGTTGAAAAGCATTCAAAACCTTAAGTAATAGGCAATTGCTTGAGTAAGTAATGATCAATACAAACAATATTACATTATGTAATATTTTCAATGGCTACATAATGTAATATTGTATAAGAAACACTGTATAAAATTTAAAATATATCTATATTTACATAAGTATATAACATTAATCTATAGATCTATACATTCACATATAATATATAACAATAAAATGTTATTGCTGTGTGTTGATGTGATTATTTTTTCCTTTATATTTACATATTATGTTCTATACATTTTCCTATATTGCATATATACTTCACAGTAAAATAAAATCAGTTATATACATAATAAAGTACATAAGAAGCATCTATATAGTTACAACTGGATATCTCTGTATATGTTGTTACATTGTATCAAGTATATGGATTTTGAAATAATATATAGAGAAAGACAATTTCTAACACACTGAAAATGCAGTGCCATGACGAAATCCTTTTAGTAGCTACTAGACAGTAATCATTGCTCTTCTCCATAATGATTATTCCAAACTTAAATTTTTTTAACCACATACTTTGAGCTCCATTGACTTCCATTTCACTATATAAAGGTAGCTTGGCATCCACATCATTGATAAACTCAAGATTGTATTGATTTAGGATTAGCCGTTAAACATGCAAGTTAATGTTAATCAATCCTATGCGTGTATTGTTTCCTCTCAGTTTGGAATGTCATAAAAACAAAAGACTCCCAAACACACCCTATATTTTTTCCTGCCAAATCTGGCCATCCTATGGTTCTCCCATTGGCCCCACCCCACCAGTCCTTTCTTTTCCCTTGTAAAGCTCTACTTGTATACTAAGGCCCAAATAAAATAACATGCTTTGCATTCTTCCTTGAAATCCACATACAACATTTCTTCTATGATGTCATCACGTTGAGTATTCTATATTTAAACATTTGCAGTATTTGTTAGTTGTTTATAAGATTATACATAAAAGCACTGTGGGTCCTTGAATAAAAATACCAATTACCCAGAAGGTTATTGAGCATTTACCTCCTCATGCAGGTATTTGGTAAATAAAAATTAGAGACAGCAGAATGTGGTAGATAAACGTTCTAACCTTTGGCATCTGAGAGTATTGTACGATTCACAATTCAGAACCTGTTTTGCTATTATACCATGTTATTTGATTTAGAAAGACTCATAAAATTCCATATTTAAATTTGCAATAGAAGTGCTCATATGTCTGCCTTACAGCTACTGTAGAGTTTATTTATTTATTTTTATTGCAAGAAAGGCTAGATGAAATTGATAACAACTAGCAGCAAGTTCCAAAAGCCAATAATATCAAAACAACTCTTCAGTGTCCTCACAGTTTAATATTGCTTTTTAAAACTGTTTAATTTCTGAATTGTTCATCATTTCCAAAGGTCAGAACACTCATCCCAATAGCAACAAAAAGAACATAATGGGAGAATTTAATGAATGTGTTCTTTGAAATTTATTTGGCAATATGAATTTAACCTGGCCACATTTCTTGACAAAGTATCCTACATAATTAATATAATTTGATGCTTGAGAGAGGGGGCTTTGAAAAGAAAGTTCT
Source organism: Miniopterus natalensis (assembly GCF_054644295.1). Classification (NCBI taxonomy): domain Eukaryota; kingdom Metazoa; phylum Chordata; class Mammalia; order Chiroptera; family Miniopteridae; genus Miniopterus; species Miniopterus natalensis. Next base: position 57,363,345 of record NC_142091.1, on the reverse strand, counting down.
ACTTAATTACCTTAGAATTTAAATTTTAAGAGTTATCTACTGAAATTAGCCATTCAGTGTGCAATTATACAACAAAGTAAATGTGTGGATCCCTCTCACAGTCATGAAAACATTATTAACAGTTGTGCCATCCATCTGCAACCAACACCTGTTGGGGTTAGTTTTATGTGTGCACATAAGGGAGGAGCATCTCAAAATCAGAATTGAGTTGGGGGAATGAAAAGAGCTTAGAGTGTGTCATTTTCCACCTGGTTCTAGGTTTAGAAAACATTTCCCATTTGTTTAAGCCTGATAGCCCTACTTTGTTTTCAGAAGGATTTATCTCCTTTTCTTTCCCTTCTCTAGGCATATTCATAATAGTATACATCTGAGACATGAAATTTAGAATTACAGAGATGTAAAGCACTCTATCATCAGCTTTGCCAAGTACAGCCTTGGGGAGCTGCTCATGAAAAAGAATTGTGTGTCCAGATGAATTTACTAAATGCAGTTTACAATATCCCCCACCTTAAGATTCACAAAATTATTTAACTGATGATTTTAATCACATATCACCATTTTGACATTATTTAGGTTTACTTTTAAATGGACTCTATGTGTACATATGCCTTAAAAGGATTAAATAGCCCTCTAGTTATTTCCATGTTTCAATGAATTTAAGGACTTCGCAGACCTTTTTCACCAGCTTAGTTAATTGGAGCTAGATTAGCAAGGCTGGCTAAGTTAATTATCACTAAGGTCAATGAAAAAATGATCCTCTGATGACAGATATGACTTATAACTCCAGGAAACAACTAGTATTTTCTCTAATAAACATTATGACAAATACAGTTTCCCAAAACAAACATGCTGCATCTGCTATGTACTAAATGTTTGTGTCCCCACCTCCCCCCACACAAATTCATGTGTTGAAGCTTAAGTTTCCTATGTGATAGTATTTGGAGGTGGGGCCTTTGGTAGGTAATTAGGCCATAAGGGTGGAGCCCTCATGAGTGAGATTGGTGCCCTTATATGCAGAGACATGAGAGATGACTACTCTCTGTCCACCACATGAGGATACAGTAAGAAGACAGGAAAACCAGAAAAGTGCTCTCACCAGACACCTGATCTACTGGTTCCTTGATTTTAAACTACCAACCTCCAGAACTATGAGAAATAAATTTTTGTTGTTTATGCCACCCAGTCTGTGGTAATTTGTTATAGCAGACTGAATCTACTAAAAGAGTATCCTTAAAACCTTAAGGATAAATCCATCAGGACCTTAGACAAAAATCTATTAATTACAAGGTGACAAAACTAAATTAAATTTTATAATTTCTAGCATCTTAGCATTTTTAAAACTTCTCCTCATCTATTAATTTCCTATCAATTAAGAGCTCAAACCACCTTTGTAAGAAAAACTTCCAGTCATTCAATTCTCTTCATTAACTACCAGTTTAGCCTTAAGACCTCATATTCAGTTATCCTTTTTAGCCATGGCTAAGTTATATAATATGATATATATATATATGTATATATATATTCAGTTTCTATAAATCCTTATAACTGCCTACCAACATTTATCAAGCACCTTCTTTGTCCCTGACACACTGCCAGGTGCTGGGATATATAAATAAAGCAAATAGTGTTTCTCATTATATAGCTTACTGTCCTGTACAGAGCACAGAAATATCAATAATTACATAAATTTAAAAAAGCTTACAATTGTTGTAAATGCTATGAACACAAAATGCAGGGCTATGTGAAAAATTCTGTTAGAAGCTCTGACCTAGTCAGGGAGCTCAGGAAATGTTTCCCTTGAGGAAACTGAGAGTGAGCTGAGGTGGGAAAAAGAAGAGGTGCTAACTACAGAAAGGACAGGAGAGAGAAGGGCTACCGAGGGGAGGTCCAGGTAGAGGCTGAACAAAAGCCCCAGGGCGAAGGCAGCACAGCAAATTGGAGAAATCAAGGAAGGCTAGGGAGGCTTTTGAGATTCTGAGGCTAAAACCACCTTTTTCACAAAATAGTAACAAAATAATAATATTGTCATTACATTAGCTATGCCAATGGGCAGGGATAAGAATTGCTAGTCTCGGCCAGGTCACCAAGGTGAAGCATCAAGGTGCCCTGCGTACGTTTCTAGAATCTTCCCACATTGAATCCTTGGGTGACTTCAACAAATGATTTGGCACTTGGTCCTGCTTTTGACTTTAGTTTCCAATCTCGGTATTCATTAGTCTTCAAGATTTCATGAGAGCGTGTGACTGAGTCTTTGAAATGGTTTGTCTTTCTTAAAAGAGCCTGGACATGATTTTTATATGGATAATAACAATAATTATAATAGGATTTGTCATCTTTCTTTGTATGCTATCGCTAAGCATTTAGCTAAATCCCCTACATGGGTTTTCTCGTTTAATCTTTCAACAGCTTTATGAGTAGCTATTAGTAATATGCCAAGTTTATAGATGAAGACATTAAAATTTAGGAACTTAGGCAATTTGCTAAATAGCATACAACGGGGAAGTAGCAGAGCTGGGGTTTCAAACAAAAGAGTCTGACTTCAGAGCACTTCCTTGTGGTTCATATTCTGACAAGGGTTAAGGTATTCCAGGCATGTATAAATATGAAAAACACCACACATGCTTGAGAAATTTCCAGTATTCTGATGTAAGGGAAGGTATTTTGGCAAAAGGAAATTATGTTGTCTCTTGAAAGGACAAGAATTTATGAGAGAAGATCTCTCTTCCATGTTATTAAAGTTCTGGTTTATAAAAATAAAACTCAAGTGCACTAAAGCAACCCAAAGAGCTTGTTGAAGCACAGATGGGACTGGTCACATCAGATACTGTTCTTCTAAAGGACTAGCAAATTAAAGAAAAACAGAATCCAGGTAACTTAAAAAAAAATATGTTTAGTTTATCAAAGTGTTTTCAATTCTAAAACTCCAGTATGGATGAAAAATCATTCAGTTTTGTTATTGCTCATGCCTCTTTCTCCTCTTATGGGGCCATTAGGCTTTAACTCTTGTGTCTATTTCTAATCAAGGACTTCAAGTGATTATTCTGAACTGTATCCTAAGACTTGTTTTCTCAACATGTGTTCTTTTCATGATTCTGTTAAACTCTGGAGTGCTCAGAAATTCTTCAGAAGTGAATGCTGAAATAACTTACTATAACAGTCCAACTTTATCTCATCTTCATAGACTATTAAATGAAACTTAGTCTCAGTTATTACCCCATTCACATAATTCAATCCCCTCTTACTTGGAACAGTTACTGATGGGACAACTCTTAACTTGACCTCATATCTGGCATTTCTCTTCTTCTGTGACTAGAACACCCCCATTGCATTTATTTATATGTTACTTCTAGTCCCTACAGCCAAGGTCTAATTGCCCCATAACCTGTTTATATGTATTATAAAGGACAAAACTTCTTGTGGTTTTTTTTTTGGTAATCTGCACTGTCCATACTCACATATAAGGCAGAAGTGTACTAAACAGAATATGTTCTGAACAGAAGAAGCAGAAGGAGACTATATAGATCGAGACTCTGAAAAAAAATCACCTTATAGAGGGCAGAGGATAGAACAGACGTCATGCTCCATTCTCACTTATCATCATGTGACCCTTATACCAGTACTATATTTCTTAGTTTTCGCTTTCTCTACCCTGCTGTAGGACTTTAAGGATCCTATTAGAATGCACAAACAGGACACTGTCATCTATACAGTTACCAAATCCAACAGCACAAAGTATGGCCTTATTTAACTGTGTTCGTGAAGGGCTACTTTACTCTTGTTCATTGCAAGACCTTATGGTTGGTTTTGTTTGTAAGTCATCCAGAAGGTCATCAAACCAACAGTCAGCTCCAAAATTAAGTTAGGTTAAAACTTTTCTAGTTGCACTACTTGGTCCCATTTTGCTGATGAAAGCTCTATAGGTAACACCTCAGAAATGGTAACTCTCCCAAGGAGTCAGAAAGACTGGAAATGCAACGTGCTAGCAATCTTGTCAGAAAAGCTAATTCCTTAATGAGAGTTTTCCAAAATAATTTGGGAAATCATTAGTTGGGCAAAGGAATGTGAGTAAGTGTCCCAATTCTTTACAGCTTTTTATTCCTTATGTCAATTCTTCAAATTTAGCACAGTCGTCTGTTAATTCTCAACAAAAGCAGCTGATCTTAATCCAAATCTCTTCTAGCCACCCAACATCACTGCAAGGAAATGACCAAAGCTGCACTATAAAGATTGGGTAGGGTTTCTATTGACAGAGAGAAGGAGAAGAGGTGAGAAATCTCACCATGCTTGGAGTTGCTATCAACAGAAAACAGAGGCAAGTAGGGAGAAATGGTGAAACAATGTTTAGGTTGAAATGATACTGAAGTTCCTGTTATCAACTCAACAACACCACTCTGCTTTCACAGAGTTTGCATTAGGTGTCAATAAAGGCATTACTGTGATATTTGGCGGGTAGCAGACAGGAGAGACCATCAATCTTGGGAGCATTAGCAGTCACATGGGCAAAGGTTGACAGTCCCAACAACTACTCTCTTGGTTGCCTGAGTTAGCCTTTGTGAACTTACCAGATGACCCTGAGACTCCCAGGAGCCTCTGCAAGGTCTTGGTAACTGCCTAAGCTGGCGTGCAGGCCAGGGGGAGTCTTAAGGTTTCCCAGAGGCAGCTCCTGAATCAGATTAAAATGCAAATAGCTTAGTATGGTAGTGATCCCAGCGAAGGCCAAAACAGGCATGGAGGGAACAGGGACAGGACAGGGGACAATAAAGGGTGCCCTAAATTATGTTAGCCCTGTGGGTTACTGGAGCATAATCTGATGGAAACTCAGAGTCAGAGTGGAACTTGAACCTCAAAGCTAATCTGCCTGAGGAACAAAGGAACAAGGCTATTAGTACACCAGCGCTCATTTGTCATGGGTTGAAAGCTGCTCCTGAGGGACACCAATTTTTGTGTGTGTCTCATTTGGCCTAAGATGAGGGAGATTCAATTTGATGTAATAGAAAGCTCTTGGGTGGTTGAAAGTAAGCTCTTTCCCAGCATGGTAAGGCCAGCGTGGCTATAGCCTTACCATGCTTATCTGTCAACAATCTATTTATCTTCAATGCTCATCTCAAACAATCTTTGTGAAATCACCCCTAATTTCTTCTATTTGGTGTTAATTATGTCCTTAGCTCTACTTTCTTAGCACTTTTCTTAAAAATTATTTTAACAGATAGGTCAATCTAATGAGGTAGCTGCTGCTCACAGAGTAATGTTAACACCTTGAAGTCAGAGGCTGTGGAGACACTGCTTGACCTACCAAGTCATCTAGTACAATCTTTGCATGAAATACTGAGCTTGTTGAGTTGGAAGGACTTGGGGAAGCAGAGAGCACAGTACTTAGAAACCTGGGTTTCAAGACAGATATGTTTTAATCCCAGATCCTACACTGATAACTATGTTTGAGGTTGGCAATTTAGCTCCTTAAAAATGAACTTTTTTATATGTAAAATGGGAAAGATGTTATGTATTGCACGACATTGTAATGATGAAAATTCCTTTCTTATGTCACATTTTCTTGTTTTTATTTGCTCTAGTAGGCAGAATCCCAGTCAGTGGGGGAAGTTAAAGAAAGTAATTCTGTATGTGAACAGGGAGGTTACACATAGGTCCTGTTTACTGTTCAACTCCAAAATTTTACAAAATAGCACAATGCATATTTCCCAGACCTCAGCCAGCCTTGCAGCAAATTTATGTCACTTGAATTAATGATATTAAATTAATAATTTCAAAACAATTACTTTGGCTGTAGCCTTATTAGCAATTGTACAATCTTCATTCTTTTCCATTCCAAGCATTCTCTTGACTACTTCTGGCATGTATCCTCCCTAAAGCCTAACGCTGAAAGATTTTATCTATCTTACTCACTACTGTACTATTAGCTTCTAAAATGTGGCCTGGAATGTTATAGGAGTTTAATAAATACTTGCTACTAAATGAGTGAGTAGGAAAAAGTGTGCATATGTGTATGTGTGTTCAGATGTTGAATATATATTCACATGGGCATTTGAAACATTTTACTTAATTACTAACCTAAGTCTGCTGTTAAAGATATTGCTACTTTTACTAAAGATGAGTACCTGAGTCTCTACTCACATTAAACTTGCTAAAACTTAGAAGGATACTTTGCAACTATATAATAATCTTTGAAAATGCTGTGGGAACAGTTCCATTCAAGTAGGAAATAGAGTCAGGATACTGCCAATAAGAGATGTTTCCCAGAGATATCATAGCTTAGAGCAAGGGGAAATGCTTGACATAGCAAATGCCCATCAAAATGGGATTTTGGTATTGAGTTATAAGGTTATACAAGGTATCCAAAGGCTCTTTGGATTGCGGTATTCTATCTAATTCTAAATGTATAATGTGGCCATTAAACATTCCTAAGTAGATTGAAATCTAGCAATTTAAGGGTTAAAATTGTACCTCTAGGAGTCCACATTATTGGTTGAGATAAGGAGATTAAGTGTTGGATATATCTTGGGTTGTGTCCTGCTTCTGACATTTGCTAAAATGTTTAAGGCAATGTCGCCAACCAAAGACTTGGTTTTATGAGATGCAAATTATGAATAAAGCCTACTCTAAATAGTGAATGTAAAGATGAAAAGTTACAATGTGTGTCAATGTTACAACTCTGAAATTGGAAATGCTCAGAAATAGGCAGTGTTTTTGTTTTATTTTGTTTATAATCAGAGAGACTTACAAACTCAACCCCATGACAAAGATGAAACTTTTGGCCATTAGAATGCTATCAAGGCATATTACTGTGTGTTTTTCAACTTTTGATCCAACAGATGAAGCAAATTTCATTCCTACACCTCCTTCTATTCCACAAAGTTAATTTGAATCCAGCACATTAGAAAACAGATTGTCTTCATTAAGGCAAAGCATGTAGGTCATAGTAAGAACTCTGCTTGCTATCACCGTCATTAAAATAGTCTACTTTATGTTTGACCTCTCAAACACAGATTTTGTAAGAGAGTAATTTGCTTCAAAATAAATTTCTTATTTTGAAGAATGACTTATTATTGCTTTCAAATATGCATGTCAATTTACAAAAAGTGGATAAATTGGTAATATGTCTAAGGAAGAAATTTTTTAAAATTCCATAATATCAGTACCCAGGGACATATTCTCCTACCATGCTAGTATTTTCCTCTGGAGATATTTATGTGTTAATTCATGTGCTTATATCAACTGAAAATTTATTAGCAAAAATACATATTTACACAGGTTTGTCTCCACTTTAATCACCTTTCATTCAATAAGCATTTTTCATATTATTAAATATTTTTCAAAAAAGCCCATTAGGTAGAGCCTGTAGAGTATTCGCACTGTAGTGAATCATTATCCCACTAAAGGAATCATATGTTATTTCCAATTGTTTGTTACAATAAATCCAATGAAGTTATGATTTTCTTGCACATAAATAATTGTTGCATACCTCATTGCATCTTCTGGGGAAATTCTATGAAATATAATTACTAGGGCAATGGACATGAATGCTTTTTAAATCTCTTGTTTCATTTTATTAAATTTCTCTCTAGAAATGTTTAAAACCCTAGTGGCTCTCCATTTCAATCAAGATAAAAGCCCAGATCCTTATAAGGTCTACATATCTGGACCACTATTAAATCTCTGACTCCCCCTTCACTATTTCTTCCTTGTTTATTCCACTGCAAGCACGTGTGGCCTCCTCGGCAGGCTTTTTACACAACACCCACCGGGCATGTTCCGACCTCTGAGGGCCTTTGTTCCAGCTAGTTCTTCCTTATGAGTTACCCTGCAGCTCCTGCAGCTTTCCTGGAATCTCACTTCCTCAATGAAGTCCATCCTCACCACCTTATTTCTTCTGCCCTCAAAGTGCTAACTATGTAATTTACCTGTTTGTTGTGTTATTTCCTCTGCCTCCTCACTCTAAATGGGTAAGGAATCCAACTCTTTGACTCCCTGTTGTATATGCAGTTTGTCCACAGTAGGTGCTAAATATTTGTTGGATAAATGAACGCACCGAGTTACACTACCAGTAACTACGCACGAGTCTATCATGTATCTGCACAGAAACGCGCACCCTTATGTTCACCGCCGCATTACTCGCGTTGGCCAAGGAATGGAAACCATCGAAGATGTAGCCAACCAAAGGCTTGGTTTTATGAGATATATATATATAATGGAATCCTACTCAGTCATAAGAAAAGATGAAATACTGCCATTTGGGACAACGTGCATGGATCTTGAGAACATCATGCTAAGCAAAATAAGCCAGTCAGGAAAAGTGAAGAACCATATAATTCCAGTCATGTGCAGGATATAAAACTGAGAGCAACAAATGAACAAACAAGACAAACAAACAGACAACAACTCATAGACACAGATAACAGCATGGTGGTCACCAGAGGGAAGGGGGGTAGGGGGAGGAGAGGGTAAAGAGGGTCAAAGATACGGTGACAGAAGAAGATTTGCCTTTCGGTGGGGGGCACACAATGCGATATACTGTACAGATGATGTGTCATAGAAATGTACACTTGAAACTTATATAAGCTTATTAACCAATGTCACCCCAACAAATTTAATTTAAAAAAATGAGTCTTAAGCAATACTCCCATCAACAACGTTTTCTTTTCTGACTTCAGTACTCATCAATCTTTTCCCCATTTCCCAGTTGTGTTACTCTTTAATTTTGTATTCTAAGCATTATTGCAAAGTTATCTTACAAATCATCAAATTGGTTTTCTTTAAAATTTATTTTGGAATCTACTATTTTTAATGTTTAAAAAAAAACTCAAAAACTCTCATGTTGTGTATTTCTTTGAGTGTCTATGAATATTTAACTGTTTTCAATAACTTTATATCTAAAATGCCTGCTCTTTCATTTCTACCCTCTCTCAGCAAGCTTTTTGTTTATTTTACTCATTTTATCAAAGTTTTAATTTTATAAAACTCCTGCTTCTTTGAGTTATATTACAAAGCCAAAGCAAATTTTCCTTAGGTTTATTTGTTTCTTGCATTACAAGAATTTGTTTTAGAAGGTCTATTGTTCTGTGTCTTGAAGGTCTCTGTTCTTTTTCTCTGTGACTTGGGTACACAGTCCTTTCATGGTTGTGTTTTTGATGTATTTCTGTTCACCCTTGAATGAAAATGGATCCAGTCATTCCTAGGATTTTGCTATAAACAGCCTTTCCGTTGTTCTTTATTCCTGCTTCCTATAGCAGAGTTTCCTATTAGGACTTAAGCTAGAGGGCTACAGATCCCTATAGCCTCTAGCCAAAACTTAAACAATAATTCTTCAAATGTGGCTACAGAATTGAGGGAAGTCTGCGATGTGACTGGAATTAAGAAAACTGAAATTTATTTCTCAGTAAAGTAATACCTAGTTTCCCCTTGCCAAAAAAAGCCTGAATAAAAACTGAGATTCAAGAGAGTACCACTTCCATGACTTTTATGTCACAAATTATTACTAGTCTGACTGCAAATTCCTGAATATTAGCGCTAGCATCTGACCATTGATATGTTCCTTCACTACAAGAAACAGAATGTTCAAACGCATGAATGTATTACTGGGTTAAGGGAGTAGAAGCTTGACTATCAGTTTTTTCCTAAGGACAGATTCTGATCTCTGAAGCAAAGAAATGCAATGCAAGGATGACTTCTCATTTAGTTCCCCAAATTTTATTTTCCTTTGGGATAAAATTGTGTTTCAGCTCCAGTCATTGGTGGTGATTTTCAATTCATGTCTTTAAACCCATACGCTGTGAAAAATATATTCGATTCTGTTTTCGTGGTTGTATGTCTTAGTTTAAAAAGCAGATTTTAGTTTCTCTTTGGTAAAATATATTCTGCTGGTCAGATACCACCTTAAGCTGAAAGGACTGCATAGAATTTAATCTGTTCTTTTGCAATTCTCAATTTTTCAATCATTCATCATAAGACTTTTTTATTTTGGCATCCTAGTTTCAATAACTTTTGTTTTCATATCTCATACTGTTTTCTCTACATTTCGCTCCACACTTTTTCTCATCTTTCTTTAAAAAGTTATATTTTATTGTATATTACAAAGGATTACATGTGATCTAAAATTACATATTGATCTATATATAATAAGCTATGTTGAGAGAAATATTAGTACTCATTTTTGGTGAAGTGTCTTAATCCAGTTAGGGTGCAATAACAAAATACCAAAGACTAGGACACTCACAGACAACAGAAATTTATTTCTTATAGTTATAGAAGGTGAGAGTTCAAGATCAAGGTACCAGCATAGTTGGGTGAATACCCTCTTCTGAGTCACAGACTGCTCACTCTATGATCACCTAGTGGAAGGGGCAAGTTACCACTGTGGGGTCTCTTTTATAAGGCACGAATCCCATTCATGAGGGTTCCACTCCCATGACCTAATCATCTCTCAAAAGGGCCACCTCCTAATACCACCAACTTCATCATTAAGTTTGCAACATAGAAATGTGTGTGAGGGGACACAAGCATTTAGCCCATAGCAGGAGACAACTAGCTTCTGGAGGCCCCTGTTGCTATGTCTTTCATATCCCACTTACTAGGCAGTGCACCCAGACATGAGCCACTGAGAGCTGTAAGCGTTGGCTGTTAATGGCTCACAGCTGAGCCCTTCTCCCAAGAACTGCCTTTGGAAATGAACACACAGGGCCTTATGTCTACGGACATCATCATGGGGCAAGGGCAGAAGACAGTCCATACTTAATGACTGACTGACACTAGGAACCAAAATACTGGAAACTTGCCTCAAAGTGGCAATTACTCTATTTTAACCTTGTATGTAGTCACATTGCTAAATTCAGATAATATACTATTTTTTCTAGGTATACAACCACGTATCTATAAATTATGACAAGTTTATTCTTCCCTTCAAAACCCTCATAAAAATTTTTTTTTCTTGCTTTATTGTATTAGCCAGTAAGATTTCCATTAAAATACTAAGTAAATGCAATGATAGCAGGGAACTGCCTAATTTTTTATCTCTGGGGAAGAGCTTTCTAAATTTCACTATTAAATATGTTTGCTCTAAATTTTAAGTTAACTTCACAGATTAACAAAGTTCCGTTCTATTTCTAGTTTGCTAAAAGAGTTTAGCATGAATGGCTCTCAGATTTGTAATGACTGTTTTTTGCATCCATTGAAATGAACATAGGATTTATTTCCTAAATATTTAGAATAATTTACAGGGGAAGCCTTAAGTTCAAGAGTTTTCTCTGTGGAAAGGTTGTAAATTATAATTATATTTTTAATGGACATAGAGCCATTTACATTTTGTTTCTTTTGTGTAAGTTTTGATAAATTTCTTTTTTTCATAAGAATGTTTCCACTCAATCTCATCTTTTAAATTTGGGGGTGAAGTAGCCCCAAATGGTATTATTTGTTTTAAATTCATCCTTTAATGATTCCTTTAGTGACTTCCCTAGATAGTACATTAGGTTTTTTTTTGCTATTTCCTAGGCATGCAAATTCATACTCTTTGTACTGTTGTTGTCACGTATTGTATGTTTGCATTTTTGTGACCTCTCAAAGAATTGTTGTTTATTTTAACCAGCACTCTTTACTTTTTCCTATACTTCCACACTTCCACATGGTATCTGTGTTCATTAGTCTGAAGAACTACTTTAACAGCACCTTTATTGTGAATCTGTTGGCTGCAAGCCTTCTTAGATTTTGTAGGGTTTGTGGGGGAGAGTGGGGAGGAGGCAGGGGTGTTCAATTTTCCATTCATTTCCTTTTTTAAAAAATTTACCTTTATTGTTGAAAAAATTACAGATGTCCCCCTTTTCCCTCCACCCTAGCCCACCCTACCCTAGGCATTCACCACACTATTATTGTCTGTATCATGGGTTATTTAAAAAAATAATTTTGCTGAATATTCAATTTAGGATGATATTCTTTATTTGAGCACTACACAAAGGTCATTCCTCTAACTTTGGGCTTCTGTAGTTTGTGGACTCCTGGGTCTTATAGTTTGAAGACAGTGCATCTCTTATCTCTGTTCTTTTCCCTTATCTTTTTAGTGGTGAATGTGCTTAGGTGTGATCAATCGTTTTATTTACTGTGTTTAGGATCATCAAAGCTCCTTAAACCTCTGGATTAATAACTTACTCCTTTTGAAAAACTCTTCATCGTCATCTTTTTGAATACTGTTTCTGACCCACTTACTTTCTATGACTCCTTTACTGAGACTCAAATGACATGTATGTTAAAAACTTTTCACTGGGCCCTATGTGATTCTCACCCTTTTATTTCTCTAATTTTATGTATTTTTTATTTTTTTAAATATATCTTTATTGATTTCAGAGAGAGGAAAGGAGAGGGAGAGACAGAGATAGAAACATCAATGATGAGAGAGTCATTGATCAAGCCCACAACCCAGGCATGTGCCCTGACCGGGAATCGAACCCTGATCGCCTGGATCCCAGGTCGACGCTCAACCGCTGAGCCGTGCCCGGCCGGGCTCTCTAATTTTATGTTCTGTTCTCTTTTACATTTCTCAAGCTGAGTTATTTTTACCAACATAACATTCAATTTGTTAATCATCTATACTACACTAATCAATTTGCTCAGTTTATTGAATTCTTAATTTCAAACCCATTCTATTTTTCAGTTCCATTATTTATAGATTTTTTATTAATGCACTAAAATTCTTCAATGAAATTTCTTATCTATCCATTTCCTTAAATATATCAAACATAGTTATAAAGTCTTTAGATAATAACTTCACATTTCAATACTCCTATAGGTCTTTCTCTATAATCCTCCTTTGCTGGGTTTTGTTCACTTGGGGCTGTTGTTTAATATTTCTGTCAATTTTGTATTGAATTTTGGAAGTTGATATGAAAAATAGCAAAGAGTCTGGATAATTGAAATAGACTGATTTTTTCTGGCAGCGTATCCACTGCGGGCAGCATCAGGCTGACTAGTCTATTTCCACTTTACCATTAGACGTAAGTCTTATCCTCTCCTGGCTTCATAAGTAAAACATCTTTATTATCTCCTCTCTTCCTGGGTAGGCTCTCAACTCCAGTTTTTATGTCTCTAGCACACTGAAACTGCTGTACTATCTGCTCACCTCGTAGCCAGTCAGTAAGTTTTCCTACTTTATGTTTCAGTATTTTGGCCCATCGGTGCTCAGCTTAGGAACCAGCAAATACCTGGAGGAGGCCGCGTGCAGAATTCATGGCTCACTGCTTTGTGGTTCTCTTGTCCCTGAGACCAGCGTCTCAAGCTGAGAATGCCTGGCAGCGCTGAGCTCAAATTTCAGTTTCACTTGTCCAGTGAGGCTACAATATCCAGATCACTTCCTTTCTGTTCAGCCTCTATGTCTCACCATTAAATTCAGCAAATCCCCTGACAAGAGACTTTAGGCATAAATCCCTAGCTCATCTAGATGTGTTTTGCCTCTGATTACGTCTGGCATCTTGGTTCTTAACCCTTAGTGCTGTCTGCTCTCAAACATATTTAAACACATGTTTTTATTTTTCTTAATTTTTATCCAGCTCTGATAGCTGTTCTTAGGAGAAAGGGCAGGCCTAATACTCCCTACCATAACTGCAATAGAAATATTCTAAACACCACTTTCTACTTAAGTTCAGCTCCTCTAAATCATATAGATGTTATGAAGCAGACATTCAAACCTGTGGTTTAATTTTGTTTGTTAATTTGGTTAATTATTTTGTGTGTGTTTTTTAAAATTAATTCAGCTATTTACATTAAGAATGTTTCTACTTTCATGTGAGTTAAAAATGGGGATTTGTTATAAAAAAATAAAACAGTGAATTGTTAAGTAAGTAGAAAGTTCCAGAGAATGTGCTAGATTTACTAAACACACACTAAACCTCCACCTGCCATTCTTGGGGGAGTAAAATTCATGACTACAATGGAGACCCTGAAGCCTTCAGGAACTCTACTAAATAAAAGGGCCAATTAAGATTAGACTTAAATGTGTGTTTTTTAATTTTAGTCTAACATTATTTTTTTAATCAAATGATTTTTTGCTATAATTTTTACTTCAGTATAAATTTCATTTATCAGAATATTTTTATGATTTGAGACTTTTTTTCTTTTTTTCCCTCATTGATAACAAATTTCTCCTGTAAGTACAGAATATTTATGTCTATCCATCTGTGAAACCAATATCTGATCGATATTACAAGAAGTATTTTTATAGGTTTCCTGTTTTTCAGTTGTTTCATCAATAATCTATACCACCAAAATTAATTCAAAAGTCTCTATAAGAGCTATTTACAGTAAAAGGAAATTTAAAAGGAAATTCTCATTCTTGTTAAATTTTATACAACCATTTCAATGTATTTTTATTTGCCAAGTTTAGAGATAGTTATTTTGAACAATATAAAAAATACTTCTTCCCAGAAGAATAGTATATATTAATTGTGGTGGAATAAGAAAAACATCGAATGAATAATATACTATTACTCACATCATGAGGGCTTAAAGTAAACAACCTGAAATTTTTTAAAATGAGGGGTAACTTGTTGCACTTTATGATATTCAATATACTATGGGAGTTTAGAAAAGCTAAATACTGTTGTAGGGTGAGGAACTTAAAGGAATCTTATAGAAAACTAGTTCAGATGGGCTTTAGAATATTTGGGCAGCCTAAAAAAAAGAGATTGATTGTAATTTTATATTTTCAACTTCTCAGTCAGAAAGAAAATCTAATATATAGCAGTCAGTTCAGTAGAATAAAATCAGATGTAGAAGGTGTGGAAATGATAGCTAGCCCTTCATATAGAATATTTGACTGCTGTATTACATGCCAATTTACCAACTTTCCAAAAAGCAGATTTTTTTTCTGTCTAGATTGGAGAATTTATAGATTATTCAACATTAATTGAAGGTACTAAATGGAGTATTACTATGTAATCTTTAGGATGAATATCAGTCAAATAAACCTGAATACTGAAGATAAATGATGTCACACAAATGTATTTTGATTGACCATTAAATTTTAATAAAGTTTAAAGTTTCAATGTGCAGCTCATGAGTATGTCAATGGTTTTGCAAGAAATTTCATTTTATGTTAATTATGTCATTTGAGTTACACAAATAATAGGTTCATAGAATATTGCAGGTTGAAGGAATACTGAAGATCATCTAATCTAGAGATGGCAAATGGTTTTCACCTTGCATATCAACTCTGTAGAGTGAAATATAGACCAATGATCCCACAACAATGTCTATCATTACCATGAGAGGGAGAAGTTGCAACATGTATGGAACATTTCTGTTATACTTAATCTAATACATTCCTTGTTCCCTAAATGGAAACCTGAAAATCAGGAGGTGAGTGGATATTTAATAATCCAAGAGTAGTTTCTGGTAGATCTATACCCAAGAGCCAGTTATTTTCCTACTGAATCATATTTCCCTGACATCATGTTAGTCTTTATTCTCAAAAAATTATTTTTAGCTAACTCTCTGCATGAAGGAAATAAAACCCTTTTCTGTGAAACAAATTAATCTTAGGAGCTTGGGAATGTTTTGTATAGTAGATCTAATTCATTCAGTGCTATATTCAAGACTAATGTCATTTTAACCATGATGCAAAGGGGAAAAAAATCTTTATTAACAATATTGTTCATAAAATGTGTTTTGGAAGGAGTAAAAATAATAATTAATCATCATATTTTTGAAATTACAATGGCTAAAAATAGCAACATAATGCTTTTAATATCAAGTTCTCTCATTTAAAATGCCTCCTCTTGAAACCTTCTTTGACCTTTTAACTGGCTCTTTTGAAGAGCTCAGATATGGAGATATTTGTCCTTCAAGAACACTTGGTTCATCTTTTTACCCAGGGCCTCCTTTAGGGTATGCAAGGTCCCATCAGCAGTGAATATATTTCTATGGCTCCTTTCTATATAAATTAGGGGCTGAGGCAGGGTTCTCATTTGTCCAGGACTAAGGGTGGTACAGTTCTATCATAGTGTATTTTTGTTATAATTTTGTCTTCATTAAGTTAATGACTTAATATACTACACTATGTGATGATATAATACATATATGTAAGTCTCATATACTATATGTATGTGACTTAATATATTAACTGATTGTGAAATGCCCTCTGGTCTGTCATTGTCCTCGCCTTGTCTCTACACTGGCATACTTTTTAGTTAAAGAAATTCTACAGAGTGATGCTGAGAACTAGTGATCTGAGCAGACAACATAGCATCAAATAAAATGGTAATAATTCCATAAATAATTACTAAAATAACTCTGTAGTAGGAACATTCTTGAATCTATTTCACCCATCTTACAGGCTTTCAGTCAGTGTTAACATGGCGGTTTTTGTGTCCACTGACCTGCTAAAATATTAGAGAGGCAAAGAAAATTGTTTTCCATAGACACTGAGAAAAAAATTTAGAATAGAAGAAAGGGTAAAAACCTCTCCCCCATGAGGACTGGTATCAGCAAGAGCTCTGGTCTGTCCTTCCTGCCACTGAAAAGTGATTATGGTACATGCTACCGTCAGAAACAGTTCTTTTGGAAACACATTCTTTTAGTATTTTCCTGCCTCTGAAACCACCTGTTCTCAGTTCCCAGGCTCCTCTTCCTCTGACCATTCTTAATTTTATGGTTTTAACCTATCTTTTCCCTCCCCTATTACTTTATACATCCTCACAGTAACCTTATCCAGGTGAGTAGCTTAATTACCACGCATGTGTTGACAGCTCCTAAATTTAGAGGCCCAGCCAATAACTCAAAGGAAATTCAGATTCATGTTTTCAAATGTTTACTAGCCTTTTATATTCAAATATCTTCCAAATATGTCAGTCCCAAATATCAAAAATTAAGCTCATTTCTCCCCATGCCAAGCCCATTTCTTTCCCTGCAGTTTCTATCTCTGTAAAAGGAACCACTGATCACTGAAATGCCAAGTCAGAAACGGAGGCATCCCATGTGTGCTTCTTTCTTTTCCATTGTCTCATTGAATCCATCGTTAATCCAGATTATTATCGCTCTTTAATATTTCTGAAGCTCATCCATTTCTTTCAGTTCTGTTCCTACCACCCTAGCTCAGGCCATCATTCTTTCTTTTTGGGATTACTATTTATTAATTTACCATATAGCTTTCTTCTAATCCACTCTATTCATTGGGATAGTGTTTTAAAATGCAAATATGCTAAAGCCACATACCTCTCTGCTTTAAAATCCCTCAATGACTTCCCAATTCCCTCCAGATAAAAATCTAAGCTCTTCCCACTTTTGTTGTCAATATTAATTTGCCTTGTTGATCTGCCTGTCTTTAGCTTTCACCTCCCCCTTTGAACTCCAGTAGTACTCAGTCTCTCGCCTGTCCCTGAAAACACCATGCTAACACTGTTCCTAGTCTCTCAAATTTTACATACACCATTCTCTCTGCCAGGAAAATTCTTTCCCTCTTGGCTTCTTTGCATGGAGTTTTTCCAGATAACAATTTTCAGGTAACAATTCAGATATAATTGAGGTCTGCTGAAAAGTGTCTCTTGACCTATGTATCCTGAGTTTCCTCTCATCCCCCCACTCATGCTCCCATAGCATCTCTACTTTCTTTGGAATAATTCTTATCAACTTGAACTGCAATTGCCAGACCACTTCTCTGCCTTCCCCACTAGGTTTTTATCATTTCTTATTTTCACACAATTGCAGATTTTTGGCTTTTACATACACACCCTTGGCCCATCCTTACTTTAATCATGTGCCCTTAGTATCTGATTAGCATAATGGATTTTTGACTAAGATTTAATTTGGGCAACCAACCACAAAATAAATCTGCAATTTTCCTCAGCTAGGAAGAGTTTGCATCCCAAATCTCCTAACACATCAAGGGAAATATATCCTTTCTTTTATTTATTTTCCTCTTTTTCTCTCTCTGCACTTTGTTCTATAGTCCCTTGGCTACTAGTCCAGTCTTCTAAGGATAGAATCTGAGATGTATTAATCTTTTCACCTGTCAAAGTGCACTCCTATTGTACCTATTCTGCTCTGAACAAATGTTTGTTCAGTTAAATTGAACATAAAACCAGGGGACTACCAGCCTGATCTTTCATTAGAAAGGATATTTAGGATGAGTCTCCAATTTGACGCTCCAGATATAGTCTCCACCTTGCTCTGTGTGTAGAGAGGGAGACCTCAATGGACTGCATGGACAAGCTCCCTCACCCTCTGCATTCTGGTTTTGACCAATAAGAGACCATGACAGAGACAAGGGGTAAGGAGAAGAATGAGGTAAGCATGTTTACTCCCCTGGATTCCTCCTTGCCAGGTCACCGCTCAGTGACTTCCCATAAATGCTTCCTACGCTGGCTGCTTAAATTCTGAGCCCAGTGGCTGCTGACTGTTACAAGGATACACCCCCCCCCCCCAGGGTGCTGTGCTATTCTTGTTGGTTTTCTTCAACTCTACCTACACCTTTATAAATAGGCCCTTTATTAAATTCTTCTTGAATCACCTAGTTGGAATATGCTATTTTTTCCTGCCAAAACCTTAATTAAGTAACAGCCTTCCCATATATTCTCTGACCACACCCCTTCTCTACTTCCTGGTATTCTCTCCATCCCCTTTAGGTCTGGATTGATTCTTTCTACATCCAATGTGTTTTAAGAAGTCCTAGGCATAGAAATGGGAAATGATGAGCAGTTAACAAGAAGGCTGTGACCCATTCCCTACCATTCAGTAACCAGATCAGTCCAGCATGAAACTATCGGTGAGCCCAATCGTATGAAAAAGGAAATTTGGGGCCACATTCCATCTGAAACTTGCAACAAGTATGCAACAGACACATTTTTATACTTTTCACTCTTGGTGAAGCTCTCATCCATGAGGGTCTACTGGTCCCTTTAAATAATATCAGCCACTGCAGGCAAAGTAGCCACCCAGAGTGGAATAAATCTAAACTAAAGTAGTAAATTTCAGCTTTCTCCCTTGTTCTTAGATGTTCTAGAGGCTGCGGTCTTTTGCCCACCACCATGTGGCTGCATAAACTTGACTGTTTTCTGGTTTTCACTACTATGGCCAGACACTCACCTAAGGGTAAAATGCCTATTTAGAGAACCCTTATGTGTTTTTATTTGGGGTCGACAATACACAAATTAAGTTGTTGATAACAACCTTGAATAACCCCTTTGTGCTCCAAGCAGATGGCATGCAAAAGAAGCATAACTATTTCCTATGTTTTGTGAGCTTTTAAGTAGTCCTTTACTTTATTAAATTGATCGTTACCATTTTGTATCGTCTCCTCTAGTTTAATCCCTAAAGCTAGCTAACTTGGTAGACTTGATATTATAGTGTATTTTAAACCTCCCATTTAGCTTTCTCTAAATGTCAGATAAATGTAAATTTCATGTTTTTCTTAATTCATTGATCGAGTACCAAATCCATATCACCATGTATTCCATTCAAGAATAGAAACTACAGACATCAGTTTTGTGGATGTATTTCACTCGTGTTAAACCTAACTCTGAAATAGGTTATTAGATCTTCTTAATCTCTTTTCTCACTAGTAAATATAAAGGAGATGAAGCATATATACAGCCTAACTTAATGCCTGGACTAAGTGAACACTGTGTAAGGTCACCAGTGTACTTCTGGTCATGATAAATTGGTTAGATTTTCATCTCCTCATTTGGCTAATCTTCAATATCCAATACTATATACTTTCTCGATAGCAACAATCTCTTCTTTGGTTTCCATGGTCATAATTTCTTCAATTCCTTCTACTTATAGTATCTTTTCAGTCTCCTATCTAGGCTCATCCTACGTAAGTTCCAAAGGATTGCCTTAGGCCATGCTTTTGTATTCCTTTGAACTAAGTGACCTCATCTTTGCCAAAAACTTCAGTTATAATTTATGTCATAAGGCCCAAGTTTTATCTCTAGTTTAATCATCTCCTTTGAGCTCAACTTCATATATTCAACCACCTACCTGACATTTCTACTGAGACATCTAAAAAGTGAAATTTGTGATCTTAACCCCAAACTTCAATTTCTTTCAATGGTTCCTCTCTCAATATATGAAAACAAGATATATTCATTTTTTGAAACTTGAAGATGTCCTTAATACCTCCCTCTATGTCATGCTCCAAAAGTCACCAATCTGCATCCTTCTACATCCATTTACTTTTTTGTAAAGTTTACTCTGATTCAAGTGAGAAGGCATGAGGGAAGGAGTTAGTGTATTTTTTCAGTAGTCTAGGTGAGAAAATTAGATTAAGACAGTTGTAGTAGGATGGAAAAAAATAAGTATGTTCAGAACATATTTGGGAAATAAAATCTATAGGATCATTGATTGAGAAACTAGCTGGGAATCTCAGTTCCAGTGTTCTTGAACCTCTGCATGTGGTCTTTATGCCTACATAGATTCCACCAATGAACCTTCTTACAGAGAACCAGGTGAAGCTATATCTATCACCTTATATGGGCTAGCCTTAGATGTCATGTATTGTCACTTTTGTTGCATTTTATTGATTAAGGTAGTTGCAAAAGTTTGCTCAGGCTCAAGGTAGGGAATGTGTACACCCACCCTCCCCATCTCAGTGGTAAAAGTAAGAGTTGTATGTAGGAAGAGCACGTGGAATGGAAAACTCACATATATACATACACAAACACACACATTCATCTTTGGAAAACACAATTATCTACATACGTTATTATAATCTTATTACCTAGCACTTACCTTGTATTGTATATAAGTGCCTGGTAAATAATTATTAATAGAGATATTAATGAATGAAACTAAGAAGAGGCCATCATGAAGTTTACACTGTGAAATGTCCTATGTATAATTCATTCATTTATTCCCAGATGTTTTTAAGCTGTTTTTGGGAGTTGTGACCTTTGGGTTCCTGACAGCTCAGTTTCCACTGCATGTGAGCTTTTCTGTTATATATAAGCATTAACACTTATGAACTAGAGATAGGGAAAGAGACAATGAAAACTTCTTAAAGCAGCTTTATCCCCATGAATCTGGATTTGGAGACAACATATAGCTGTGTCCACTTCTCTTATTCTCATTCTAGAGATATGAGTGATCATTGCTTCCAGGGATGAGTGGGGATGGGTGAAAAGAGAACTTAAAGCCAGTAAATGGCATTTGGAATTGCCTTTGTCATTCAAGATTAGTTGAAACAATGATGCATCCCACAGGAGAAGTCACCTGTTACCCAAGGGGTTTAGGAGCCTCACTGAATCAAAGGGCAATGTATTTTCCCTGTTGTAGGGGAGGAGGGACAAGACCAAAATTGGCAGTTCCTGCAACACTGAATTGACAGTCAATTAGAGCAAACCGTACTATGGAATTCATGAGTATTTCTCAAATGCATTATTTTTAAGCTCTCTTGTGAGAATCAACAGTAAAAAGGGGGGATGGAGGAAGAAAAATGATATTTACTGCAAGGCCTTAGTAACATTCTGTATTTCTGACTGTGGAATATGTTCCGGTTTCCAGGTTACTGAAATTGTTATAATCCTGTCATCTGCGTAAGTGGAGTTTTCCTATATTTGGGCAATGTTTACTCCTCCTGTCTAACCCACAGAACCAAAAATGCCTGAAACTTTACAACAGTATGGTGATTACCAGAGGGAAAGGGCGGTGGGGAGAGGGAGAATGGTGTGATAAATGGTGATGGAAGGAGATTTGACTGGGAGTGGTGAACACATAATACACTATACAGATGATATATTATAGAATTGTACACCTGAAACCTATATAATTTTATTAACCAGTGTAACCCAAATAAATTGAATTTAAAAAATTAAAAAAGGAACCAAGAGAGATGATGACTTAAAACCCAGTAAGGTTCAAGGAACTAAATCTCACCTGGTTCTTCAGGTGATTATTTAAACAGTCTTCCTGTTTCTCTAACCCAAACAACAATCAGTAATTCACTGGACATATCAAAGGTCAAAATTAAGTATTATAAGTCATTCTCTTCCCCTTCATCTGTTGCAAACATAGCAAGTACAGGGTAAGAAGCCTCCTCCCCTATCAATACTACCCAGTTATTTCTGGGCAATCCTGATGGGTTTCCCATGCTTGTGAGACCAGAGATTCTCTACTTGTAAACCCAACAAAAGTAAATTAGAGCTCATTTAAAAACTAGAGGAGTCTCAATAAAATTCAAATGGGGTCATATATCCCAGCCTCAGGAAGGGCCCAGAAGCAAGGACTGGGTAGTTGTTGCATTTGTTCCTACATTTATCTGTTTCTGTCTGAAAAGCACATGCTCTTTCTCTCTCCCTCCCTCCCTCTTTTCTAAGGTCAGCTTTCTATTTCTGTTCATAAATGTATGAATTTATTTATTTATTTTGGCTTATGGTAGATAAGAGGTGGCAGGATATGGCTGCCCCTGACAACAATGAATAAAACCCACATGTCATTTTTAGAGTCACATAAACTTAATTAGCTGTCTCTAATTCCAAAACCCTGGGAGAGATAGATTCTTATCAGCTAGTCATTTTTTTTTTTCAAATTACCACTAATTGGTTATTCAATCTATTAGTGAGCTTGTCAATTTACATTTTTTAAAATGAAAAATAGAACAGAAAATATCATTCTCTAAGGCACACAGTCGTTATAAGTATATAAGTATGAATACTTGATACTGATGTGAAATGTACTGCAGCTTCCAAAAAGGTTGAAAAATAGTTTTGTAGACCAATCTGAAGGAGATGCTATGCCTACCTGATCAAACTGTATGTCCTTCCTCAGAAAAGAAACTAAAATGCCTTTTATACCTGCCTGTAAGAGTCAACCTCTGGGGAGGGAGTGTAGTGCCGTTTTTAAAGAGGAATAGCACATGTAGATGATGCAGAAATCCCCATGTTATCCATGGCACCTGCTCACCACCTGCTCTCAAACGTTGCCTCCAGCATCCTCTGTGGGCCTTTAGGCAGCACAACTAACTCTCTGGATCTCACATATATTGTATTTACAATGGGATCTTAATAACGTTTGTTTCTCTTCCATCTCTCCTACAGATTTATTGTAGGTATTAAATGAGATAATCCATACTCTTAGCAAACTATGGCGTCGAGTTCGAAATGTTTACTCTTATAATATTAGGCATTATTATTTATCATCATTGCTCTTATTCCTATTGACGAATTGTATTTACCACATTTTCTCTCTTCGGGTGGGGCTCTCTCCTGTTGCCTTTAATACTTAAAGGCTAAGTATTAACAGCCTAAATTTTTGTAATAAAAGCATTAATGCCATCCAGAGTCTGAAACACTATTGAGTTTCTTCTCTGGGTTGGAGGCTTCTCACTGCAGAATTTCATACTCCAATGTTAATCCTCCAAGAATTTCAAGTATTGTCCTCCCTTGTGTGATCCTACTCTTCCTTACACAGATGACAATGGGGACCTTTGCTTCTAGTGTTACAAAGATTATATCAAGACATCCCTATGCTGACTGTGCTCACTGTTTAATATGCCATCCTTATGCTCCAACATTTGTTAAAGCAAAATTTACTCTCAATTTTTTTTACCCCCATGGGGGCTCCTTTGTCTTTACCAGATTGGACAGCTGATCCCTATAGTTCTGGGATATATTCAGTCATGACTGAATATGAGCATGAACGTAATACACAACTTGGTCCTTGAATAGAGATTCTCTGTTACCAAGGCAACAATCAAGAGCAGAGAGGGTCACCTTTATGGGAGTACACAGGACCTTGACATCAGAAGGGTTTTGTGCTTGGTTTAATGCTATGCTCTTACCATGTTGCAATTCTTAATAATTTTATCTTTGAACTTGAATTTTGAAAGTGAAGTACAACAGGACAATAGAGCAGAAAAGATTCATGCAATATGTGTGTCCCATATTCTTTGTCACCTATTTGCATATAGCATTCTTTATGTCCCATGAAAACAGAATTATTCCAAAGGACTCAGAATGTAGAGTATAATTCAGTGAGACTCACATAAGTAAAAAGTAAAACTGTTAAATTTACAAAAGATTGAGCAGAGGTGCTGACAGCCCTAAGGGGCCACACTTCACTTGAAGCAGAACTTGCTTTGAATATAGAAAGAAGAGAATGGCATTCTAAGAAACAAGAGTGACCAAGAAACCTTATCCTATCTTTCTTAGTCATGTTACTCCCCCGGATTAGTTAACCACTTAGGCTCAACGTGACAGCATAGAAGGAAAGGGAAATGTGGAGCAACCCATAGTTCCTTTTCCCTCCTGTGCTTCCTTTTTCGCCAGCAAGCCAGAGATAGAGAGTACTGGTGGGTAGGCAGGTATCAAGAAGTAAAATTCAAAAGTTGAGTTCATTTTATGAAACATTTCTATTGTTCCAATAAGAACACAATACATCTGAATGCATGAGCTACAAAATGCAAATTACATAACTTCAGGGATTCCACCTAAGAGTTATATTCTTATAATTATATTTAAAATTGGCATTGACTTTGCAGGGAAGATAGTAAAATAAGTAGATGCTGAGCTCATCTCCCAGGGATATAACAAAACTACAACTAAATATAGAACAACTATCTGAGAAGGACCTGAAGACTAGCTAACCAGAATTTCTGCAACTGGGGATATAAACAAAAAGCCACTTAGAGACAGGTAGGGGCGGAGACTGGTCTGGTCAGGACCCACGCCCCTGGTGTGGTGATTTATAAGCCGGAGAGATACCACAACCTTTGTGGTCTCCTGCTGAGGAGTGAGGGATACAAGCCCCATGTTGTGCCCCCCCCCCATCCAGGGGACATAGACAGTGAAGAAGAGTCCCCATAACATCTGGCTTTGAGAACTAGCAGGGTTTACATCTGAGAGAGCAGAAGGGCTATAGGAAAACAGGGCTCTACTACTAAAGAGCCCTCCCCCACACACAAACTCACTAGCTCTGAGCTCCAGAGAAGACAGTAGTTTGAAAAGTGCCTGGGTCATAGTGAAGAAATTACTTTCACTAACTTTGGGCAGAGTGTTGGAGGGGCAGTGATCAGTGGAACTAGAGCTCTCTGGGGACAGGAGTGAAATAAGTCATACAGAGTAAGACAAATACCATATTATCTCACTTCCATGTGGAATCTGAAAAACAGGCACACAAACCAAATAAAACACACTCATAGATACAGAGAATGAGCTGATGGTTGCCGGAGGGCAGAGGTACGGGGGAATGAGCCAAAAGGTGAAGGGGGGTAAAAGGTACAAACTATCATTTATAAAAGAAATAAATCATGAAGATGTAATATACAGTATAGAGAAAATAGTCAATAATATTGTAATAAATATGTATGGTGAACAATGATTACTAGACTTATTGTGGTGGTCCCATCATAAAGTATATAAATGTTGAATCAATATGTTGTACACCTAAAACTAATATAATATTGTATGTCAACTACACTTCAATAAAAATAAACTTAAAGAACAGCATTGCATAATTATTAAGATGAATGGTAAGATTCATGTTAATATTTTAAAATTTTTATTTCTATTTACTTAGATGACATTAAACAGTCAATAATAAACAAGACCATGAATTGAGAATGAGACCACAAAAGAAAGAAAAACTTTTTTAGTACACTTCACATAACTTTTTTCCTGCCTTTTTGTACGAGGAAGCCAACATTTTCATTTTGCACTGGGCCTAGCAAATTATGTAGCTGGACCTAAGAGTGGAATCAATTAACTAAGAAGCCTGATGTAGGAAATGTGAGCCATTTGTGACATTTAGTTTCCTTTTCTGTAGTTCCTTTTTCCTCTAAATCAACACAGTATTTTGCTTTTCTGGGCAACTGTGTTTCCAGGGAGACCTTACTTAAACACAGCGGCTTATTATTTAGACGTTTCCTTAGTTTACCTGTTGACATGCAAGGAAAGACACACCAGTGTACCTCCTCGTATTTCTACTTTGTTTTGTTCCCTTTCCACTGAATCCCACCCCGACTACTTCTCGCTTAGATTTCATGGGTGATAAGTTGGATGGCATTTCTCACCAAAGCTCCCTTGGGTATTCTAGCAGTTTAGATCACCTCTACTGCAGACAAAGCTGCTAGAAACACATGCAAAACTCAGCTCCCCTCAGAGTTATTCTGAGAACCGTAATTCATTTGAGAAGTGGAGGATGGCAGAGAACTTCATGCTGCACTCCAACTTACAAAGCAGAGAAAAACACTGCATTTTCTGTGATGACAGATCAGAGGACAAGTCAGTCAAAAGCAGCATTACAGCATAGATGGCCAGACTATGTATGACAGCCCTCACACGTCCCAGGCAATGATAGCATTTCCCTCTTGATAGCAACAGTTTTCCTGAGGTGTGGTGAGAGGTGCAATGAGCCCAACGCAATGTGTGGGGTTGCAAAGAAGGGGATGGGAATGTTGATATTGAACCAAATGATGAGACTAAGGAGGCCCACGAGGAGGAAGCATATGGTCATGCATATGCATGGTGATTTGGATCAGGGGCACATGTGGCTAGATGACAGGATGGGATTGCTGGGGGAGAGCAGTCAGAATCCGTCCTAAAAACTACTTACTCTCTACTGAGTGCTTCCCCATGGAGGGAAAATAGCTCTCAGTTATATGAAAATGTATTTCTTCACTCTCACAAGCTGGGGGATAGCTGGATCTGAACATGAGTAAAGTAAGAGTATCATGCCTGGCATTTGGTCTGTGTTGGAGAAACTGAGTTCTTCATATGCTTTTTACAAATCTTGATTAATTTTTGCCACCTGGGTCCTTTTTGACCGAGTGATTCCTCACAGGTCTTTAAAACGTTGATGTTGATGATGATGATGATGATATACATATCAATACCATCTGTCTAGCTAGACATCATCTTATAGAAAAGCTGCAGGAACATAACAGTATTGTGTGAACCACATTGGTCTCCATAGAGTGTAGCAGTATAGGTGAGAAACAAAGTTTATGACATTTATTAAATGCCATCTTGACACTGCTTAGCCAATTTTTGTTACATGTTGCAACAGGAAAATACAGTGGGGTCTCTGTAAAGGAGATAATTTGGCATCAGTGATAACTATACTAGAACTTACTACACGTGAATGAATTGAAGTGGTATAAGATGCTGTTGTGTACCTGATATTAGTAACATTTTATTCTTCAGGCTGCTTTATTATAAATATAATATAAAACATCATGCTCTATCTATAACTCTACAGTATACCTTCCAAATGCAGTGCCTATTAAAAACTGACAGCTACTTTCCAGGGAATTTGCTTTTCAGAAAATTTGCCAAGTTAGTATGAATAGCCAAATAAAATGTAAAGATTGAGAAATTTCACCCTCATTCTATTAAAAATTCAAAATATGTCTTGATATTTCTTACAAGTGAAGTAAATGATGTATGCTGGGCTGTAACTGTGAGTCCTCTGAGGCCACCTGTGGTGCTGTTGCTGAATACCTAACCCCTATTATGCTATTGTCTCTAAAATAACACACATCATCCAATGTTAATTGAAAGGATTCTGCATAAAACAAAGGCTCAAATTATACAAAATACCAAGTGAATTTTCATTAAACAAACATTTGTGAAACAGCATAATTTCTGCAAGGTGCTTTTCGGGGTGCCACAGATGCAGTGATGCTAAGAAACTTTTATTCTCCCGTAGACCCTATGCTCTAGTGAAGAGTATACAGACAAAACACAGATGAACACATGAGTAAACTGATCATTTCAGAATAGAGTTGCAAAGAAAATGCCACAGGTTAATAGAGAACGACTGCATGTGGGAGCTTCTTAAACTAGTGATAAAAATCCTCTCAAGGTCACAGGGGTTGAATGAAACTCTATTCATGAGAAAGGAGCTGGCATGTTGGATCTGGAGAGAGGCACTTCACAGACCCAGTAGGAAGTACGAAGAACTTGAGATGTAAGTCACTTTAGAGTGTCTGAGATTCAGAAGAAAGTTCAGGATGGCTAGAACATAGTAAACGCGCATGAAGAAGCAGGAGAATAAGCCGAATAGGAGAGATCACATTACAGGAATCAGATCACACAATGCCGCAGCAATGTGTGTCAACTCCCCCTGACCTTATCCCATTTTGACATATTTTATATCTATATTTGCTTTGCCTTAACTCCATCCTTTGTTTCCTTGAGGACAAGCCTGTGTCTTACTCTTTCTAAGGAAATCCAGATATCAACCAGATTGTTCTATTCTTTGATATTTAAAAGAGTTTGGCTTAAAATACTCAAAGTAGTGGGAAAACCAATAAAGGTTGCAACTCTTCAAAGATTTTTGTGAGTGAGGTACACCCACTGAATTAGTTTGATTTGAAAATTAATTAGTTGAATTTAGAAATTTGAACAACTTTTTTTTATAAAAAAATCAAAGAAAATTCTTATAATTCCCATGTGATAAAGATAAAAATGAAACAAAATCAAGAGTTCTAATTTAATGCCATAGTGATTGGCTAAGCATATCATGAATAAATAAATAGGCTTTATATTTAAAAATACATCCGCAGAACAAATATCACAACCTGATGATAGTAAAGGAGAGTTTTCCAAATATTCAAGGAACAGATACATGATCTCCATTTTATAAAAATAAAATGTTCAAGAGAATAGAAAAAAAAAGTGAAGATTTCCAAACTTATTTTATGAGTTTAGTATGTATGGACTTAGTGCTAAGGCACAAAAATGACTGTACTGTACAAGGAAGTAAAAATGTAGGCAAATCTCATTTATAAACACATATGCAAAATCCTAATTAAAATATTAAAAACTAAATTCAGGTATATTAATTTTTAAAAATTCACAGCATGACCCAAAACTAATTAATGTAATTAGACATGTTAGTAGATTAAGAGGGAAGTAAAAATCAATATAGAGTCATGAAAAAGAAAATTCTTAGCAAACTAGAAATAGAAAAGATTTGTTCTTAACCTGCTAAATTCAATCCACAAAATTCACTAAAAACATGCTAGTTAACATTTCACTGGGAATTCTAGCCAAGGCAGAGCAAAGAAAGAAATATAATTGTCTTTATTCATGAATAGTTTAATTTTCTATATAGTATATTTGGAAAAATCTATACAAACTTTAAAAAACAAAAACAAAAAACTTAAGCAAGGTTGTTTGTTGTACACAAGAGCAGTATACAAAAACAAAACTTTTCCCACTTAACAGTAACAAACATAATTTTTAAAAACTATCCTGAGCAAAAGTAAATGTCATAAGCCATTCTGTTCCATGGAAAAACTCTTAGTGGGTGTGTGTGTATTTTTCTGCATTGAAGCTATAGACCAATTTGAACATATTTATGATATTAATTATCCTAAGAACAAGAATATTCAAGAATATTGCCTCTTACGTAATAATAATGAATCTAGTCCAATTAGCCTTTCAGTCTGACAATTTCCAGTCTGAAAGACTGGGGAAATTGTATTGATTCTTTGATAATTTTTTCCTCTTTGCTCTTTTGCTCGTTCACCTATTATATATATGTTCTATTCCTTGTCTATTTTCTTTTATATCATTTTAAACTTTTTGCTCTAATTTTGAGGAAACTTTCTCAACTATATTTTCTAACACTTAAACTATTATTTTTATTTTATCCTCAAAATTATAATTTTCAAGAATCCTTATCTGTTCACTGAATATTCTTTTTTATAGTGTCATGTTTCATAGATGCATTATATTCTCCAGTTGTATACTAGTTATAGTATTTTAGGAGTTTTTTTCTTAGTATCTTTTGCCAACAAGGTGATTTCTCTGATTTGTTTTTGCCCATTTCTTGCTTATCAATAACTTCCCTCTCTTGTATGAGCGTATTTGACTGTGTAGAAATGATTAAGAACTGCAATTAAAAGACTGACTGTGTTTTACATCCTGATATAGAAGTCACTTGTTATTCTTCAGCTAATCAGATGCCTTTAGAAGAGTCCTTCAATCTCCTTAATTTTGGCAAAAGGATTTGTTTCCCAGTATTCTGGAGGTCAAATGGGAGTATAGATCTAAGGGTCTCTATTACTCTCAGTATACATGCTGTTACCTAATCTTTCTCTTTCTCAGGAGGGTAACCCCAATTTCAGCTGCGCCTGGCATCTTCAATTCAACAATATTCTGAATTACTCTTTCAAGATAGTAAATCCCTGTACATTTACTGGGGCAGAATAAAAGAAGTCAGTCAACAAAGCAAAGTTAGGGTAAGAATCTAGAAATCTAACTTCTCATCAAACAGCTTTAAGCTAATCTTCCTTATTTTAGGTTTCTTTCCTCTTTGTTCTTAGGAACAAAGCCTAGGGCCTGTTCAGCATGGAAACAGAGTTTTGGCCAAAGTAGTGATAACATCTAAGCCTCACCTGTGTTTCAACTCCAAGCCCAGAAAAGCAGCAAGATCAGGAGGGGTGATACCATGGCTGACATCAGGACCAGCTGCAATGACTAATGGCCCCCTGCCCTGGCAACGACCAATCAGTGGAGACCATGACTCTGGGGGGACATACCTAGAAAGCTGATGAATATTTTATTGAGATCCTCCCTTGAGACTTTCCCTGAAATCCCCACTTTTGGAAAGCAGATAAAAACCCTGAGA
Organism: Miniopterus natalensis; assembly: GCF_054644295.1. Classification (NCBI taxonomy): domain Eukaryota; kingdom Metazoa; phylum Chordata; class Mammalia; order Chiroptera; family Miniopteridae; genus Miniopterus; species Miniopterus natalensis. Next base: position 57,332,781 of record NC_142091.1, on the reverse strand, counting down.
ATGGAGAACCCAGGGTACTCTTTCTCTCTCTGGAGCACACCTCTACTTTTCCCCACCTCCTTCTTTCCCCAAGGTGAGCTCTCTCTCACACTTGTGCACATATTCTCATATCTTCCCCCCTCTTCTCCCAGGCTCAATCCCTCTGCCTTTCTTTTTCCTAAACTCCAAGGGCCCTTCTTTGCCTCTATAACTCATTTTTTGAGCCCACACAGCCCAGCCGGCTCACCTTGTCTATCTCTGTGACTTTCTAAATAAACTTTTTCTTAGAATTTGAGTTCCTTGTCTCTGAATTCTTTCCTTGTTGAAATCAAGTACTGAGGTTACTGAGCTAAGGTCCTGTAACATTCTGGTGGTGTTTTGCCACTAACATAACTACTGTTAAATTGTAAAAGTTTAATTTTAAAACTGTTAAATCATAATATAAGTAGTAAGAGCAAAGTGTAATATAATCCATACAATTTGAGACCATTTATGGAAAAAAGTTCAGAAAAGAATACTAAATATTTTGTTATGGGTACATACATATGTTGAAAAACTATGAAAATCTGCATGAGAATACCATACAGCTTTAAGATAGTGATTATTTTTCTCTGGAGAAAGTGCAGGATAATGTATAAAGAGACTTTGACCATATCTCTAAATTTTATTTCTTTAGAAATTGGTATCTAAAGCAAATTGGGATGTATAAAGCTTTACAGAGCTAATAAGTGAAAATAACAATAATTAAATCCCTGTTTTCTAATACAAGGCCCTTGCTCTTCCTATTCAGCCATGGTCCTATCACTTGAAGAAAGTCATGAGGTCAAAAGCAATGAGGGGTTTCCAGAGGCAAATATAGCAACTCCCTCAATGTTTTCATCCTCTGTGCATGGGATATTAAAACATCAACTCAGTTCAGAAAAAAGAGCAAAACTTGCTCGCTATTATATATATATAAATATAACATTTATTAACTGAATGCTTTACATTGTTTTCTTCTGTGTTATATGGACCCTATTTAAAACAGAAAAATGATTCTCATACTCTCGTAATTTATTCCATAAATCTCTCCAAAATTCTCTTTATCAGATTTTATATGGCTGCTATCTTTGTGTGCTTTGTGTATATTCACGAATCAAGTAGCAAAGATCAGAAGCTGGACACATCATTATTATGAGGTGCACATTCTAGGAAAAAATAAAGAAATGCATCAAACCTCTTCATTTTGAAGAAACTGTTCCTGAGAGTCAGTACTTCCAAGAGGTTTTCAATGAATGTCATAAATAAGTCCTTTGAGTTCTAACACCTTTGGACTCTGTCCAAAGGGAATAATTTCTGTTTGATTTTTTAAAAAAATCCATGATACATTGCTACATTATCCATTTCATTCACTTCATTTCACTCACTCTTCATTTAAAGAACTGGAACTGATTAATAAACTGTATGTTTATAACCCTTATCAACATGCTGAGGGAAGGGAGAACTGGTGTGCTTCATCTTCTATGAGATCTAAATATCTGCATGAAAAGGAAAAGCGAAGCTGCTCACTTTACAGCCAATGTGATAAAGAGCTTAGCTTGCCTTTATAAAATCATAAAATACTTATGTTTAAAAATTGTAAAATACCATGCTACTGTAAATTCCATAACTAATCATTGGCAGCTATCTGTAAAGACATTGATGGGTTTCATGTTCCCGTGTACATTTAATGACCTCAGGATTTATACAGATTGTAGAATGCCTTTCTTGGCATGCTAAGGAATTACCTAGCTACAAATCTTCACTCTTGATAGTTAGGAAATATTTATTTCTTCATCTGCATGATCAGTGCTATGTCATCTTTAATGTCATACCACCCTCAAAAGATGGTAAAATATGCCACAGCATGCAATACTCCTGCTAATGCCAGCATAACACTATGACAAGAGAATTTGAAAGTTTCTGAAATGTAAATGTTAAGTATTTAATAATAAAAGAGATTAGCATTAACCCCAGGTGTGAGATGAGGCAGGTGTGAAGATTTCCTATCCTTGTAATCAATGAAAAAAACAAATGAAGCAGATTTAGGTTGTACTCAAGTACACAGTCCATGAGCATTGAATGTGTTTTCTAGTACAATTCTATAAAGTTATATCAATAAATAAATGAATGAGCAATTAATGAAAGGGAGCACTGCAAAGAAATCTATCATATTTTTTAAAATAAAAATTTCCTACTTTCCAGGATTGATTGACTGATTCATTAAATGACTGTTAAGTATCAAACTAGTTTCCTGGTCTTCCAATAACTGGATGTAAAATGGTGGGCAAGACAGACAGACATTGCTTTCTTGGTTCATAGTTTAATAGGAGAAAAATAATTCATGGTGTGGATATCTATGTGGTGAAATGAAGGAGGGCATGTAGGAACCAAAAGGATTATTTTTTCTTTAAATTGTTTCTTCTTAGCTTCGAATTCCCCATCCCTCCTTCTAAAATGGACTTAAAAATATACCAAAATTTCATTTCTGAATCACTAACAGTCAACTGATATTTTCACCCTCCCCTTAGAAGGAGGGCAGTTTGCCAATTTCATTTTCAATATGTTGCTAGTTTTGAGAACCTTCTTCCTCTCCCTTTCTCTTTGCCAAGCGAGAAAAGGAGGTGAGAAAAGAAGGGATCACCAGACGAATCATTATGGGCATGTTGGTTTTTTTTCTGAAACATCCCCTATAATTTTCTGACCTTTAAGTTTGTATCAGGAAGCACGATGTCTGACTAAGGAAGGAGAAATCTCTGCATCATCGCTCATATCCATCAAAACAATAACAATTTGATATCATCCTACTACAATAATTATCTATCCTTCAGTTGACTTGACAAAGAAATCCTAAATTGTCTACATGCCAGTCAGAGGAGCAATGAAAATCAGGGACTTTGGGGAGGGGTTTCGCCAGAGGAAGATGGTAATGGACAAAATAGTTTAAACACTCTTCTGTGATTGCTTTTCTTAAGAGCGTTCTACAGTGATTATATTTCTTCTGGTCAGTCTGTGAAATTGGCCAAAGTATGAACTACTTTTGGAAGGAGCAAGGTGGGCAGAGAATAATAGACAAGCTGACAAAGGGCAATTCTGAAAATATGCACAGTGGGCCAGCAATGAGACAGAACTAGGGAGTGTGGGGGAGCGGGTGGGTGGGCAGGCATCTTGGCCAAGGATGAGACAGAACATGAATCATGCCTAAGGCTTGACAAAATTGACTACAAATAAATAATTGTCTCTTAAGTATAAGAAAAATCAAAGGGCCAAGGAAATTTCTTTTTCAATATGGTAAATCAAATAGCCCCCCAGGCTTAAATATCAGTAACAGCAATAATAAGTTGGATTATCTTGGGATCATTCCTCAAAAGCACACCATGTTCATGCAAGCATGTAGAAATTCAGCCTCATGATATTCTAGTGGATGCTATAGACATATTTTAATTTTGCAGCTAAGAGAATGGGAGGGGCTATAGTTGGAAATCACTATGATTACAACAACGACCTTTACCACATAACAACAAAATGGTTTGCATATTCTGTGCAAAGCACTGTGCTAAATTCTTTATAATTATGATCTCATATAACATTTCTAATAACCCCATTGGTTTGGTATGATTCATTCCTTTGTAGAAAAAAGATGTTCAGAGTAGTTACAAACCCTACCTAGCACGAGCAACTTCTAAGAGGTGAGGGCCAGATTTGAATCTAAATCTTTAACATTCTGAAACTTCATTGTTAACCACCAGAAAGCAGCGTCCCCGTGGAATGCCCTGTGCGACGACATACACTTTAGCTCACTGAGTGGACAGACCCACAGAACATTGATGTGAAGTCTGGGAATCTGCATTCCAGAAACTAAGCACCCCCTATTTCCCCCAAGCTGCTGCAACAGGCGGCGATGACCACACTGTGGAGAACAGGCTGTCACTCCTTCATCAGCAATGTGTCAGGAAAATGGGTGGGGGCCGGCACAAGTGGTAGATGAAATGGGAGGTGGTGAGTCATGCTCTCATCTCAACATCTAAAAATAATCGCAGCATATTAAAAGAACACATTGCCTTCTATAAAAACGAATACTTTTTTTTTTTACCTACGTCTGTAATTTTCCATTTCCAAACACTATCCCATTGGCACTGAGATGTATCCCTCGAAAATATTAACTATCATCCCAAGAAGCCAGGGAGCCAATTTAAATTGCGGCACCTACACGGGCCATTGACAACACAGGCTGAGTGATCAGCTGGCTGCCAGAGTTGTCCTTTGAAATCACTTGAAGAGAAACGGGCATAGTTCAGAGGCCTTTTAGACACAGTTAGTATCTTTTGCCCACGAGCTCCCTCACCAGAGGTCTTCAGGAGGTAAGATAATTTTGTCCTGCTCCATCAAAATCCATATCTAGGCCCTCACATTTATATGAAAGAGAAGCAGACAGATTTCCCCATTCCTTGTAATCACAGCCATAAATCTGCGTTACTGAGAAAGATCAAACCCTGGGTGGTTTTTGAAGGGGCACCAGAGGGACACAAGAATACGCCTGGGAGGGTAAAAATACATCTAAGATCTGCATAGTGAATCACTGGGTGATTTTTAAAACTGAACCTGAGTTGATCTGAAATTTAGTTATATAGGCACTGTAGACATGGATGTGATCTTGAATTTTTCGCTGACAGCTGTGGAATTGGACAGAAAGAAAGAAAGAAAATGTGAAGTACCCAGTTTTTACCCCATATCCCATGATCAGTGGTCAAAAATTTCACTGCTAGCCTGACCCATTAAAGTCTCATAAGTATAGTTTTGCCCCTGACACATCACCAATTGGTAACTGTCAGAATAGCTGCGTGGGAAATGTTCAATCAATAAAAATGAAGGTATTTGGATGTTGGAAATGTCAGAACCTTGGGGAATAGATTCCAGGATGCAGATGTTTGTTAATTAAGTTTGCAAAGGTAGTAAAATGATGAAGCCAATATCTCCTCTATGTTGTTACTAAAGAAACAGCTGTTTCCCTCATTCTGACTCAATCTATACATGTCCCACCCCCACAATAGCTGTCACATTTTGAAAATATTTGCTGCGGTTACAAACTTTAAACAATCTTAAGAAAAATCCACCAAAAAAGTTATCAATACTTCACACTAGAGAAAGTGAAGGGTAATACATGGGAACGTGGCTACAGGACCTGCTCAATCCACAACTGTAGCAAAAAAATGACTCGTCACTTACTGAAATTTTGCGCCACAGGTAGATAATTATTGTTTCTGTCACAGATCATTGCATTCATTTGGAGATTCAGGTTTTATAGACTTTTATTCTGAGTTATCGGATTTCCATTTTGCTTTGTGAAAATACAAGGAAAAACAGAAGGGTAACTGAAGAGGGTTACAACCCAATTGCTAAAATGCAATGCCTCCTAGGACATATGATTTTTCAAACAAGAAAACTAAAAAATAAATAGCATACTGAAGATCACATCACCAATGAGTGGCTCAGCAGGAATGCAAGCCCAAGTAATCTAGTTGTCATCGCCACATCCTACCCCCATTATCTAGGCATGCATCCAGGTCATGCCAAGCACAGTGTCTCTATGCCGCACCTTACTTAGACCTCATCGGGAGTATTGCATCAATTTCAAGACGCCATTAATTATTTGGACCACTGACCAATTTGAATACCCTCAAAAAGAGACTATGGTGGTGAGGGACGGAAAGCCATCTCTTATTACTAATCCCAGCCATGCTAACATAAGAAGCTATTTTAAGGGCAATCCAAAGAAAGATGTAAGACCACTTTTAAAAAATATGGTATAACTCTTATCATCATCACAGTCATCATCATTAATAAAATAATTGTTTTTTAATATTTTATAGGTAAGTCATACTAATTACATATATTTAATCTTAGTTTTAGCATTTTCAATGAGGTGATAATTACATAACAGATACTGATTAGCTTCAATACTTAGGGAATAAATTCAAGCCATTACTTTGAATATTCAAATCTTCTGACTCAATTTTGGTCTAAAATCTGATTTTCTTCCTTTGCTCACCAGATCCTTCCCTTCCATTTCAAGGCTTAAATTTGGTTACAATTTTTTTTTTCCCATGAAGAAAAGTGGGAACACTAATATATCCACCAAAGAAACTCATGTTTAGCTTGGTGTTTTCATTGTTTATTTGCTGTGCACAGTGTGCTAGGTGCTTAACATGCAGCACCCCACACTGCCTGTCTAAGGACATTAAACATTTCTTTTCAAATACCAGTGTTATTTGAAAGGCAGAGCTGGCTAAGTCACTCATCCTCTACTAACACCACAATTTTATACTCCCTACCCCCAGCTAAATTGTAGCCACTCAGGTTTATTTTAAGGGAACAGACACAAGCAATAGTGAATTTTTATATTCAATGAGGAGAGAGGGATCCGGAAAACTTCATAATGACATCTGTTTGGGGGGCTCAGGAGTATCACATAGGAAAGTTCCAAGTGACATCGCATGAACTAGGCCCTCGAGGATGCTAGAATGTAATAGGACGTCCAATAGGAGAGGTTACAAGACACCATGCTGCAGCTCTGTCTCCAGAAGTCACTCCAGCTGGATATATGTGCCCTGCCTTTGGGAAACCTTGTTCCCATGTGTCTACTCTGTGACATTCTCCTTTAAAGCGGCATGGCATGGGATAAAAGGGTTTCCACGTCCGCAGTGTTTACATGGAAACTGCCAAAGCTGCAATGCCTCATTTATATTTAATCACCAGATAAAAGTCAGCCTTATAACTTCCAGTAGCTAGACAGTGCCCAAGTGAAAAAATCTAACGAGACTCACTCTTTTCCTTTACTGGGAGAACAAATGATTTCTAAATGTCTATAGGCAAGATGGGCCCTCAGGGAAAAGCTTTGGACCCACTGTTCTGATTGCAAGACACCCACCTTCTCATCCGTAAGGCCTGATGAATAACGTATCCTGACTGAGGGAGAGGTGGTCAGCCAGGCAGACGACACAGGGCAATAAAGGACACAGCAACGGGGCTCCACTGTCCCTGACTGTACTAACAGATTCCACAGCTCTCCCATGCGTTTGTTACTCGGCGGTTAGAACTGCAGAGTTCTAATGGCTTCTTTAAAACATTTCATTTAACATTGTTATGTTCAAATACTTAATTAAATGTTTACTAGTAAACAGATGTCAGATGTTTAAAAATCTCACTTAATGTAATTAAAGTACGTGTACTGTATGCTCAGACAAATGTGCCTTGGCTCTGAGAATTCTTTAGATACTCATCAAAATCCATATTTAGCATTCTAGCATTGCTTTTTAAAGTACTCTCTTCGTGGCAAGAAACTACTATCCATTTTATAATGTCTCCCTGGGAGAAAGAAAAATAATTAAGGGGAATTGAAAAACATATGCAGTATGAGCATGGAAATGCTGATTTTTGTCTCTGTTCTCTACCAGTGTTCGGTCTATACTCAGGTGTCTTTCCTGGCATTTCCTGTGTAATTTCACCAAGACTTCACCCTGTAGTTGTGACAAGTGGGCAGCACATCATCTCAAGGCCACATAATGTCAATATGCAATTTTACTAGTGATAGCAACCTTGTTTACTCCATTAAAGTGCTGCTTGTCAGGTTTTTCTACTATAAAACTATTCTTTCTCCCTTTGTAACTAATAAATATCTGCAGGCAGACAATTTGAGTCTATAGAAATGCCCAGCATTTTCTCATAATTTTAGCATCCTTTTCTTAATTTTAGCATCCTTTGGTAAATGTCGCTGGACAATGATTACTATAAAGTTCTAACCACGGTTTCCATTTCCCTTATTCCTACTACATTTTCTATTGAATTTTATATATCAGAGAGATGTTCCTTATCCTCAGTTATTTACTTATATCAACATGGAAACATGAATATTTATTTTATTCTATGGCTTATAATGCAATATTGCTGTCATTACTTTTATTTTCCCATTTCAGCTTTGGCCCTTGGGAAAAATGAAGAGAGCTTCAGATACTGAGAGATCTTTCTGATTTGCTCTTTTGTACAACATCCAAAGAAAAAGTAAATAAGTAGCTTTAAGGAAAATTTTATCACACCTAAAACTGTTTGCCATTCTATAATCGTTCATATGTGAAAATAAAAGAAAAAATAATGCATACACATTTCTCAAAATATATATAATCTAAGCTCTTTTTCTAAATCTATTACTCAGGTGTTCTGAAATAATTAAAATAATAAATTTAAACATGAGTTTTTCAGGGCTGCAGTGAGCACTGAATAAATTGACAGATAGTAAAAGGCATAATAACTTGGATAATCATTAAAAATAGTAGTAATTTGTATTTGAATTAAAAAATAATCTACTGCATAATTCTAAATTTGTAAGTGCAAAATTCCCTACCTTTGTTGTGGAAAAGTCAAAAGATACTATTTTGTTTTTAACTCAAAATTAGGTTAATATAAACATAACATATGTTAAGTGAACAGAAGGACTGTCCCCTGTACAATTAAAAACAGGTTTTACCACCCAACCTCTGAAGATTATTTTTAAAAATTTAAGAAATTAAAAAAGAAAATTTAAACAATGTAAAACAAAAGGCACAAAAAATAGCAGAAGAACACAAGTAAACAGATTTCTAAGAATGAACAAATAGTGACTTTCACCATTACCAAGCATAATCTTTTGCAAAAGACTAAAATACACTATGTCCTGTTTTCCTAATTACATAGGAGTTCTAAAAGAGACTAAAACTAGTCAAAAATAATAGGATTGCTAACTGTGCATTAGAGATTAATGTGCAAACAGAAATTGGATAAATTAGAATGTAAGGCAGGGAAGATGATCATTATAAATTTATGCTGCATCAAAAGTAAAGCCCTAAGAGTAAAAAAAAAAAAAAAAAAAAAAAAAAAAAATCACTAAAAGAGGTAAAGCAAAAAAACACACTAAAGATACAAAGATAAAATTTTGACAAAAACACTGCAGCAGTGGACATCTAGGACACCATTATTTGTACGTGATATAAAAATGATTCTAGCATATTAGGTATATATAATAGTGGTGCTTCCCCCAAATCAAACTTTCACAGAGGTTCCCAGTATTTTATATTGATTTCAACACTCTCCAAAAATCTTGTGCAGCTTGTAGATTTGTTTATGTTTATCCTTTATTGGAACATGTTGCCCCAGTTTAAGATGAAAGACCTAAAGTATAAGCATAATATGAGTATTAAAGCAGACTTAATAGATGAAACTGAAACATACAGATGTATTCTAAGTATCCATAGAACACCCAGAAAAAACTCATCATGTATTTAAAGGAAAACCTCAATAAATTCCACACAGATGTAAGTGCTCTACCCAATCATAGTAAAATATATTTCCTGCTGACCCTGATTTTTTACATCTCTGGGGTGTGGCTTCAAACAGGAACTGCTGGGGTTCACTGTCACTAGCAGAGAACTACAATGTCCATTTTTGCTGCTCTCTTTTCCTGGCACAAATACTAGCCTACCACATAGTATGATTTCCTCATATTTCAAATTGTGTTCACTGTTGAGAATGTTAACATCGCCTTTAAATTTTGAAGCTCTTTTGGTTGGAGGTTTTGCACATAGGAGGCATGTTTGGTTGATAAAAATACATGAAATTCAGAAGGAAATGTAGACTGGTGAGACAAATGGACATTAAAGCATTACTGCTTAAAAGTGAAGTTAGAAATGAGGAATCAGTTTGTTAGAAGGAAAATAGCATCAACATGAAATTCACTGGTTATTGAAGAAGTGAACATAAAAATGATATATTGATATGCAATCTTATCAAATACTATAAATGGGTATTCTTATACTCTGTTCATATAAGTGAATGAAAATGGTATAAACTTTTGGAATGCAATATAGAAATACCTATTAAATTTAAAATATGTATATTCTTTCGATCTAACAGTTCTACTTCATTCTTTAGAAATACCCCATAATTGCCAAGAACTTTTCATTCATCATCCATAATAATGGTGAAAATGGAAATCACCTAAGTACTCTAAAATAGAGAAACCATTAAATAACAGCGGTAGATGCATGAATGCATTGTTATGTGGCTATTGGAAACAATAAAAAGTTCCAGGTGTGTTTACAAAGAAAGCTATCCAAGATATTATAAGGTAAAAAATAAAAACAAATATATTTAATATTGTACTATACCCACTATGTTAAAATAGAGCAAATACAATATATATTAATATATATATCAAAAGGAGGAATTAGTATTCAAAAATTGTTGACAGTGTATATTTCAGAGAAGGAATAGTGAAGTAATAGAAAATTTCATATTTTGTATTTTGGATTTCTATAGTGTAATTTAGTGTAGCTTTGTGTTATCTTTTTAATAAGTAAGAATATCAAAATTACTTTGGAAGAAATATCAAAGAAGTTAATATTCTAAACTGAGAGGAAAAAACACAATGGTAGTGAATTTGTTCTCAAGGATATTCAATAAGAAAAACTAGTCTTACCAGAGTCATGAAATCTCATTTGGTAGACAATAAAAAAAAATTCTGAATTAAAATATTTAAAAACCTTCCTCAAGTTCTTTATATGCCTGACTCTTTTATGTTCTATAGATGTTGGCTAAGATCATCTCACAGAATCCTTCCCTGACCACCTTGGTTAACTTAGGTACCATGGTTTACTCTCTACCATGGGAGCTGCTTTAGTTCCTTCATCCCACTCATCAGTTTGTAGAATTATTTATTTGTTTGTTTTCCAGTCCATCTGTTGCTATTTAGAATGGAAGTTTCAGTAGGGTGGGGACCTAGTTTGTCTTTTTTTTCTTTGTCCCCCAATAGGATAGTGCTTCTCCCAAGGCACAAAGTAAATAACCAATATTGAAACCAAAGAATGGATGGATGAGAGAATGTTAAGGCGAAAGGCATATGAAGGTTTAAATAAATATGATGCCATCTTGGTAATGGCACCATGATTAACCCAGATGGCCAAACTAAAAACCTTTGGCTTCTGCTTGATTCCTCTCTTTTCCTCTCCTCCAAAGCCCAGTCCATCAGTAAGTTTCTATCCTCAATATATCCTGAGTCTCACCACTTCTCCCTGTCTCTCTCACTACCACCATCATTGATGTCACCATCAGTTCATGGCTCAAGTACTGCTAGAGCCTACTAATTCTTTATTCTTGCTTAACACCTTCCAGACATTCCGGTATAAATAAAACAACACTCTTTACCAGAGCCAACAAGGCTTTGTACATTATAGTTCCGCCTGTGACTCTGAGATCCCCACCACCTAGCATTCTCTCCTACATTCACCATATTCCAAACCCCGGGCCTTTGAGGATGAAGTGTCAGGTGCAGAGCCTTACGATTATTCCTCAGCCCTGTTTAGTCTCCATATGACCCTCCCTACATTCATATTTCCTCAGGCATCTTCTCAGTTTGAAGTTCTCTTCTTTAATGTCAGTTACTTCTACATATCCTGACCAGTATATCTAAAATTATTGTACACATACACAAATGCATATACATATAAGCATGCATACATATATACAAAAAATTCCCGCCTGTCACATTCACTCTCTAGCCCTTTGGCTAGGTTTATTTTCTATATAGCATTTATTAATATATGAAATTACTTATTAATTGGTTAACTTGTTTTGGGCTACCAGACATTAAGCACCACAGGATAAGGAACTTGCTTTTTTGTTTACCACCATGTTCCCACAATTGAGATGATTTCTTGCTATAAGTAGTCAACGATTTGTTGAAAGAATGATGAGATGAAACTCTTCAGATGGGAGTATTTTTACCACTTTAAAAGTTATCATGCTTCTGGTCATATGAATTTTTTATATAAAGGTCAATATCAAAGAACAAATTTTAAAGCTCATCTCTTCAGAAATTCCTTTTTGCTTAAACTAATAATTGCATCATTCTTCAGCTCACTGCCCATCTGCTCCTTTGTTGGGAAAGCATTTTCTTACCTTCGTAATTAGGTCAAATGGCTCTATTACACACTCTTAAAAGCATTATTTAACTTTCCATTTAGTGCTTATCTGAGTTTTAATTTACCTAATTTTTAAAAATGAAAACATTTTTTCCATGTCTACATCTTCTACTAGATTCTAACTCTATGAGGACAGAAATAATGTCTAGTTTGGTTTATCTAATCTGAAGTGTTTATCCCAACAATGGGACTATGTGAGGCATTCAAAAATATTTCTTCAAAAAATAAATCACCCCATGTGTCATTCCTCATTGTCTAGTATAAAATACATAACATTTAAGTAGTATGTATCTATACCTTAGGATTAAACTATTACTCAACAATTTAAACCACATAGAAATTATTAAATTGGCTGACCTTTGGGTCCTTTATTTTCTCCAAAGTAGAACTATGGGAACAAAATCTGATTAATTAAATGCCCCTTTTAGTTGAATTCTACATAATTAAGGTTACCATGTCATGCAACTGCAGCTCCTACATTTATCAGGGGGGATGAAGTAGTTTCTTCCTTCTATGTGGAATTCAGTTCCTCTTTGTTGAGGTCTGTAATGAACTCCATTATTTCACTTTACAGGAAATGTTTCATTATGTCAACAAATAAACCATCCTTCTCATTTCCTCTACATTCCATTACAGCCACCAAAATTTTACTCCGTAAGCATGCAAAATGCTTTTATAAATCCAGTAATAGACAAATATCTTTTTCCGTTCTATTATATCTTAGCCATTTAAATATATTACATATCCAAAAAAAAATAGTTTTCTAAATGTAGCCCTGAGAAAGGGCAGTTGGTTGAACATTTTTCCTTTTTAGCTTTCCTTTCACACTTAATGATTCATTCTTAGCAGTGTCAGCATTGACTACAGGAACATAAATTTAAGTTCTCTCAAAAGGTTGAATATTTTGTCACTTCCTGAGAGATTTAAGCTAGCCACATCCACTTTCTAGGTTGGCAATGTTTTTATTTGTACGTGAGTTTTCACAATAAATATTAAAAACCTGAGGAGTCAAAATTTTTTTTTAAATTAAAGATCTATTATCACATTACTGTGATTTTTAAAAATTCAGCTTCAAAAGGGTTTACTCATCTCTTATAAGCATTTCTTTGGTCAACCTGAGAAATAAACTGAATCAGAAAATTTAAGGAGTTTTTTTTTTTTTATAGGTATAAGCTAATTGCAGCATTTTGTATAGTAAAAAAAAAATAAAAAAATTAGATCTAATTGTCCAAAGGTATTGGAAATGGCCAAGTAAGTACTCATGTAACAAAAAGAGAGTGTGAGGTATACCTTAAAATTTTGAAAATGAAAGTATTTCCAAATCAAAACAGGAATATATAAAGCCAACTTAAAAAGGCTGCTTACTCTAAGACAAAAAGTTGATTTGAACCTGAATCTGAAGTTTTCATACAAACACATACGTGTATGTGTGTCTGTGTGTGCCTGTGAATATGTGTGTTCATCTTAGCAAGGAAAGGGAAGAAAAGTTTTGAATAAAAATTCAAGCAGAGGAGAGAAAAAAGCAAAGAAAGAAATTTGTGTGATTTTAACACATGTCTAATATGTGCCAGGTCCAGAACTCAGTATTGAAGTCACATAATAAATAGGAGAGATATAGTCTTCGACTTCATGCAACTCACTGCTTAAGGCATCACTGAGACAAACTTCCTTTTAAGTATCTACCTACTCAATAAATAACTGTGTATGTAATTGTTCAATTACAACTGAGACAAGGGCCCAAAAGAGGCCTGAGCACTGAGAGAGTTTAGATATTAGTCAAATTTAACTATCGTAATCTGTATTTCAGAGAAGCTTTCCTGAGAAAATGACATTTTAAAGAAACCATAAATGATAAATAAGAACTACACTGGCAAATGGGGTGGAAACATTTCACAAAAGGGCATTCTTGGCCAAGAGAATGGCATCTTCAAAGGCCATAATGCTGCAAGGGGGTTGGTGAGTCCCAGAAACGGAAAAAAGGTGCAGTGTGTGAATTGTATGGAGCAAGGTGGGAGTGGTAGGAAATGAGAAAGAAGTGGGTAGGAACAAAATTATCTAAACAGACGTTATATTTTAATGTAACAGTGATGGGAAACCACTACAGGGTTTTAAGCAGAGGAATGACACAGTTTCCTTGGTGGACAAATACTCAGATCTAGTCTGCAGAGCAAGCCTACTTTTAAACCAAGGTGAGTGCCACGAGGCCACCGTTACGATCACGTAGCAAACTCTGAGGGCTCAGAATCCATGCTCACGAGTCACACTTGCCTCTCCCATGCACATTTTTCATTGTAAAGTGATTAAGTGGGCTCTCTGGTTTCTATTGAGTTCTTGTCATTTTGATACTGTGATCAAATCAAGTGCTGTTGTCTTGAGTCGATGAGGTCTGCAGGGCCAGGTGGCATCGCCTAAGTGACTCCTTGCTCCAGGGTGCCGTTTCTCAGTCAAGCTAAAATTATACGTCCGCTCTGTAGAGCATTATGCAGCCACTAACGTATATGAAGTGCTCATGCGAATTAAAAATAACTATTGTAATATTAAGTTTAAAAAGAATATAAAGCTGCTAGCATGATCACATCATGCTTAAAAAAACAAATAAAAGGAAACATAAACTCTAATTGTTTCTATGATTCTATATTTCCATCTGTTGTTAATCATGATTACATATTATATTTAGGAAAATAAACACATTAAGGAAACCTTATTTTTTTCAAAAAGGAAATCCTTTCTCCTCTAGTAGATGCCGATACTTAGTTAAACAGAGAGGTAAAATTCTGAATTCTCTTAGCTTAAGTGCTGACTCCTGATTCTCCTTTAGGGCCAAAAGTCCTAAAATTTTCTCATGAGCTCCTTCCTGGGAACTCTCTCTTCCTCCACAGTCCCTGGAGAGTGGGCTGGACTCCAACTCTCTTCACCCAAGGACCAAAAATAAATTCTGTAACCTCACTTCATCTCAGTTTTCTGAGCTGAAAATTGGGCATGATAACTACCTCCCTTACAAATCGTAAGGATCAAATTAAATGATCCATGTAGAGTGTATACATGATCCCCTATACATAATATTTACTCAATAAACATCAGCAACCAGAGAAATCATTTCACCGGTTGGCAGCCGATACTCTCAGCAGTGGGGGGCATGATTCCCTCAGTCCTGAAGAGGGATTATTGCGGCTGATCCCAGTTTCTCTTCCAATGATTGAAGAGAAAGACAATATGTTCTGGAGTTTCTCTTTCCTCTGGATTCGTCTCTGAACTCATTTCCCACCAGGGACTACATTTCTTACAATTAAAAAATAAAATAAAAAGAGCATTTGCTATGCTTTCATTGTATTTTCCTCCCCCTTCATCTCAACTAATTTCTCTTCTCCATTTGTTCCATGTATATCTTTCTGAACTTGTTTTGCTACCACAATTCACATATAATGCAGAGATTATTCATCTTTTAAAAAATGTGTTATTCTGAATATCTTCTCACTCTTTTCACCAACTTTACAAACTGCCTCAGGATATTGAAAAAGGGTACATTCTCACTTGGAGGAAAATGTTTAAAATATAATTTAAATAGGTAGTTAAACACATTTCCCTGAAGGTTATCATTTGGTAATTTGATATTTTAATATCAGTGTAAGCTCTTGACATGGCCTGCCCCTTCCCAAAGAGACCCATGAAAAGAATGTGTCTCTGAACAATTTCCTAGCTGAAGTGGGTTTTATTATGTGTCCCCAATCATAATGATCTTCATTGCATTGTAAAGAATCGGTGTTGTACACCAAATTCTCTATTAACCATCACAATGTGTACAAATTATCTCCATTCCAGAACATCTCAAGGGTCCAGGCTGTTTGTATATGATAAGAGCTCACTGAGACCCAAATTAAGAAAAATTAAAATAAATGAATAGGAAAAATACTGCTGTTTCACCGTCAGTGCTTAAAAGGAATGTGTCACAACACAAATGTAAGGATGGTTCTTTGGAAGAAAGACCCTCTCTAGTCAATTTAAAATTTTAAAAACATAAGCTGTAATAGTTTTTGTACGTTAAAATTTAATTGAATGAGCTACAAATTTTAATTACGGATGCTAAGGTCTTAGCAGGTAAAGAAGCCAACTTTTGATATTTAGGTGGCTGAGTTTCTAAAGTTCCTCTCACTCTGACTAAAGACATCGATTTAGTTTCCTTCTCAATTATCAAGGCCTTTACCTTTCCATTAAGTTTAAAGGTTACAGTAAAATGGCTGGATTTCACATATACCTAGAAAAGGATGTGTAAAGCCAGTACCAGTAAATGTGAGGAGGCGCATAATGAGCTCAGGCTGTGAGAGAGGAAAGTGCTAATACAGGAAATACAAAAACGTGGCAGAGTGTTTACTATTGTGCCAATCACTTTTCAGGACACAAGAAATATAGTGGCTTTTTTTTTTTTTTTTAATGAGTGTGATGTGGAAATGAGGCTAACGAGAAGAGGCAATAGGAACAAAAGGGTCTAAAACTATGCTTTCTTTGCCAAGTGGAAGAACAAAGAGCAGATAAAATTCTTTCAGTGCTCAGAAAAATGAGGAGCGATGATTTCGGAGGAAAATTATGTATTCAGGAGGCCTCTTTCATTTAGAAGAGACAGAAGAGTTTCTATTTCCACATGTATAAACAAAAAAATAGGACTTTATTATACAGCAAAAAATTCTTATTAATAAATGGCTTCAGGAGCAGCTGAATTCAGGTACTCAAAAGTCCTTATCAAGGCTAAGGCTTGCTCTTTTTATATCTTGGCTATGCTGTGCTGTCTGGGCTTCATTTTTTAGACTGCGTACTTTCTCTTGCTGGCAAAACAGATGTCAAGGGCTCCAACCTTGCATTATATTCTCTCAGCAACTGCATGAGAAAGAATGCCTTCTTTCTGTTCTTTTCATCAAAAGCTCCCAGTATATCAGAAGCTCTAAATGGACCAACTTGGGTCAAGGGTTCATCCCTACACCAATCTCTACAGCCAGAGGGAAGCCATTCCTGTGTCAATGTTCATCTGAATCCCATAGATTGCGAATGCAATAGTGGGACTTTCTCAAGGGGGATATCAGGGTGCTGGATCCAGAAAATGGAGCCAAAAGAATATCTGTTTACTGTCAAAGGTAAAAATAAAATAATTCAATCTGAATTCAGTGAAGGATATTGACAAAGAAAGGGAAATAAAAATTAAGTGCCTTCTTTCCTAGTGTTGACTCCTCATTTGCACTCAAAAACCTAGATCCTGACTTTCAGAAGGGGAGAAATATACCTAGATAATATTTCTTCTCTTTTTATTTCTTTCTAACCAACTTATAGATTAAGTCCTGCATGCTGATACTTCGTGTTTTGTACTCGATGCTTAGTTGAATGGTATCAAAAATTTTTTAAAAATATATCTTTATTGATTTCAGAGAGAGGGAAGGAGAGGGAGAGAGAGAGAAACATCAATGATGAGAGTCACTGATCGGCTGCCTCCTGCACGCCCCCGACTGGGGATCAAGCCCACAACCTGGGCATGTGCCCTGACCGGGAATCGAACCCCGATCACCTGGATCCTAGGTCAGCGCTCAACCGCTGAGCCACGCCCAGCCGGGCTGTATCAAAACTTTAAAGAGAAGAGGGCACAATCCAAACATCCGTGCTACAGCAACAAGTGGCATTAAACCACCTGTGAGCTTGGGGGTGGAGGGTGGGTGGTGGAGGTGAGGAGGGAGGAGAAGAGACCAGAGAAGCATCAAGGTTACAAGACGCAAAGAACATAATGAGCAACAATCGCAGTTATCTTGACCTTTAGGGCCAGCTGAATGGAGAAGGGAAGAAAAGGAAAACTTAACAACATAAAATAACCATAGTCTCCTGCACGAGAAAGCCATCATAATCTTTCTCTATGATAACTTTAAAAAGTGGCTTTGTGGGGTGGTCATCTATTTTTTCTCAATTACCTCTCTAATATGTGTTTCTCCTGATACACAAAGGGTCCTATATAATTCAATCCTTCTGTTGCTGAGATGTCTGAGGCACCCACCTAGCAGAGATTGACAATGTCTCCCTTCAACCCCAATTTAATGAGGCTTGTTGAGTTCAAGGCCCGCAGACACAAATTTTTGATTTGGCTATGAAAAATGTGAAAAATCTGGAAAATGATAATTTATAAGGCATACTAATAAAGTAGGAACTATTAATGAAAAGGGACTTTTATAATAATTGACCATCTCTTACTTAGTATGAATATAAATACCTCTAAGTTAAAGCCTCCACAAGCTAAGTTAGCGTGACTTCGTAAGAGCAGGGAAGAATATATTTGTCTAAACTCTATCTGGCACAATCAAATTATTAAATTGGATGTGGAAGAAAAAGAACAAATACTCAGGTAAACCTGTGAAACTGATTGGTATATGGAAGGTTGCACGTCTGATATGAGAACAAAGTGTAGGCGGTGCCCAGTGATTCACTCATGAAATAAACAGGGGACAAGCAGGAAATAACATTTATAACCCCAGATGCATGTATACCAATTTCAGAGCATGGATAACAAAGTGAACTTGAGATTTGCACACTAACTGGTATATTTTATCAACCGATATAATTATATCTATATTCATATATTTATGTATGTATATATTTTTTAAGTGTTGAGAATGATCTTCAGATTTATAAAAAAGCATAATGAACATTATTGGTAAGACTTCTCATTATTGGTAGTTGGATGAATTACAGAAAAGCACCTATTGAGTTGTGAGGCTACGTTTAAGACTACTAAAATCTGGTGTTTGAAATTACTATGCTGTTTCATCCATCGTAGAGAAATGGGCTTGGTGCCACAGGCTGTAAATAGAGAGGTAGTTTTTATTTTTAAAAAGGACAGGAATTAGCTGCATACAAACTTTAGGCTTCTAAGCCTGAGGTGAATCTTAAGCACAATGTAATAATTATTAAAGAAATGAAGCTCTCTGTTCCTCCCTATTCCACAAAGAGCTGCATCTTCTTGTGCTGTGCCAGCCACATCCCTGAGACACTGGAAAAGTGGATACTGTCCTTATCAATGACCCCTTCACTGACCTTAACTACATGGTCTACATATTTCAGTATGATTCTATCTGTGGCAAGTTATGGTACAAAGCTGAGAACAGGAAGCTTGTCATCAATGGAAAGTCCATATCCATCTTCCAGGAATGAGTTCCTGCCCACACCAAATGGGATGATGCTGTACTAATGTGTATGGAGTCCACTTGTGCTTCCACTACCTTGGAGAAAGCTGGGGCTCACTTGAAGAACAAAGCCAGAACAGTCATCATCACTTCTGCCCCTTCTGCTAATGCAACCATGTTTGGGCATAAACCATGAGAGATATGACAATACCCTCAAGATTGTCATCAACCTTCTTCCACTACCAACTGCTTTGCCCCTTTGGCCAAGGTTATTCATGACAACCTGGGCATCATGGAGGGAATTCATGACCACAGTTCATGCCATCAGGGCCACCCAGAAAACCATAATGGTTCCTTTGGGAAGCTGTGGCGTGATGGGCATGGGGATACCCAGAACATCATCCTATTGGTGCTATCAAGGCTGTGGACAAAGTCACCCCTAAACTGAAGGGAAAGTTCACTGGCATGGCCTCCTGTATCCCAGTCCCAATGTGTTAGTTATGGATCTGACCTACATTCTGGAGAAAACTACCAAATATGATGACATTAAGAAGGGCATCCTGGCCTATACTGAAAACCACACTGTCTCTGGTGACTTTAACAGTAGCACCCACTCTTTTGCTTTTGATGCTGGGGCTGGCATTGCCCCCAGTGATGACTTTGTTAATCTCATTTCCAGGTATGATCATTAATTTGGCTACAGAAACAGGGTGGCTACAGAACATGGTCCACATGTTCTCTGAGGAGTAACAGGCCTGTGGACCACTAGCCTCAATGAAAGGATAAGAAGGAAGAAAGGGGCCAAGAGCTTCTGGGGAGTCCCTGCCCCAGCTCAGTCCCCCAACACATTAAGAGTCTTCCATTATCAGTAGTTTCCATCCCAGACCTCCTGTAGAAAGGGAGGAGTTTAGGGAGCCCTACTTTATCATGTTCCATCAATAAAGAACTCTGTACCCATTGAGAAAGAAAACAAAAAACAAAAAAGAAAGAAAGAATGCAAACACCCAGAAATGGAAGGAGAGATGAGCAGGAGCCAGGATGAGTCCACAAAGAAAGAGTCAGGTCAGACTGGCCTTATTTTCCTTTGGACAAGGATTCTGAAGACGTGGATTATGTTCGTCTGGATTTATCAAGGCATTTTTCACAGTCACACTGAAAGCATAACCTGAGGGATCACACAGGGAAATAGATTCCTAAGTGCCTAAACAACAATATCAAAGATCTTCATTTACAGGCTTTTTAAAGATGAGAGCACAGTTTTCTATTACAGTTTTCAAATGTCTCTTTTCTTTCTTTCTTTTAAAAAATAGCTACCACATTTCAGCACCGACTACATGCTAGGCTTGTGCTAATCCCTTGACATGAATTTTATCCTCATGATGACCAGCGACATACATGTCCTTCAAATTTTACACCAACTAAATTGAAAACTTTGCCCAAGGTCACCAAGCTATAAAAGGGAACTTTAAGTTTTCAAAATTTGCCAAGTATCGGACACTGAAGAAAGAACAAATACATTGGATTACAGAATCAGGCTCTAAAAGAATTTACACTCATTAGTATGGCAAACGAAATCTGTAAACATTGTGTTTGTTAACAATCTCATTGTGGGTCAGCAGTAATGACATGGCTGCTAACAAAATCAAAAGATTCTTAGGTAATAGTGTAGGATAAAGAAAGGGGGGACATGCTTGCTTTTCAGTAGTCTCAGTTCTGGGTTCCACAGCACAACATGGCATATTCTATCAGGACCCCTTCCTTGTTAATGGCAAGAACTCCATACGCAAGAAAGGGAATTTTGGCTTACAGAGTTGAGAAGAATTCTCAGGTAACCTACAAATCTGAAGAAAGAATTCCTGGAACCTTGACTTCAGGAATGGAAAGTGGGGTCTTGGAGCCACCAAATCTCTTTTCAGTCGCTCATCTCTGCTTTTCACTGCTTCATTTTGCATGTTGGTGCTTACCTTCTCCTATTTCATGCAGGCCTTCCCCCCCGACAGAGAGCAGGACCATCGAGAGGCTCAGCTTGGCTGTTCCAGCTTCTCTTTGTCCAAGATCCATAAATCAATCCCTGAGAAGAATTCTGTTTGGCCAGGTTGTAGTCATATAAAAACCTTTTTACCGGTCACTGCCGTCAGGGAGATGGGGTAATATGTTGGCCATGATTTTGTCATAGGACCACTCTCAGAGCCAGTGGTTGCACAGAATGTGGGGTAGAGCAGTATCTGTTACTAGAGGAAAGTAAATGAAAGAGTTGGCTGAGCATATCCTCTTCAATATATTAACATAGGACACATGCAGAAAGGAATAGGGGAAGAAAAGAGAACTGAAACTCGACACTATGAAGACCAGATGAAGAACCAGAGGCAGTTATTCTAAAAAAAAAGCAAAGTTCAGAGAAGACAAAAGGATTGTTAAGGAAGAAAAAGTAAACAAGTTCCATATGGTTCAAAAGACAGAATTCAAACCATTCTCATTGGAAGAAAGATTTACTTTTAAAAAGATTTCAAATTTATGGTATTTTAACTTTCAAAGCTCAGAGCAAGATGTCTCTAGAAGAAATAACAACCCCTGCCACTTCCATTTTGAAAACATACACTGTTTTTTACCATTTTCCAGGGAAGTTGTGGACAGGTTATAAAAATCAGATGAATGGTTGGACTAAATAAATTACCTTAAGTAAGAGGCAATGGGTAAGAACTGAGATTTTAAAGTCAGATGTGAATATAAATCTAACCTGTGGCACTCATTACCCATGTAACCTTGGACAAATTGCCTACTCCTTCTTAGCTTAATTTTTGAAATGGAGATTATTATTCTTACCTTGCAGGACTACTGTGCATAGTGGAGATACCCTACACAGAACTTGTCCATAGATAATGCTTAATAAATTACAGTTTATGTCTATAAATATGCATGCATGCACACACATACAGGCACACACACAGAAATATATCCTAAGATTCTCTGACAGCACTGAAATACAGAAGCATGCTATACCCAAATCACAGACCATGACAAAAAGTACCTGTGGGTTTGGAGTGATAGAGAGACAGGGAGTGGAAGGGTGGCTGAGAGCATATAATAAGAAAGTTTCATGAAAATGTATCAAGAACTACCTAGTATCTTGAAATTGACTGTCTTAGATGTCTAGCATCTTCATGCTAGATTTCAGAAGATTTAGATTAATACATAGGGTCTAAACATGTATTTCAGGAGGACTGAATGAGATAATAAATGCAAAATTACTTAGAATAAATCCTAGTACCCAATTAGCGCTCAATAAAAGTTTATTATTATTTTAATTAAAGGTTTATCATGTGATCTCCTCCTACTAGAATGGGAGCTTCTCAAGACACAGATCAGATCATATTAATCTTTTCCCCTGGAGTTTCATATAATGCCTGGTGCTTTATAGGCACTTACATAAAAGATGGGGGAAAAGGAGTTGTGGTATCATTAACGAAAAACACACGATGAGGAAACAAAGTAACACTTATGACATAAATCAGTGTGTGCACAGACATCTTCAAGCTTGGATAGAAGTGAGAGAAATGAACTCTAATTGGTAATAGGAAAGGTGAAGTGAGAGTGGCAAAAACATGAGGACCAGGAAGGGTAAGGGACTGGGGGTTAAACGGGCAGAAGAATGGCATTCAAATTCTGTGAATTTCAGAGGCTGTATTTGTGTAACTCACATCAGAAATATATTAGTAATCCCACGATGTTCACTTTCTATATTATACATTCGTGTTTGATGCCTCTGGGATTTAAGTTTCTGTGATCATTTCAGTCTGACATACTACTTTGACGGTCACTCTACTTGCTTTCTAAACCAGGGTTCAAACTATCAACTTGCTTGAGAGTTACACCTACTTACACCAGGCTCAATGAACTCAAATTATCGGCCTCACCCCTGTAGACATTTTGTGCTTTTCACTTTCACTCTAAAGTATGACTCTGCAACATTTTTCATGCCATGATACAGAGAAAATAATAATACTTTTTTAGTGTAGCCACTGATAGAAGAAGCCACTAAGAGACTGCCTTGCCTCTAAGGCTCCAGCGGCCCAAGACCCTGCCTTGCTGCCCTCAGGGCTAAGGGGAGTAATATTTCAGCAGCTCTGTAACCGAAAGGGGCTATCACTGGCATGGGTCACTCCAGGTGAAAAACACTGCTCTCAACTCCCCCTGTGGAGAGACTGACAAAGCAGGTTTTATAGATTTGTCTATTCAACAAATATTGAGGATAGTTACTCTTCTAGGTGCTGAGATGCAGCAGTGAATAGGACAGAGTCCCTGCTCCCTGGACAACAGGCAGACAGTAGCTGAGTCAAATTTATGAGACTCAGGGGGCCATGACTAGAATCTGCACCAACTGACTCAACCCACAGATTCTGCCGAGGAAAGAAATGTTCAAGGGTCTTCACTATATAATTATATTTTTCATTCCTTGATGAAGAAGGTGATTGACAAGTTTTCTAACTTACAAGTTTGTCAATTGGGGCTCTAAAATTTTTAATCTTGAGAGAATTTTTCTTGAGTTAAAGTTTGCATTTGAAACTTTTCTCAATTAGTGGGTATGTTAAAAGAAAAATAAGATTTCTGGGGTGAATAGAACTCTGATGCAGGCTTATAGTTATCTTATGGGGCTTCAGTACCTACCAAGATCTTTGGGGTGACTGAGACTCCTGCTTACAGAGTGTTGTAGAAGGGGATGATTATAGATTGTCACCAGCATTGACTAGGTGAGAAAGGATCCTGCTATTGCTAAGATGACATAAGCTTGGCAGAAAGAACATTTAAACTGTTTAAGAAAATAAAATTTTCATGCACATGATTGCTAATTACAGAGGCAACTTCAGTGCTCATTAAAACTGATCCCTGAGGATCTCTACTTGGGAACACTTGGTTAATGATTTATTTAAATCACTGTATATATTTGAAAATAATAATCTTATTGCATTCATTTATTCAACAATTCAAACTTTTTCCTAATAATTATACTGAGAGGTGATGAATGGTAAATTTCAGAATTCTTTATGTATTGAAGCACTTTTCATATATCTGTATGTGGGTCAATGGAGATGCCTCTCCATCTAAAAATTAATGGCTAAGCATAATAACAGAGGGGCAAATGTAAGTATTCTCACTGACACCTGGATAAGATAGCTCATATTTTTTATAAACGGTAGCAAGTATTGTGCTAGACAGGATCAAAGACAGGATTTCAATGTGACACCACAGCCCTCTAACACTGCAGGCTTTGTAAAATTTTGGGATTTACCCAAAAACTACTTCATTTTTCAATTTACTTTTTAAATATTTAATTGTGATTTTAGCATAAATAAGCTCTCTTAGGCTTTCAATGTTTAGATTAGAATATAATGTGTTATAAATACCTCCAAAAGTTGAGCAATTTGAAATAGATAATGCTGCATATAATTTTACTAGTTAAGCACATTTTGGGGTTAATGTTAGATTCAAGTGTCCAACCGCAAAGAAGAACAGAACATCAACCTTTTGAAAAATCCACAGTGATAAAAGGAGTGGAAGGATAGTCCCCTGGGTTTTTTTGTGCAGACTTGAAAATACGGCCCATCTGTTTCGAAGCAAGGGCAAAGTCCTACCTATCTGTTCAATGGAAGGAAAATAGGGATGATTCATTTCTCGTGTTTGCCATGAGCCAAGACATGGTGTTAGGATCTCCACCAGTGTATCTCAGATTATTTGTGCATCTCACATCATGTGGAGACCTTGTTACCATGAAGACTGTGATTCAGAAAGTCTGGGGAATGAGACAACTGGAGTTGGGTTAAAGCTGGCCTGTGCCCTCAAAGCTTTTCTCAGAAAGCTCCCAAGTAGAGGGATGGTCCTGACCGTGAGCAGTAGTTTCTACACAACATGTCACGGCGCCTTCATTCCACAAGAGTAGATGCTGTTAGCTCAGAAGGCGCAGTGCTTCAACCAGTGTCTCTCAACTCTGCAGTAGATTCAAACTTGTATTAGGGTGATTAAGAAAACAGCTGGTTCTACTATCTAATGATTTTCCCCTTTCCTAGAAGTCAGTGAGCTGAAAATAATAATGATGAGGAAACAACTCACAGGAATTTTTAAATACGGTGAGCACAATTTATTTTTGAGAAGAGTGTGAATACATCTTATAGCATCTCCATTAGTTTGCGCTTCCTCCTTTGCCCTCATGAAGATCTATTCTTCTGATATGGTTGCTTCATTTGAGTAGGGCCACTTAAGGAAACTAAAAGGAAAAATAATAATGACAAGAAAATGGTGTGACTGAAGATATCCTGTTACTCTAAAGCCACCTACAAAAGGTGTGGAGAATGTGATCTATACTTAGCGTGACTTTATTCTCCCTGGCTCCATGGCGGACAGAATAGGAGAGAGTGAAGTAGCTGCTTTGTGCCCTAGCTAGATGCTCAGTGGCTTAGAGGGTTGCCAAGGTAACCATAACTTTGGTTAGTATCAGAGTAAATAAGAACCAAAAAATAAAAATAAAATCCCTGAAATTTCATTTTCTGTGTTACCATGTCACTTGGGGTAATAGTAACACAGGCTTTCTCATTCCTTCCTCCCTCATCTCCCAACTGGCTTTTTCTACATCACTGCATCTAATGATTTGTTTTTCAGGAAAGGAAATTACAAACAAGAAGCATCCAGAATTCTTTAACCTGGGCAGGCAACAGGTCCAAGGGAGACAGCGTTCTG
The DNA here is from genome assembly GCF_054644295.1 of Miniopterus natalensis. NCBI lineage: Eukaryota > Metazoa > Chordata > Mammalia > Chiroptera > Miniopteridae > Miniopterus > Miniopterus natalensis. The sequence continues at coordinate 57,306,899 of NC_142091.1, read as the reverse complement.
CCCACAAAATTGCTTTAGCAAGTAAGTAGTTTGCTCTGGCTGAGAAGTGGAGGTAGCAAAATATCATGAGAAATACAGGGGAAAATGCAGGACTTGAGAACACATAATTAGGCAAATGAAATTCCAGAAAAATAAAAGCCAATTACTTTACTGTTTCTTATATTATGCCGACAGGCAATAAGATGTTAAAAAATAAAATTCAGGGCAATAAATATAATCCCTTAGATAGGTGAAGTAATACATTTTGGGGATTTGGTTTGGTTCAATTGAGTTTGGGTTTTGTATTTATAACTCTCAAACATCCCTCATGGCATAGCATTTGGCTTTCAGAAATACATTCCTGCCACACAGAAGGAATGCAGGGAATTTCCGAAATAAGTCATACCACATTTATTAGAAGAGCATGCTACTCTTCCTTCCTTGATTAGATGCATAAGCGTGTATAGTAAAATGTTTTTTAAGAAAACATATGACTATTGCCGTGGCCAGTGTGGCTCAGTTGGTTGAGCGTTGCAGGTTCAGTTCCAGGTGAGGGCACATACCCAGGTTGCAGGTTCACGCCCAGTTGGAGTGTGTACAGGAGGCAACAGATAGATGTTTCTCTCCCTCTCCTTTCCTCTCTCTCTCAAATCAATAAAAAAATTATTTAACAAAACAAACAAACAAAAACATAGGACTACTGAGGCAGTTGAGGATAGTAGGAAAGAATACCAGATTTGCATTTGAATCGACCTCAATTCAGGAACACATGAACAGAAAGCTTTTAACCTTTCTTCCAGACCTTGCCACATATAACTATGACTAGAGTCTCTGACTCTAGGATCTAAAACGATTGCAATGAGGTCTCTTAATTTCTTTTTACAGAGGAAAAAATAAAAGTCAAAAAGGTTAAAGAAGTGGTGAGATCCCCTGCCTCCCAGGTCAAGTGCTAGTTCCCACACCCGGTGCTTAGGCTGTATGCATGCGGACTTCAAATGTGCATTTTCTGATCTAACCTTCCACAAACTATTTTGAAACAAATGCTTTATGTGATTTAGCTTTTAAGTTCACTAAGCTTTGATGAGATAAATAGTGCTTTCCTCTTGTCATGATGTCATTACCTACTCACTGTATTTTTTTTCCCTTTTTTTAGGAATCATGTCATGCACATTCAGTTCTCTAAATCCTATAATAGTCGCTTTTTTTTTAACCTCATACATGCTCTACTTTGACCTTTTATCATAAAAGCCTGTTTGTTCACCTTCTGACAGCTCTCCACAGCTCATCACCCTGCCGGCTACAGCTAAACCATACAATTGTATGAATTTCAATATATAGAAAAAGATGAAAGGTGGAAAAAGAGAAGAATAGATAATGGATCTATGATAAGTCAAAGAATTAACAAAAAGGGTCAAATTACCTGAAGTTCAAACCAAAAGACATCAAAGAGGAAAGCCAAGTACTAAAATAAGAGATAATAGAAGATGATTGGGGGGGGGGGGGGGGAATTATACTAAAAGGAGATAATAGTTTGTAACTGGGAAAAGAAATTGTAAAGAACTAGAAATAAATGGGTAAGATAGAATCGAAGGTAAAATAATGAGAACTGAAAAATAATAGTGGATGTAGTGAGGGATACACCTGTCATACTATCCAGGGAAGATGGGAACAGAGGGAGCTTTTCCTGTGGGAAGTTCCCAATGCCTTGGGCTGAGTAGCTCTATTCAGATGTGGAGCAAAATCTTAGGGAAATGCAAGCAAAGTGGAATAATAGTAAAACTGGGTATTTGTAATGGCGGCAAGCCAGTCTTGTGATATAAAATGGTAGGATTCTAAGAAAAATCCTTAGGATTCTTTTTGCATAAAGAAAATGCCTTCTGGACCATAAATTCTTCATGAGAATATCTGTCAAGTGTGTGCTCGTGTGTGTGTATCTTTCTCTCGAAATATCTTTATTAGGACTGGGTACCTTAAGTTTTTTTGTCCACATCTGTCTCCTTCACTATTCCCTCAATGCCACTACTCATGGGCTTTGTTATTGAAAATTTAATTCTGACTGGATCTGATTGATCATTTGAGGTTTTACAGTACAATTATATTTACAAAATCACCAAAATACACCCACAAAGCAATACTATCGCCTGCATTTGGTTCTTTGTAAAGCCCAGAAGTATACAAGGAATTGCTTTTGCTTTATCAGACATAAGCTTTTTCAAAAAATAAAACTGATTTCAAATATATCATTTTATTTTGCAGCTAGGGGCGTACTTGACCCATGCTGCGAAATGGGCCCAGTTGGAATGGGACAACTGCATCTGAACAAGAAACCAATGCAGCATCCTGGAGGTATTAAACTCTGCCCCAAATAAAATATACTCTTGGGTACAGTGTACTGTATAAGTTGGGAACATGATATCACTACACTCTGAATGAATGGATGAATAAGTGAATGAATTTATTATTATAAAATTTTACTTCATCCAAATCTGGTCTCACTATACAACAGAAATTGTCAATAACCCCAAATTCTTGAATTTCTGGAAAATCTCTGAGAATTACATATAAGCCCCACAAGACCTGACATAGGAAATATACTCACCTACATGCTCTTATCTAACAGCCTGATTACCATTCATAATATAAGGCCATGTTCATTCATGCATTGATTCATAAGCATATGATACAGGTGGCATTACATTTGGATACTGATATTATATTATTCATAGAGTAATAATATCAGCTTCAGCACCAGCATCACCCCATGTGATGTGGACTTAAGGCCCTGGAAGAGCCAGTGTTTCAGTTTGAGCCCAAAGGCAGAAAAAAGCCAATATACCAGTTAGAAGGCAGGCAGGCAAGAGCAACTCTCCCTTATTTGGAGGAGGGTCAGCCTCAATGGACTGAATGAGACCCACCTACATCAGGGAGAGCAATCTGCTTTACTCAGTGTACAATTTAAGTGTTAATCTCATCCAAAATACCCTCATAGAAACACCCAGAATAATGTTTGACCAAATATCTAAGCATCCCATGGCCCAGTCAAGTTGACACATAAAAATTAGCCATCACAATGTGCAATGGTGTGGTTTTCTTCATGTTTCTTGTGCTTGGATCTCTGGGTTTATAGCTTTCATGGCATTCAGAACATTTTTGGCCATTTTTCTTAAAATAGTTTTTGAGCTCACCCCTTCAGAAACTCCACTTAAATGTATATTAGACCACTTGATACTGTCCCGTAACTGATAAAACAGTTTGTGTGTGTGTGTGTGTGTGTGTGTACTGTCTACATGTATGTATATATATAATCTCAGGTACACAGAGTCCAACATAGGAAAATTGTATCTTAATTTATTCACACATATCAGGTATTTTTTCAGCAGACAAACCACGAAGGCTTTGCTCACATGGTTACTGTGACACAATCAAAGCCCCTTGGTATCTCTTCTCCTTTCTACCTCACGATTTGCATCAATTATTAATGCATCTTCATATCACGCACCGCCCGCTTCCTCTTTGATGCTCTCCTCACCCACTGTGCGTGTCTTAGGAGACTTCTCATAGCACTCATTTGGGTGTCATACACCCCCTTTTCTGTCCTATTTCACAAAGTCCAAAGGGAAGCCCCCAAATTAGCCAAGATGCTCATTTCCCACCAACGCTGACAAAGGTGGCTGCCACCGAGAGACAGTTCACCACCCAGGTGGGAAATATTGCTACCGAGCAGACGGCTGCTCTCGATGCCAGAACAAACAGGTGCAGTTTTTATTGATGCGACAGAAGTGAAACAAACAAGACAGGACAGAGTTCCACTCACAAACACAGACTTCCCAGGGTAAAAGCAGGAACTGGACTTGCAGAGTAAATAACAAAGCATCTATTCCTGATCAAGCTCAAAGTCCTGCCTCTGTCTCTCACCATATTCCATGGTCTTAGAGCTCCTATGACATCTCTGTCCCTTAATAATTCCATTGACATGGGGTCCTTTTCCAATAACAGAAAAATGCTTACCTAGAAAGAGGTACGAGCTTGTAAAACCTATTCATTCTTATGGAATAGAGAGACGATGCGGTAAATTGAGGGAAAAAATGGTTTCAGCATTTTATAGCATCTGTTATCAAGTGATAGAATCGATATATTTACCCTTAAATCTGGACTTTGCCTTGTGACTTGCTTTAGCTAGTGGGATATTAATAAGCATGATTCATACAGGAGCTTGAAAAGTGCTTTTTCATTGGAACTTCCTATTTTTGAACCCAGTTGCCATGTGAAAAAGCTTGAGAGAGTCTGATGAAGACATGTAGCTTATTCACCTAGCCAAAAGCCAGACCTGGATAGAGCCATCCAGGCTCAATCAACTCTGCATATGATTCACAAGATGACTGTAGTGGTGAACCCAGGCAAGATAAATAGAGGAGCTCAACTGAGACCAGTCCAAATTGTTTACTCACTGAGTCAGGAGCTAATAAATTATGTTCGCTGTGTTTGTTACACAGTAACGTTTGACTGATACAGATGGCATAGCCAGCTCAAAGCTGCAAAGGTATTAGAGAAGGGCCATTTTCTGCTGAGTTCTGAGTCATAATGCAGATCATATTTCTTGCCAGAGCAGTGACTTCATTCCTCAAGGCACCGAAGCTTATTCTAACTGTAGGTAGAAGACAAAAGGAGTTTGTAAAAACGGCCTAACTTCATCCATCATACCAAAGAAAACGTATGCTGTATTTTTTTAACTTTTCACTTTATGTTGTAAGTTTATCTTTTGTTTATGTATGCATGTGTACCTGGCCCCAGATCTGATCTCAAAGCAGGCGTTTGGAAAGAGTGAATTGGTGAACTGCAGAAGGCTAAGAGAGCTATGTGCCATTTGTGCACCTTCCCTAGGAACCCACTGTAGTTAAGTCTAACTCAAAACAACTGCATATTCTTTCCAGTGAACTCATTTAAAAACTAGGAGGGAAAAAATCTGCCAATGGCAGGGAAAATCTAGATAATATAAAAACTTCTAGACGGAAAGGAAGGAAAGTAGAGAGCATAACTGAGTCAGGTGCTTGAAAACAGTGCTTTTCAACCTCTCCTGTTCTCAACTAGCCTGGGATCTAGGTAAGATGTAGATTTTGATTCAGTGTATCTAGGGGCTGGTCTACAAGTCTGCATTCTTAACAAGCTCCCAGGAAATACCATGGCTGCTCTTCCACACCCTTACTTCGAATAGCCAGGCACTAGGATCTCTCCTGGTCTTTGGGCAGCATCAATAAGTTTGGCAAGATTTATAACTTAACACTTAGCCATTCATTATTGGATACTGAAAGTAACATTTTATTGAAAAAATATACTTAAATGCATAACACACACACCCCTTGCCCCAAATACAACACTCAGTGAAAATTCCTGATTTATTTATTCTATACGTGTTTTCAGAATGTGCATTTTCTTTTCTCAGGGCTTTTTCCCATTAAAATCTAACTTCCTATGCTGTCTTTCTGGAAATGGTGATAACTTGATAAAGTGATACTTATGCAATACTGACATCAGAGGTTGAGTTAGAAGCCATGAAAATGATTGATCTTGCTACTTTTGCTTTAATAATTGTTTTCATTTTATTTTTACTTTAATTTTACCTTAAGGATATTTCTCCCTTAAGATTTAGCAGGTAAAGGTTGATATTTTGGAAGAGAAAATGCTTCCAGTGCTTGAATGTGAAGTCTACAGGCAAGTCTACCACCTCTTGAAGCACCTAATGCCAAAGCTGTATCAATTTAAAATCCTGCCTGGCCAAGTGTGGCTCAGCGGTTGAGCGTCCACATAGGATCCCATGGATAGGGGTTCAATGCCCAGTCGGGGTGTGCAGGAGGCAGCCAATCAGTGACTCTCTCATCATTGATGTTTCTATCTCTCTCTTTTCCTCTCTCTGAAATCAATAAAAGTATATTTAAAAAAAATTTTAAATTCCTAATATGTAGGGCTTTCCTCCTACTTAGCTAACACATGCTTAGTTTAGGATAAATTATTTGCTAATTTAAACTTACAGATTTCTATATTCTCCCTTTTAATATCTTATTGGGAGGCTATTCTAAGGAAGCTCAATAATTTCCTCGAAATGTTAATTACTATGAAAATTTTTCTTTGTATGCAAAAAAAAAAAAAAAAAAACCATAGAAAAGAAGACCCATTCCTAGGCATTGGGTATCTGAATACAGGCATTGTGTATCTGCTCTCAAATCCCAGACTTCCAGCTTCCTACCTATGAAACCACAAACAGCTTAGCCTTTCTTAAATTTGAGTTTTCTCATTTGTAGAAGGGAGGTAATAACATATCATCCCTCATAGTTCTTAGTACACAGCAATTGCTTTAAAAAAAATAAAAGCTGTAGTTGTCTACTCGCTTTTCAACATTATGTCATTTGTAGCAACAGAGAATGAATCAACTTCCTTTTCTGTAAGGCAGCATTTCCAGTGCTCACTCATTTGTTTATTCATTCAAAAATATCCATGGAACACTTAGTTCTGGGCAAAGCACCATAGAGGAAGGCAAAATATATGAATAGGAAGTTTTATTTGCAGTTTAGAGGGGATATCGATGTATAAAGAAACAAATTATAACACGGTGTTGTCGTAGTTTGAGCTTCTAGAACAAAATACCGTAGACCGACTGGCTTGAACAACAAACCTCCGTTTCTCATGGTTCTAGAGGTTGGAAATTCCAAGATCAAGGTGCCAGAAAAATGAGTAACTGGGGAAGGACTTTTCCCTGGTGTTTAGATGGCTGTCTTGCTGTATCCTCACATGGTGGAAAGAGAGAGGGCTCTGGTCTTTCCCTCTTCTTATAAGTGCACAAATCTCATCATGGGGGCTTTACTCTCTGGAGCTCATCTAAACCTAATTACCTCCCGAAGACCTCACCAAATACCAGTCTTTTCTCAGTGTAAACATATAGCGATCACTGACTTCTTTCCTAAAGTGTGCCAACCACACATGAATAAAGTGAATGAGAGTACCAACCGGAAACAGCATCAAGCTTACCGAAATGTCCTTAGCAATGCAGGATCTCTCTCTGTCAACATGTGCACATTTTCTTACCCCTAACTTTTTATACCATGTCTCTTCTCCGGGATTCTTTCAGAGATTACTGACAACGCCCCTCCATGTCTCTGGCAAGTCCTTAAAAGGCCCTGGTTACAGACTAGTTCATCGATGGACTTGACGTTATCCTAACACTCCCTCATCTTGAACCTCACTCACTCCTTAATGAAATATTCCCCTCTCTTCTGGTTTTGAAGGTCATTGTCAATTTGTCCCGCTGCCTTTTTCCCATTTTGTAGTAATATGCCATCTTCCCACAGGCAGTATACCCATCCTAAGTTTGTTCTTTTCAGTTAAAATAGGAGTTCAAAATCCCTTCTTGTTTGTACTAAGAAAATTCCCAATTCTTCTGTCTTTTGCCTTCGAGGCACTCTTTAGTCAAGCACCTTCTATACTTTCTAAACTGTATTTAACTCCTTCCAACTTTAGCTTAGTTATTTTTTTTAAAAAAGATCTCAATTAAAAGCACACCTTTGTGATAGATTATGTATACTTGCAATTACAAAAGTCAATTTTATAAAATCTCTAAATACTTGAGCCAAATTCCCTTTTTAAGACCCCCTTCATCAGAACATGGTTACCCTTCTCTGCCTTATATTTTCAGTGTACTCTCAGGAAGATGAGAGTGCCTTCTAATAACGTTCAATAGTTTCTTCTGTGCTATGTGTCTCTCCAACATAACACGACTCTTTTCGACTAAGCGTTTCTTCACATCTGCTTATCTAATCAATTTCTCCATGGTTGTCAGAATTACCCCACAGCAGCTGCTTTCTCAATGTTCTTGTTACCTTTCAAGAAAAGTGAAGCATTTAACCTCTGCTTTTAGAAGAGCGACACGTTGGGCATCTGCTTAAGTCCGCACCCCACTATGCCTCGCTCCTGGGCTGCTGCGTTTGCAGTCATTACTAGGAAAGCCTGCATCCCAGCACCTCTCTGATCAGCCAGAGTATAAGACACTTTCTTAAGAATGCCATCATGTGTCTTTTCATCCCGATTCTTGTGTGCCTATGTCATCCGCCATGTTACTCTTAGGTGCTCAGATTTCCAAAGAGGGTTATGACATAAATGCTTAATTGCTGCCTATGATCTCTCTCTCTCATTTTGTTTCTTTAGGAATATCTTATTTCTTATGTTTTCTGTTTTCCTGGATCCTTATAAAAACTTCCATTTGAATAAAAATAAGAAGAAATAACCTCCCATATCCTGATCTGCAATTATCCAGGTCATTCATGGGGATTTAAAATGCCTTCTAATGAGCCTATCACAGGCCTCCTTAATCTGTCTTTTCTTTCTTAATTTCCAAAGCCCCTGCACTGTGAACCTTTTATCCATCCTGCATGATTCATGTGGATAGTATACAATATGTCCCTGAACAGGGTCCATTGACCACACTCAAACCAGTGGCATGCACACAGCTCATACCACCTTATAATTAGTTGTTTTATCTTATGTCTTTTACTGAGTCTGTATTCTAAGGGGATAAACATCTAATTTTCATTTGAGTACCTTAAGTAGCACCCAGTATATATTCCAGGTGCTTTATAAATATAAACTAAATGAATAAATAGGTCTGTAATAGCAACCTTAACTTTTTCGGTCCAACTATCAAATCCACTGTAATAGAAGTGTAAAATCAGTAGTTCACTTCATCATAGTCACATACTAATTCACATGCACTGAATTCAGAAAATAGCAATCAGAATATCTTACTAAAACAACTGATTTGGACTCCATTACTGAGGTAAAATACTAAGCAGAAATTTAAATTGTTTCCTGTATTGAATGTCAACACAAATCTAGACAGACCTAATCATGTTAACATCCTCAACATATCAACAGTCAGATGTGGAGAACCGCTTGAGTCATTTACTTTAGTCAATACTTAAATAGGAAGCTGACTCCTTAAAATGTACTCTTTCAATTTTCTATTTGCATAATTAAAGCTATGAAAGAAGCTCATTTGCACTGTTTGTTTTCCCATGATAGGTAGTTACCATGACAATGGTTATTGTTTGAGGATGATCAGGATATTAGTATGAGTATTATTCAGTGCAAAATTATCAGAGAATGATCCTACTCAATAAGTCAGTGCATCTGAAAAAAAAAAATAACATTCTGAGCTTTCCTTAAATGAGATTTTTAAAATTACATTTTAGAAATGATGGAACCTTTTCTTTTTTTTTTTCTTTCTTTCAGAAAGCACAGTATTACTAATTTATTCAAATGTCACAAAACACCAGCTTAGATCAGGTAATGCCCAGGCTCTGTTCCCTATAGAAGGACAATGTCTTCTGTTCATTATAATTACCTGCTGTGACAAGGTCACAGAAAGAATGCTTCAACAGAAACTGAATTGATCACCAAGAAAAATTTACTTCTAGAATGATGATTATAGGACTAGGAATGTGCTTATTTTTCCATAGTTAAATAATTCAATTCTGTAGAATGAAATATATAATATGTAGCAGGCAGCAGATTGAAAGCAATATCAACAACAACCTGGGGGTTTCTGAGCCTTGTTCTGATATTATAGTTAGTAATTTTAAGCATGCTATATGAAGCTTAATTTAAGACTTCTACCCTCTAAATTGAGGAAGATTATTCTTAACCTGTTCCACAGATTTTGTGCTACCCACAACATATGCTTAAAATTGTCAGTGACCACATCTCTCACATCTCTGCCACTAATTTTATCTTCTCTTGTCAAAAGGCAAAGCTGCCATTTATGGTTTTAAAGGAAGTCCACTTACAATTACAGAAGGATATGTACATATAGAAAACAATGTGGGAGCCCTACAATTTGGCTATCCCTGTCCAATTAAGGCTTGCTACTAATTACATAACAGACCTTTATTCATCAGGGTGCAAAATTAGGTCACGAAAAAGAATATTGAATTCTAACTTATTTGCTCTTTGACATGCATAAGGTTTCCAAAAGACATCTTCCTACTGCTTCTTGAGTGGTTTATATTCTTTCAACATTTTAAAATAGCTGGTTATAGAGTCTCATTCAGTTTGAGGTTCCCAAACTGAAAGCAAATGTCAAATAGCTTTTACACATAAAATTTGATTTCCACAAAATGTCCATTTTTGGTGGGTTTTATTGCTCCCTGCCCTCCCTCCCCCCAATCCCAAATGGACTCACTGTGCCTCTCCCTACAGTCAGGGATACTTCGGTTGTAGAGTTAGAGACTTGTCCCACCTGCAACTGCTTAGCATTGAGTGGTTTTGCTATGACTTTCACATCACCCATCCTAAAGAAACCTAAAGCACCAGTTAAAAAATTAAGTTTCCTTTTTGAAAATGAGGTGCCAGATTTGCTTCAAACTAGAAACAATTTTTTAAAAAGATAGTATTCTATTCTAGCAAAATGTGCATAAAAAAGATGAGCCTCTATAGTTCCAATGGAAATAAAGCTAGCTCACCTTTAGGAGGTAATTGGGAAATGAGTACCAAAAGTCTTAAAAAATATTCATTTATCTTGGTCCACTAATTCCATATTTAAGAATCTCACATACTTAAGAATTTTATTATTAAAAAATTTTCTCTTAGGGAAATACGTCTTTCTTTGAAATACAAAGAAAGACTTCTACACAAAGCATTCTTTTAAACATTGTTGATGTATTAGAAAGACCTAGAAATCTTACATTATTCTAATAATTGAGTAAATTATGCTGAATTTATGTATCAGGACACTTTCCATGTGACAGAAAACCCAACTCAAACTTACTTAGACTAATAAAAGTGCATGCATTAATAAGAGAAAAAAGATATCGATTTACATCACTGAAATCATAGGTGATATATCAGGAAGACATGTAAGTACTGGGAGCAAAAGTTACCTCTCTGTTCAGCTTCATTCAAGGGGCTGGGTCCGTTTAACAGTCCACATGGCTGCCATTAGCACTAGAACTACCAGTCCTTCAACTCCAGTATAAGAAATAAAAGGCTCTCTTGTGGGTTTGATATGGGTTCTAGAGTTTACTGAATATACCACCTATTTCACGTTGGCTAGCAAAATTATTCCAACTGGCAAAACTTGGCTCAAGTGCCTTGAATGAACCATTCTAACAAGAGAGATTCTGTGGGTTTATTTTTTTATTTGTTTTGCTTTCATGTCTCAAATCTTTATGACCTTGGTTGGGAAGGCATACCAACATCTTAGGAACTAGTTTTGCATCTACTAAATGAGAGATTTGGACTAGAGGGCTTCAGATCATTTTGAAAACCCTTTACCATAACTACCTATGGTACTGACAGTGTTGACTCTGGCTGACCCGTGACATAAAAACATTTCCTGGTTTCAGGATAAACTTAATAAACCGGAAGCATGTGCTCTGTTACCCAGTAAATCTTGCAAAAATATCACAGTTACTCAAAGAAATTGTGCCCAGGGGAACAAGAATTATTTTTTTAAAAAATAAAGTACTGTAAAATATCAATTTGATCAGATTGGACCACAATATTTTTGGTGAAAGAATTATGGGGACACCTATCAAAGCCCAAGATAGACCCAATCTGTGGCTTTTCTAGATGCTTATAAACAATGAAACAATCTCATTAATCTTGCAATGTTATTATTTAGATTTGTGGGAATGGTACAATAATTTGCTACTCATGGAGCTTTTTACCTGGATTTTATGTTACATTCCTATATCAATTCATAATTCCACACTTGGTCATGTAATTGGGGAGCTGAGCATTCACAATACAGTGAATATAAGAGATCCCTCTGTCCCTCCTAACTTGATTCCATCTCCTAAATAGGAAATGTTAAAGTACAGATACATTGTTAGGGGCCTATCCTTTGGATATAGAAGAATGAATGAGTTCTTGTACTGATGTGAAAGCTTTATCCCAAGAAATGTTTAGAAAAAGATGGTTCTCATTGTATTAATGCTTGATTTTTCCTCTATTGTCAGTGTATATGAGAGCTCATAAATTTCCAGAAATGGGGTTACCCGGGTAGGGTGGGAGAGAGTGGAGAAAAAGTAAGGAAAATTAAAAAGGTATCTTCTTTATCCTAAAATTCACTCACTAGTTGAATTTTTTGGTGCATAATGTGCTGTCTTTGATGTAGTACAGTTGGCACCTTTATTCCTTTTATTTTAGAGTATGTAATGTTTTATATAGTTATGTATCATGATTTACCAAAAGTGGAGTCGGAGATATAAAAGGAAATGTCTCAAGTGAAAAATTACAGCCGGTATCAAATCTACGAGGGCCCTATTTTTAGGAATGAGGGTTTCTTCACAAGCTTTTGGATGACAAATGACTCATCACACGTATACTACATATTTGGCAAATCTTTCTAGAAATTGTATTGGATAATTAGAAACTCTTATTAAAAAGTCACTGTAGTTTATAAAATATTTAAAATAATTGCATATTATGAAATTACTTCATAAAGCACAGAGCAAAACCATAAAGTTCCTGCATGAGTCATTCAATCTTAGACCCAGGTTTGGTTTTGTTTGTTTGTTTCTTTTTTTGAGGTAAATGATTCTTATTCACTGATTACAAGTTTTGATTAAGTTGGATGAATAAAGAATGCCTTGTTAGTCTATTGGCTTTGCCAAAAAAAGATATTTTTGCTGGCATAGAAACAAGACTAGATTTCAGATTTCACTCTGCCGATGAGAATCATCATGACTAGCAGAGAAATATATCACTTTGGGGAAAATTTTAGTGAAATATTTATAGGAGATCTGTACTTCTATAGGGGTATATATTTCCTCCCTGCATTTAATGAGATTTTTATCAAATGTGTATAATGGAATGCAGCTAATTTTATACCAGCTTATATTGACTTGCTCAAATGAAGTCGGCCTCTTTACAGTAGCCATCTTACTAGGCTATACATTGATCTCAGCAATATTGTTCATACAATGCCACTGGGAGAAGAGAGTGAGGAAGGAAAGATGGAAAAATGGGAGAGAGGAAGACTGAAGAACAGGGACAAAGCCCTTTTAAGAGGCTGCCATATGCCTGGCACTGCCCCATGACAACACTGCAGTAAATGAAGTTAGCCTTTGCTTACAGATGAAGAAACTGACCAAGGGGGTTTAAACAACTTCCCCTACGTCATATATAACTGCTGTCCAGTAACAAATGTTTACCCAAAATTCTAGTGGCTTGAAACAACAGTCCTATTTGTTCACAGCTCTCTGGGTTAGCTATTTGGGACGGGCTCAGCTGGGCAGGCCCTCTGTCAGACTGGAATGGGAAAACTCACGCGGCTACAGTCAGTGGATGGCTGGCCTGAGCTGAATGGTCTCGGGCGCTTGGGCGCTTGTTTGGCCGTTGGGGATGGCTGTGGACCAAGCCGCATGTCTCCTGCAGACCATCTTAAACTCCTGATACTGTGGGCTCATTCTAACAGAGCAAGCTCCAATGTACAAATGTTTTTTCACGACTCTGCTTGTGTTACGTGTGCTGTAACAGATTCTAGTGTAAATATTACATGTCTAGGGGGTGGTAAGATTAAGATCCAAACCCAGGTCTTTCTGATACAATCCTTCTGCTCCGTCCATTGTCTCATGCTGTTAGTCTTTGCTGGTGTGCAGTAAGATGAGCTTCCACTCTTTAAATAAATGTTGCAGAGAACAAAGCAAGGGGGATAGCATGGTTTAAGAGTAGTAAAAGCCTATCTTACTAAAGGGCTGCTGTTTTAAAAAATATTTTAAAATTCCTTGCTTTAGTCAGCTTTTGCTATGGCAACAAAGAACTCCAATATCTTAGTAGAATACAGTTCTTACAGTTCTCAGACTGTCCTCAGACTTGTCATAGAAAGTCTAAAGGGTCACTTGACATTTCAAGGAATCATGGTCTCCTTTAATTTATTCTGATAACACAATTCTCTCAAAAGTTTTGTTGGCTCTGTGTATGTGTGTATGTCTATTTTATCCTAGCCCTTTCCTTTGCCAGGACTACATCGACACTTTCCTATCATTCTTCATTCTAAGACTGCTTTCCAGCCATTCATCACATATGGCTATTGAGCTTTTGAAATGTAATTACTAGGAACTGAGACGTACTATACATGTAAAACACACACATGCTTTTCAACACTAAGCACAAAACAATGGAAAAGGTCTCATTAATATTTTTATATTGATTGCATTGGAAACTGTATTATTTTGTGAATATATACTGGATTCAATAAAATAGTTATTAAAATTAATAAAATTATAGAAATTAATTTTATGTTTGTTTTTACCTTTTAAAATGAGATTAATAAAATTTTTAAAATTGCATATGTGATTTCCAGTATATTTCCATTGGACTGTGCTGTTCTACCATTAATTTTGATTGCCACTAGATTAACATTATTCCTTGGGATAGCAACCTGTTTAGTCATTTTGAGAACTTTTGTCCAACTGAAAGGATTTTCTGATTCCATTTTAATCCAGTACAAGGTGTGCTGCCACACCCTGGACTGGCTTTTTGCCTGAGATTATCTCAATTTGAGAACATTTTACTGGCAGATGAGAAAGCATTGCATCTTTCAACCCATCAGTCAGTCCCAGATGTTGAAATTATCACTAACTTCTCTCTTGGAAACAGGCAAATTATTCTTTTAGCTCATTCTTATAATATCTAATCAAATTCAGCTAATAACAACCAAATTATGCTATGAAAATTCTGCTCAATATCTCTTTGTCCAAACTCACAAGTTTATTAGGTGTATTTTGTGCTCCTAATTTATTGCAGGTAAAGATTTTATCAAATATTTTTACCAACTCATAAGTTGGCTTGTTATCTTTCGTGCCTCTTATATCAGTTTACTTGCTGTCTACTTCCCATTCCTATATTTTAGGGTTCTTTTTGGCATTGTGCTACTCCTGGCACCATTTACTTTACTGATCCATCTTTGCAGCAATTAACAACCCCTTTACTTAGAGGCTTACAAAAATAATAATAGTAACTGCTTGCTCATGTGACATGAGAGCAATGTGTTGATGGGGCTCTGATCCATTCTCCTAGGCATGACTGGGCTCGATTAGACTCTGTGTTTCTTCTCATTATGGAGCCCAGACTGAAGGGGCAGCCACTGTCTGAAAATGCCATTCTCTCTTGGAAAGGGTAGGAACAAAACAGACACAGCACCAAACTATGAAGGCACGTTTAAAGTTTCTGCTTAGGTATGGCAAATGCCATTCTTACTTGCATGCCTTTAGCTAAGACATGTCATATGACCAGCTCAAAGCCAATGCCTACAGGTAAGGAAAAAATGGGTAGAGAGGAAATAAATAATTATGAATTGATCATTCAATCTACCATATTACTTTTTCAGAAAATTATCTCCAAAACCAATTTTCACACAGCAGAAGAAAATCGATATTCTTAGAGTCCACCAAACATTCATTTCTAAACCAGTATTCCTCTGTCTGGTCAAACTCTCCATATACCTAAGAAGAATTTATCAACATGCAAAAATAAAATAGAACATTAGAAGATGGAAGTGTGCTGCTAATGACAATATTTCAAAGAATGTTCCACAGAATGTAAGGTCATCTACTCCCTCCAACCCCCCCCTCAAAAAAAAAGATATATCTAATGGGTTTTGAGCACTGGTGATACCATGACAAACAAACAAACAAAAATACACTTCTCTTAAGTTTAAAAGTTTAGCTCTATTAAAGCATTCATTGTTTTGTCTTATGCTTGCATGACATCTGACAATACTGGCTAATTTTACTTTTCTGGCTAGTTTTTTTAATACACCAAGTTAATGCAGACTTTTAATTTTCCTTGTCTACTTCCTTTCTTTTTGACATCTACCTATTAATACTATAAAACTATGTAAATTTGAACTATAAAAATCTGAAGCTCAGGTAACATTAATGATCTCAAAATAAGATTGTTGTCTTCTATTAGAAAGATTAATCAGTATTCTTTTCTTTTTCATTGTGTTCCTGGAAAAACAACATAATATTTTCCCTAGAAATGTTGTGCTACCTTACAGTTTTCAAAAACTATCATTTTTACTTTATGATTTCCAAATTAAAATATTCAAATACTAGAGTGCTCTGCTTTATACATTGCCATTTTGTAATTGATTAAAAATTATTCAGCTCCAATTTCAAGACTGAGGATTTAGAAAACCAAACATTAATCAACTTCCTTGAAGATATTTCTTATGACATCTCACCAAAGAATATATACAGATGGCAAACAAGCCTCCCAAAATTTCCCCAGGTCATATATTATCAGGAAAATGCAAATTAAAACAACAATGAGATACTACTACACACCTATTAGCATGGCCAAAATCCAGAACGCTGACAACACCCAATGCTGGTGAGGATGTGGAGCGTCAGGAACCCTCATGCATTGCTGGTGGGACTATGAAACGATACAGCCACTTTGGAAGAGTCTGGCAGTTTGTTATAAAAGTAAACACACTCATACCACACAATTCAGCAAATGAACTGGGTACTTACTCAAAAGAGTTGAAAGCTTATGTCCTCAAAAAAAAACCCTACCCACAGATGTTTCTAGCAGTTTAATTCATAATTGCCAAAATCTGGACGTATCCAAGATGTCCTTCAGTATTTGAATGGATAAATAAACTGTGGTACATCCGGACAAGGAAATATTATTGTAAAAAAAAAAAAAGCTATCAAACCATGAAAAAACATGGAGAAAACTTGAATGTATTTTCTAAGTGAAAGAAGTCAATCTGAAAGGCTACATACTGTATAATTCCAACCATATGACATTCCAGAAAAGACAAAACTATGGAAATAATAAAAAGATCAGTGATTGCCAAAGGTATAGGGATAGACAGATAAATAGGGTGAGCACAGAGGATTTTTAGGGCAATGAAAATACTCTATATGATATTATAGGGATAGATATATGATGCATTTGCTTAAACACAAAGAATGTACCCTAATGTAAACTATAAGCTTTAAGTGATTATGATGTGCCAATGTCAGTTCATTCTCTTTTTTTAATGTTCTTATTGATTTTAGGGGAGGGAGAGAGAGACACACACACAGAAGTGAGATAGGGCCTATGAGGAGGTGATAAAAGTTAAATGAGGTCACAAGGCTGAGACCCTAATCTAATAGGGCTGGTGTCCTTATATGAAGAGGAAGAGATACCAGAGCACGCTCCCTTCACCATCTGAGGACACAGGGAGAGGTGGCTGTCTATAAGCTGGAAAGAGGGCTCCAACCAGAAACTGAATTGGCTGGCACCTTGATTTTGCACTTCCCAGCCTCGGGAAAAGTGAGAAACAAATCTCCGTTGTATAAGGCACTCAGTTTGTGGTTCTTAGTTGTGGCAGCCCGAGCCAACTAATATACTACACTTATAATTTATTTTTATAATTAGCCATTTTTTCAAGGCATCATTTATTTAATAAGCCTTCCATCCCTCCATGGATTTGGTTTACCAACTTTTTAATGTAGCACACTGTCACATAAAATAGAAGGCATTCTGAATTTTTCAATGTATTTCTGTGCCTAATACACCTTGCTTTAATTATATGTGGTTGAAATTTACACACACACACACACACATACACACACTTCGATTTGTTCTCTTTGAAATTATCTTGCAGAATTGCCCTGTAAAGGCCTCCATTGCTCAGGCTGCAAGTGATCCAGGTAAAATTTCCCCCTTGAAACTAGAGGTCCTAGGCACCTTTTGAACAGTCATCTTCCAAAGAGAAATGGCAATTATGCCGGGTTGCCAGCTACTCTGAAGCTATTGTTCTTAAATGTCGCATAGAGGGAGTAGGTGAATAAGAGGAGATTTAAAAATCTACCTTAAACATCCAATTCTTCAATCTCTGCTCTCGATCCTCATCTCCTAACTAGGACTGTCCCCTGCAAGTGAGGCAGGCTTTCATCTAATTCTAGCTGAAACTTGACAGTCTCATTAGTTTTTTGATGACATTTCCTGTTCCTTCCATCACTGAGGTCTTTTGCATGACAGACACTGTCTGGCTGGAGCCCTGAAGATTTCTTCAGAACTTCAACCCTCTGGTTTCCAGATGAGAATTCTTTTATATGCACATCAGCTCTCTGCCCAATTGATCTGTTTGAGGTGTTTCTTTTGTCCAGTTTAACTATTTTCATGCTCAGCATCATTACAAGTACTCCCTGGAAATAATCTCCCTCATGGCCCCACATCCTGCACTGTTGGGCTCTCCAATGACTTACACGGTGGAGAGAAAGGAGGCAAAGCCCCCCTCCATGACTCATTTGATTTCAGAGACATTTCTGGGAAAGACTGTTTAGTAAGAAAAAATTTCAACAGCTCTTCCATCTTCCTTCTCCTGCTCCCTTCTGAAGCTTTGTCGCTCTTCTGGGCAAGTGTTTGGGGGCCCATTCTAAGTTCTGAAAGGTGGAGTTAGAAACTGAGGAGCAGCTCAGCAGGCCCTTCTGACTCAGTGCGTCTAAAGCAGCCAAGGTGTCAGCTGGGGCTCTGTAATCCGCAGCCTTGACTGAGGCTGGAAGATCTGTGTCCAGGGTAGATCATTCACGTGGCTGGTAAGTTTGTGCTGGCTCTTTGTGGGAGCCTCCTTTCTATGTGGGCCTCTGCACAGGGCTGCTTAGGGGTCCTCCATACATGGTGGCCAGGTTTCCCCTGAACATGTGATCCAAGAGACCACGGAGGAAGCTCAGTGCCTTTTCCAATGCTAGGAGGAAGTAGCAATTTCATTTCTGATCTCTCATCAAAAGTCTCACATCATTTCCATTGTAGTTTAGATCACACAGCCAGATGTGATTCCGTGTGGGAGAGAATGACACAGGAGTGCAAACACCAGCACGGGGGATGGTTGGCGGCTATTTTGGAAGCTGACTACTTATTTAGCACAGTTCCTAACATAAAAAAATCGTATTAAATAACGGTTCATTTGATTAACATAAAATTATTTTGTTAATCACATATGAGTTTATTGTATGCTCTTGACAAGCTACCTTTATTTGTTCTTGTAAATGATCTATCCTTGATAACACTGCAAAAGTGAATGTTCGTAAAACGTTGCTTCCTTCCTATTTTTCTTTATCAGCTCTACCCTCAAACCCTCAATGGCAAGTGACCAGTTCTTCAAGTGTCAGATGTCAAGTTAAGAGGGTTTCTATGAAGCTCTTGTTAAATATAGGATAAGTTCTATTTTTTGCTTAGTTACAAATTGAAAACACAATTTTGAAGATAGTTGGCTCTTTAGTATATAATTATCTTTAGAAAAAAAGCTAAAAAAAAATGACTAAATGGTGTGGATACTGACTACATTTGACCCATTCAAGTTTCTAGAATAGATCCAAATAACTGCTGAGCAAATCAAAGAGAGAAGAGGTCTATTTATGTAATAGAAAAAAATGTATACATTGTTTTTATCAGTTTTAATTTTTAGTTTACTGTCCACTTACTCAACTAAAGGGATAGATTAGAATAGATTGCCTAGGCATGTATATTTGCATGTACATTATATATATGCACATATATATATAACTTAAAGTTTACCCGAGAACATGTATTTTTCATTTTTATAATATGTGGTATGAGATGTCCTAAGAGTTTGTTTCCAACCATATAATTATTTGGTAAAGGTATCTCTTGGAAGAAAAGAGATTGTCTCCTTCAGTTCTTCCTAAGACCGTTGCACTATCAACTGCAGAGTTCCTTCTATCCCTTCATGCAAGTCAGTTCCAGGGCTTCACGCCTCCATAAAGTCTTCAGTGGTTACTCCTGCCTAAGGTAATGTCTCCTGCTGCAGGACCCTGTCGTCATTGCTCTCAGTACTACTCATGGCATATACCGTTCAGTGCATTAAATTGCCAGCTATTTTTTTATGTGTACTTGTAAGTCACTCCAATCATATTATGAGATTCTTAAATTGTTTTCTACTTATGAAATGAGTTGAAAAGAGTTAAGGTCTTGGCGCATACTAAGTGTTCAATTAATGTTAGTCTTCTCCACTTGCCATGCGTTTCCTGCCTAGACCACCAAACATATAGCCACACATAAAAAAAAGGGATTAAATGTTTGTGAACTGATTAGAAATCACAACATGACAGCCTCTATGTGAGCATATTATATTACACTCTGTATAAATTAAATCATCATGTACAATATTCCCATTAACCCAAAGGTTCCAAATCAATCATCCCTACCTCAGAAAGCTAATGAGGGCGTAAGGGAAGTGAGTGTGCTCTCTCTCCAACTAGACAGATGTTTATACTCCACATACAACTTGGTTGCACAGATTCCGCACTGAGACTTTCTGACTGTTCTGTGGCCCCACTGAGATACATGTGGTTAGAAGAGCTGGTGAATATTGAGACCTATTCCCCAACCCTTGGGTGGAAAGCTAGGTGTATGTGTAGGGGAGCAGAAGCAGATGTAAACATACGTCATATAGCCTTGAAAAAAAAGAGGGAGAATTGTTTATTTATTTATGTATTTTTCTTTCCTGCCTTCTAAAAACATAATGCTGTAGGTGAGAACAAAGTCACAAAGTGGAGGCCCATGCACTCCATCAAGCTTCAGATTTACTTCGGCCAGGACAAGGGTGATTTTTCTTTTAATTAAACCATCATTTAATAGTGAAGAGAGTCACATTAAAAAAAACTCTGACAATCTGCCAACATCAGCTCCACATTAGCCTTGGTAGCCCATTCCAATGGAAACAAATCCTCCCATTAATAAATTCCCTTCACATTTTGATTAATAATTTCAAATTACAACATAAAGGTTTTTCTCTTCTCTAAGCAGTGACTTAGAGATGCTAGCTTTCCCTGTATATGAAATAATCTTCCATTCTCACATTACTGATCTGCACTGATTTTTTGCTTTGTCTAATGTGGCACCATATTTTGGTAGAAGAAGCGCTCATATAAGACTCAGAGTAGTGACTGTGATCCAAGCAGTCTTAGGTTAAAATCCCATTTCCAAAATTTTCTAATTCTCATGACCTTATATGAGGCATGTAGTTTCTCTTTTCTTCTATCTTAAAAAAAGGAGAAGATATCACTGCCTGCCTCATAGAATTGTATCAGAATTAAATGAGATAATGGGAGTAGTTAGCATGGTGTTAGAACAAAGATAACTACCAGTTTCTATGTGTTACACTACACATTAAATCATATGACCATCACAATAATCCTATGAAGTAGATATCATTATCATCACTATTGCCATTTTACAAATGACAACTGGAAGTGCAGAGGGACTAAGGGAGTTGCATAATGTTATCAAGCTGGTAAGTAGTACAGCGGGATTTAACACAGGCAATTGGGGTGCTCTTAATCACAGTGGTATGCCTCAGTCTTAAGGAGGTAGATTAACCACAGTGGCTATTTTTTTAATCAGTAATAAGAGTAGGATTCAATAAAATGAATGCAAATGTAGTTCATCTGCAGGAACACGTATAACTGACTTACCTTCATTGCCTGTAAATATCACATTCCTTATTTATAAAATGAAAATCAGAGCACTTATATCTAAGGTAAATGTCTTAAATAATGCAAGTCTATAAATGAAATGCTGAAACATGTTATGGAAAACTAATATAATTATTTAAATGGGTAAGTTTATGTTTGATATTCTGGGTCAATAGCAATTTAAAATATATTGATACCAATGAAAAAAATCAACACTCATTAAGCACTTAGTACTGAAATTCCTAAACGGATCACATGGCCCATCTTATTGATCCTAACAATGGCACAATAAACTAGGCACGGTGTAGTCACATACACACTTAACATTTACTCAGCAAATAATAAATTAAAGTAAGAGGGATGGTAACAACATAAAAGTAAGAATCACCTGCCCTTACCCTTTAAAGAAAAAAACACACACTTTATTTGAAAAGTGCAGATCAGGACAAAATGCCAAATTTCACTTCTATTTGGCAGTATACTATATAGGTACCAAGTAGCATCAAAAACAGGGAAAATAAAGTTGAATATATTAAAAATCTAAATTCAGTTCCCAGTGGTAGCTCATAACAGATTTTTTTTTTTTTTTTTGGTGTGTACTTAGAAAACTCAAAATAACCCAGGATAAATATAAAAGTTTAGCAAAGTTGACCATTTCCCTAAGTCAATTATATTTCTAGACAAAGTCAAGAATGTTAAGATGTAATTTTTAAAACTGCAAAAAATGCACATGAATGAATATACCAAAATATTAGGTACAGATAAATGAATGAAGGTACATTTGTTACCAAATAGTATGCAAGGTCACTGTGGAGAAAATCATAAAACATCAGAGCAATGTTAATAAAAAAGATGCAAAAAACCCACAGATTTATTATTTTCTTGGACAGACTGACTAAATATCATAAGATACCAATTTTCCCTAAAATAATATCTAGACTAAATGAAATTCTAATAAAAATTTCTATGAATTTTTCATGGGAATTAACAAAGCAACCAATTATTTTATAAAAACATGGCCAAATTCAATAGTAATTGGCAAAAATGAGAAATTTTGACAGCATCACGGCTTGCACAGTCACAGAACACTGGAAACTCACAAATAGTTGATGGGAATATAAATTAGTAAACCTTAATTTGGTATTTTCTTGTAATGTTTAAGATTTGCCCAGCAATTCTGCCCTAGAGATGCTTACACGTGAAAAGGAAATATACGTGTGGAGAGGAAATATACACATGGAAACACATACAAGACATTTCATAAAAGCACCGCTCCTAAAAATATAAACTGGCAAAATTCAATAATTTAAAAATTCACTGACAGCAGAAAAAATAAGCTGACTGTAAAATGAGCCCCCATTCATCTCCCACCTCGTATGACACTTTGCATAAATGCGACACTCTTCCTTCTGGAATGCAGTTCCAAAGGCACCGCCCCCTGGGCTGGGGCTTGGACCTGGGCGGGATTTCAGTCTCTACTCCCACTGGTACCTGTGTCTGATAACCTTATGCACTCATCCAGTGGAATTCCTCACATGAACACAAAGACACTGGAGTCACGTGTAACAAAATGAACAGATCTTAATAATTTGTTGTTAACTGAAGAAAAGTGTACTGCAGACTAATATGAAGTACATTATTTTAAATCATTTCAAAACACGCAATACTAAACAGTATAATGTTTAGATATATGTACTTCATAAAAATTACACAGAAAAGCAAGAGATTTATTAAAAAGAAAATGTAGAAGTCATCACCTCTACAGGGAGAAAAGATGTGAGCTGAGGACCACAGGAAACTTCACAAGTAATGGTAATGGTTTGATTTTAAGTTTGGTTGTATGTTATTATAGATTATTATAATGCTTCAAGCTTCACCTCTATACTGCACATAGTTTTGCATATATCAAATATTCAATTGACTAAAGAAAAGCTATGACAAAAATACAATGAAACGCGTAAGACTAGTCCTAAAAAATATAAAATAGAGAAATCTGAAGAGACAGAATTCATTGGAGACACAATGTCCATCCCAATGGTATTTCACAACTAGAAAATGGAAAAGAGAAGCTAATACAAAAAAACAACCTAAAAAAATTCCTATAGTAAAAACATAAATGATTCTCCGTATTCAAAGCATCAGGACACATAGATTGCTGAGAGAGGCAAACGTAGAACACTCTACCACATTATTGTGAAATTTAAGTACACTACAAATAAAGAGAAGCTGCTGAAGGTTTACAGGAGAGAAAGGAAAAGGGGAAATAAGTGAAGATTACATGTAAGAGAGTGAAAATCAGCATTAAATTCAAATGCAGTTAGAGAGTTCTGAGAGTTAATGGTCTTGATTTGGAAACACATATAATCAGACTTTCAATCAAGTTGTGGGCAACATAACATTTATCTGCAATTCACTCATTTTATTTTTACTTGAAAACATACTTGAGCCAATTGAAATGAATGTCAATAAAGTATAAGGCAACAAAAAACAATGGGTTCAAATTAGGCCAGAAGAGAAGTCTCTGCCCTGGATAGGCAACTCTTTATCTATTATTAATGATCTTTCACTCTCTTGTGATGTTCCCTGGCTACCTGCTCTCACAGAGCACTGCAATTTTCCTTCGTAGTAGTGGTCACAATAATAAATAAATTACGATGGGTGTAATTTTGGTATCTTGCCTGTCTCCTCCACTAGATATCAAACTCTATGAGAGAGAGATTATGCTTGCAATTTTCACTATAGCATTTTTAAAGTTTAGCCTAGAAGTGACCAATAATAAACATTCAAAAATATTTTTGAATAAATGAAAGAATGCCTTCAAGCATTCTCCTTTCAACCAAGCCTTGCCTTCAAACTTCAGCTAGTTTATTTTTTCCCCATCATTGCCTATCTTCTGGAGCCAGTTATATTCTAAATATCTGTGGGTATGAAAGAGGCCACATAAACATCTCTACTTCTTTCTTACAATGGTAATCAGTTATGTAATGAATTCTTGGGATAAACCCAATCCTTCATGCCCAGTCTCAATTTAGTCAATTATACCACTGTATGCAATGTTAACTTCCTTACCTCTCAGCAATGAAATCTTAGTTTTACTTTCTGCCCCTACATCTGTTTTCTGAGTTTACTCATGAACTTCATAGTAAACACTCCTGCATACCCACGCCACCTGCATGTGGCCCACTTTTTCATGTAAGTCTCAGTGGAATGTGCAGCTTCTGATCATGCTGATGGCCTTGTCTCATGTGGATACCAAGTTTCTCAGCTTTCTGACTCAGGGCTTTCTCTGATTCATGGCTGTGGCTCAGTCCCCACCTGAAAGTTCAGGAGAATTAACATCCCCTGGGGCAAATTTCAAACCCCAGGCAGTGGTAGCTCTCAACTACCAGTCCTTTGAGACCTTTTTGAGGCACTTGCTCCTTGTTTCCTCAGTAGGCAATACTGGGCCCCAGTGAGCCAGAGCAATAACCCTTATTGACTTTTCTTTGTACCTTCTACCTGGTTTCCTGAGATCACCCTCCAATAATTTACCTGTAACTCAAGTCCCTATTTCAAGATTTCGTTCAGAAGAGCCAAAGATGAACTCCTAATTGACAATTTCGGTGAATATGTTTCTGTCTGTATCTTGTCACTTTTGCAAGACTTAACCTTAGTTACCCACTTCCATAACATTTGCTTACCTTGACTTTTCTCATAATGTTCTGATCTGTTCCTACTTTGCAGATCTCTCTTTTAGTGGCTTCTGGTCTTCTCCTTAAGCTACAGACCTTTTTCATCTGTTCTAAAACCTTCTTGCTTTATGACCCATGAATTCTTCCTTCAAGATATCCACTCTCATGGGCTCAACAGTTATCTATCCATATTTTGATGACTATCAAACCTACCTCTACAGTTCATGTCTCTCTAGAGCTGCAGTGGACACATATGCCCACTTAGATATATAAAGGCATCTTAATACTCATATGCTTACATCTCTATTCATTATATTTTCTACCTGAAATATATACCTCTCTTTCTATGTCTTTGGGTCAATGTCCTCCCATCATCCACATTCATACCCATTTTTTCTTCTTCCTTGATCCTACAGAAAGCAGCTCTACAGTTCCACGTGTGTGTGCATGTCTGCAACCTGTGAGATTCTTACTGTGTCTCCTAGCTAATGCCTTCATCATTTCTCACCCATACTGTTACAACAGCAAGCCACTAGTCATACTATTCAATGCACACAGCACACTTTCATCGAACTGTCCTTCTAAAATCAAAGCATAGTCATGAAAAACTTCTGCTTACAATTATTACATCATCTATCAGCACTTTTCATTTACTAAACTAATTCCCTATTCAGAAATCTGGGGAAATAGTGCAGACATGTAGCATTTTATGATTTGTATAAATGAGGCTGTTTGAAGAGGACCTCAATGATAAAGTGTGATGCCTGAATGCTAATCCAAAGAAAGTAGCAGGAGCAGTCACCTAGGACATCAAGTAGAAAAAAGCTGATGCCTAAAGGCAGACTTTATTTCTGAGTGAGCTATTTTTAATACAACTGTCTCTAAGAAATGGGGTTGTTAAAGATACCTAATAAATTCTACATATTAAACAAATTAAAATCATACCAATATAATTTCCATGTTCCTGGATGATTTAGCAAGTGATATTGTAATCCATTCCTTAGTATTACAGAAATTTTCAGAAACAGATTATTCTACTATATAATGATAAACCACTAACGAGTCAAGACTATAATTTTTTTTGCTTCCTCTGTACTATAAACAGATTTGTTCAAAATACTTTAATTTCTTTTTATTCAGCTTGTTTCTGATCACAACCCAAAGAAGGTAGTAAAAATAGGCCATTGACAGCGTGATAATGCTTATTTTCTCAACAATGATCTTTGGTAGGTGATAAAAATGCTACTTCCCTTGTAAAGGGAAAGGGCAGCTGCCTACAAAACAACAGTGATCTTCTAAGGTGTGAGCAAAGGAAAATGTATTGTGCAATAAATTTATGAAGCAAGGAG
This sequence comes from Miniopterus natalensis, assembly GCF_054644295.1. Lineage (NCBI taxonomy): Eukaryota > Metazoa > Chordata > Mammalia > Chiroptera > Miniopteridae > Miniopterus > Miniopterus natalensis. Next base: position 57,280,415 of record NC_142091.1, on the reverse strand, counting down.
TTATTTTAGGATTACTGGGTGACGTCAAATGTAATCTTTTGAAGGTCAACCACTTCATGATCTATGTTATTAGAAATTTCAAGAAGCATTGCAATATCTTAATCTGAATGATTTTTATGTAAATTACCTTGTTGGTCTTTACAACTAAGTTTAAAAAAACAAACAAAACAAAAACAGTTTAGGCCCATATTAATTGTTCTTCATCTTTGGAAGGTCCAGAATTGACCATAGGACATAAAAGAATCTGAAGAGAATAGCCATCATTATTTAAAAGATTCCCCACAGGTTAGAAGATAAAATTCTGACTTCTTAAGATGGCAAACAAAAATGTTAAAAAACTGGCAGTTAACTACCTTTCCAGGTTCATTTTCAGGATTCCCAACATATCACTTGGCATAGTATCGGGCAGAAACACCTGAAGTCCGCCATGCCCAGAAGGCCTCTTTGCATCAATGTGTTAAAGAAGTGATGCCTTATGATTACTCTATTCATTCTTCAAAGTGTAAGAACCACACAACTCCTGCTGTGACCTCTTCTCAGTGACTCTCCAGACACCATACAACTTTGTATATATGTATCTACCCTTGATATAGTCATATGCATACAAGTCAGATATGATCGCTTGGTCAAAGGCTTTCCATTTCTCCTAGCATCTGCTAAACAATCCCAGAAATGATTTTCAAGCCCCTCTTCAGCCCAAACCACCATCATCCTGACCATCCACTTGGAATTTCTTGCAGTTCTTTGAAAGTGCCATAGTGTTGCTTAATCCTCTCTCACCTTATTTTACTCATCCCCACAGGGCTCAGATTAAAAGTAAACCTTTTCAAAAGTTTCCCTTGATCCCTAAAGTAGGTCAGGTCAATTTGCTCCCAAATTTCCAAAGGTTTTTTCAGCCTCTATTATAATGCTATTCATTTTTAATTGCTTGTTGGCTTTAGCACGCTTTCAATTCCACGAGAACAGAAGAGATGTCTCTCTGATTAGCTGCTGTTTTCCTAATGGTATGTTGCCTGGCACATTAGAGGTGGTTTACAAATATTAGTAGAATAAATAAACAAATAAACAATAGCTTCATTACTTTATTGCACTGTACATATCTTTCAGTCAGGCACTTGGCTTTCATGAGTCCATGAACACACTCATTCATCCCTTCACCCATTCAACAGTTATTGAAAACCTACTCTGTGTGTGGCATCATCGTAACTTCCAAGGATGCATAAGAGCTTGAAACATAGTTCTGGTGCTGAAGGAACTCACAGACTGGGTAAGTGAGGGTGTAAATAAGTGTGCTGCTTAGTTAGACTAATTGTTCAAGGGTAGACTCTTGGTCTAAGCCTGGCTAGTAGGCATCCTTTCTTCCCACGGACAACAGCGATTGCTTCAGGAATGCTCATGTGATATAAATAGCGTTTACCAGGGTAAATCCAAGAACCTGCGTAAGAGCTACCAGAAGGAAACACTCTTTTTCCTTGTGTTGGTCGTGGACTTAGCATGTCTAGTGTTGCAGTCAGTTGTATAGTCACCTCATGAGACGAAGAGGATAAGCAAAAGAAGAACACGTGTGTACGATGGAACTCAGCCATAAGAAAAGAGGTGGGATATAAAAGTGAAAACAATAAATGAACAAATAAGACAAACAAATTTACAAAAACTCATAGACACAGACAAAAGTATGGTGGTTACCAGAGTGAAGGAGCTTGGAGGGCAAAGGGTAAAGGGGGTCAAAAGGGGGATAGTGACAGAAAGGGACTTGGCTTTGGTTGGTAAACACACATTGCAATAAACAGATGACGTATTATAGAATTGCACACTTGAAACCTATGTAAACTTATTAACCAATGTCATTTATTAAATTAATAAATTTAATTAAAAAGATGGAGAACAGAAATAAGAGACAAAGAAAGACTATTTCAGCCCCCAAATACTGATGTATATGATGTATTCCTGAATATTTCAGTTTTGTGGGTCAATAAATTCCCTCTTATTTATGTGGTTTTGTTTGTTTGCTTATTGTGCTAAATGACTTTGAGCTGGGCTTTCCCTCACATGCAATAGAATTTCTTACTAATACATGGAATCACAGATAAGGCAACTGCATCTTAAACGTTGAGGAGCAATTTGCCAGGAGGAAAACAATAATATTAATAGTAATAACATCATGTTAGCCCTTATTTTTTTGCAGCACCATGTCACGGTTTTAAATAATGTGCATGTGTTAAGGAATAGCATGTGCAAAGCTCAAAGGTATAAAAGAAAATGCATTTGAGGTATATAATGACCAGTTCAGTGTCTTTAGTAGGTTGTTTACTGGGAGGAGAAGGGGCCCAAAAGCAGAGATGAGAAACAAGCTACACAGCTGCATCGACATTACAAACAACTCCACATGAGATTCTAATAGCAACTGAGTCCATCTCTGTTCAGTAAAAACATATAGATGTAGTCAATCAATCCATTCCTAGTTTCTCATAACTAAAGTTCTTAAAAAATGAAACTGAATTGCATCCAGATTTCATTTCATAAAAGCTCCACATAGTGTTATAGTGGAATTCCAGGAAAGTTAAGTGACTTTTACCAGGTAAAATTAGGCAACTTAAGTAGGAGTTGAAGTGAAATGCAATTCCTAGCTGCAGATCTGTAACTGTTTCCACAATACCACGTGTACCAACCAGTTTTCTGAGTCTCCACAGACACAATAGCATAGCGTTAAAGTAGTATAGCCTTTAGCACTAATAAAATTGTTCTTTTTCTCAGCTCTATGACCCCCCAGGAAGTGGCTTAATTTTACCAAGTCTCCTTTTCTCATCTATAACATGGGAATGGCATATTTCATTTTCTCATAGGGTTACTTTGAAAATTAAATAAGAAAATATTTAGCAAAATGCCCAAAATGCACATACTTAGCTCTTACCTAGTCATAGCTACATGAATATTTTATAATAATAATAGTAATGCATCTCTCTCCTCTTCTGTTTAAGTCCAAGTGGTGTGGATATAATACCTTTCAGCAATACCTAAGTATAAGTCCACTTTGTCCTAGAATGTGATCATGTTTCTTTATTAGGGTTCATTTGAGAGTTGGGATAGAGGGCTCAGATAAGTACTAGGAACCAGAAATATGTCAGATAATGTTTTTTTCTAAGTAGAAAGAAATGTAAAGTTGTATCTCATTATATTAAATTCATTTAAAGCCATGAGAAACCTAATCATGATAAACTGTGAATTAACACTTGCTATATGCAATAAATCAGATGTGAGTGCTATAAAAATAGGGTCCTTTGTTGATTCTAAAGAGATCATCTCCACAGGGCCTTTTGTTAACCCCAATTGAAGTGGCCACCTGTGGTTCTCAAGCCTGTTTGAAGTAAAGAATTGGATATGCACGGATCAATTTCCAGAACCAGATGAGGGGGAAACCAATTGGTTAACATCATGTTGGTCTGAGCTTGCCAAGTGGCAGGCAAGCAGCTGGCCATAAAGAACAAACAGAAAGACTGCAGACATATAGGCAAAGAGGAACTAACAGCTGAGGCACATTTGCACTGTGGATTGTTCCTTGGGCCCAAGGCCAAAAGTTAATCCCCTGATAGAGAAGCCATCGTTGGACTCTAAACTTGCTCCAGTAAAGTGATGGAAACAAGAAACTTACTGTGCAGGGATGGCCATCAGATTGCTCACTTCAGCTTTGGTCCACACATATCATATGGCTTGTATTTTGGGACCTGGTGGAAAATAAGGAAATAGAGCTATTTAAAAAGCCAGAAATACTGGTTGAGGGAGGAAATGAAATAATTAAGACTCTATGCAAGCATCTGAGCAAAGAGTGACAAATCAGGGGGAACCTTGAGCACAGAGATATTAGGCTCCTTACATTAGGGTCAAAGGTTGGGCCTCAGATACTCTAGAAGGCTTTTGTGATCCAAAGCAGAGTTTAAAACTGAAGAGTGAGCCCTAGATGGTGTGGCTAAGTGGTTGCAGTTTTGGCCCATGCACCTGAAGGGCCTTGGGTTTGATTCCCAGACAAGAGCATGCACCTGGGTTGCGGGTTTGATCCCAGGCCCAATCATGGCACATGTGGGAGGCAACCAATCGATGTGTCTCTCTCACATCAATGTTTCTCTTGCCCTCCCCAATCTCTCCCTTCCACTCCAAATAAAATCAATGCAAAAATAACCTCAGGTAAGGATTAATAAAAAAATAAAAACAAAAAAACTGAAGAGTGACATGAGAAGAGAGAAAGATAGAGGAAAAAACAATAGAGAAACATGAAGGAAAGGGGAGAGTCAGACACATCATAAAATGATACACTGACTCAACAAAGAATTTTGAAGACCTGCTTGTGTAAGTGCCTTGTGGGGGCCCAGAATGAGTCACCCTATCTCAGTGGTATGCAGATTGTTTTGAGCTAAAGGCAACTATAGGCACAGGTTCAAGAGAAATTTTTGCCTCACCTTTAACTAACTAGAATTTGAATTAGGGCCTTGCCCATAAGAGATAATCACAGATAAGTCAGATAAATTTTTTGAGCTATCTACAGGTCAGGGCAAGTTCTATTTGCTAAATGTCTGTTATCATGCTGCATTGACCCTTTGAAGCCCCCCAGGTGCATTACCTCATCCCTAGCTCAGGATGTTTTATAAACCTCAGTCCCCCTTCTATCTCTGAACCTCTCCTGTATGTGGGATATCTGACCCCTAATGTATGCAAACATATGTATGTATTAAATTTGGTCATTTTTTCTTTCTAATCTGTCTCATGTCTATTTGATTATTAGACCAACCAGAAGCACCTTGAGGGTAGAAGAAAGTTTGTTCCTTCCCCACACCCCAAATTAGGCACTGGTGGTAGAAAGGCAATTGAAATCCCTATCTTTGAGGAATTCATATTGTAGAAGGCAAGAAAGATGGGAAAACAGATGAGCTCAGTGCAAAATCATGTGGGGCCAAGGCATAAATAGCAAGAAACAAACAATTATTGGAAATAATAAGACATCTCACACACACACACACACATACAAAATAACCAGAAAATCTAAGTTATTCCGAGAAGTTCAAGAAAAATAAAATTTGATAAGAAGATTGTACACAAGAGTCATGGTTTTACATTATTTTTAGACTGTGAAAGGATGCATACTGAGGCAGTAGATTAAAGTCAGAATTCCTTTTAACTACAGTTTATTTTAAAATGTAAACATGAAATGTATCCAAATATCACTTAATTGTAAGATTTTAGCACCTTATTGTGGCATCAGGGAGCATCTGGCACAAGGAGGAACCAGCAATGGTGCATTGTTTTAAAGGCTCCAGTTTAGAGAGGAAAAGTAACTTTTGCAACGGGCACTAACCTGTTAGTAATTTATGAATTAAGAAATGAGGGATAATTTGATATTTGTGAGAGACGTAACACTGAACCATAAGAATAAGTCATTTCAAATTATTTAAACTTTTGAATACCCATTGTCATTTTGCTCCTGGGGTGACTTGGAGGGGATGGTAGTGAAAAAAGCAAAGTGTAGTAGGAATAAGCCTCTGGAGGCTAACATGATTTTGTTTTCTTCTGGCTCTGGATTATCAGGAGCTGTTGTCTTATTTTGTCTTGAGCTGAAATCACTAAGGCCAAAATTATTTATTTTGGAAAGGAGAAATATCTATAAAAATTTAGATTTTTTAAGCTCAGATAACATATTACCCAATATCATATGTACATTTTTTTGTTGTTGTTAATCTTCACCCAAGGATATTTTTCTCCAGAGAGTGAAAAGGAGGGAGAGAGGGAGAGAGAGAAAGAGAAACATCAATGTGAGAGAGACACATCGGTTGGTTGCCTCCCACACGTGCCCCTCCCCTCCTGGGGCCAGAGATCAAACCTGCAACCCAGGTACTTGCCCCTGACGGAGAATCAAACCCTCCCATGTGTGGGTTGATGCTCTAACCACGGAGACACAGTGGCCTGGGTTCATATTTACATTTTGACCAACTACCAAGTGAGTCAGCAGCACCTGTATTAAAGGAAGGATCGGGATAGAAGACAGTTTGAGAGGAGATTTTTACGTAAAAAAGAAAGAGAGTAAGCCGGATAAGAATCAGAAATTTGTAAGGTCTAAATTTTAACACTGGTATTAAGGTTTAAATTTTAACATTAAATTTTAACCATTTGACATAAGATGAAAAGAAGGCTTAAGAGGAAACGACAAATCCATGTAGGAAAAGATAGATTTTCCAGAAAGTTGCATTGGTTAATTGGAGGTGAGGTGGGAGGGCTTTGATGTGTGGCACAGGCTCTAAGTTATGGACAACGGAGGCAGGTCCTGCAGGGCCCGGGCAGGCTCTGCGGGGAGATGCGGGAATCTGGAACCACTCTGCAAGGAGCTGTAAGTGAATAGAGCAGAGTGTTCCCGGGCTGGTCCCCCAAGTGATTAGAGAATTATACAGGGGCTTCCACACTTCATTTGCTCTTTGAAACTTGAGACTCTATTTCTGGCATTATAACAGCAGTGGTTAAGAACCCAGGTTCTTAACTCAGAAAAACCCAAATTAGAGGCTAAGTCCTGGCAGTTTCCTCACCTGAAAAGTGATGATAGTAACAGTGTTTATTTCACAGGATTGTTGGAAATTTTCCATGCACTAAAGTGGACAAAATGCAACACATATCAATTCCAAATCCCTCAATTAATGTAAGCTTTTATATTTATTCTTATTAATAATAACAGAAATAATATTTGAGCCAATTGGATGTTATTCTATGGGAAATAGGGGAATGGCTTTAGTGCATTGTATTGAATATCATAACAATATTAACTATATTAAACTTTTATCATATTAAATTAATATAGTTATTTAATAGAAAACTTAGTTTCGAAAAAAGAGTTATTAAAGTAAAACAATAACAGCTAATGTTTCAGAGCATCTAAACTAATTTCATATTCATTATTATACTTCCTCTGGAGAAATATTCTACAGTTAAAGAAAATGAAGTTGAAATAAGTGAAGTTCATTTCCAAAGGCCATACAGACAGGATGCAGTAGAGATGAGATCAAACCTCAGTCTTTGAAGTACAGGTAAAATATCCCTGTACTTGCTAATGCACTTATCAGCCATTGTATCAGTTGACTTTTGCTCTATAACAAATCTCCCCAAAACTTAGAGACTTAAAAAAACAACAACACACATTTATTTTTTCTCATGATTTTGGGATGGCTGAACTGTTCTCTGGCCTGGACAACTTTCACTGGGGCTGGATGATTTCATATGGCCTAAAAAGTTGGAAGTGTGGTTGGTCTAGGAGGTCTCTGCTGAGATGATCCCTCTCTGCTCCATCACCCAGCAGACTAGCCTGGGCTTTTCCAATGGCAGTCTCGGGGTCCAAAAGCAGGAGTGAGCAAGCCCCAAGACACAAGCACTTTTCACACTGTTCCATTGGCTAAAGCAGGCCACATGGCCAAGTTCAGGATACCTGGGTACAGGAAGGCATGAACAAACTAAAGTGGTGGGAGTAAACTTCCCAACATTTTAATATCCCTTAGCTCTAAGTGGTAGGAGTCTAGGTATTTTTTTCTTATTTATTTGTTTATTTACTTATTTATTTTTCCATTGCTTTTCCAAGAGAGTGGAAGGGATAGAGGAAGAGAGAGGGGGAGAGAGAGAGACACATCATATGAGATCATTGACTGGTTGCCTCCCGTATGCTCCCTGATGGGGGCAGGGGGGGCACAGTAACCCAGGCATGTGACCTTGACTGGGAATCGAGCACAGGCCGACACTCTAACCACTGAGCAACACAGGCCAGGGCTATTTTCTTGTCTTTTACTTTTCTGCATTTTCCAAATTTTCCAAAATAATCATACATTGCTTTTATTATAATAAAATCAACATTTCTTACATAATTTAGAAAATTGAGCCAGGATCACTTTTGTCCTCATTGTATTACTCTACACATCCTTCCAGTGTGATCTCGTGAATTCTTGTTCCTTCAGTTGTGATTTACATGCTGACAATTCCCAAATCCGTACACTGAGCCCAGTTCTCACACAAGGTTCCCAACCTGTCTCTCTGAATGCCCGCAGGACACGTCGCCTTGGAAGGGTGCCTGTCTACTGTTTGAAAAATGCAAATGTGATTGTCACTCTTGCCCTTTCCTGCTTAAAGCCACTAACAGGGGCTGACCTTGCCCCTCTCTTCTACCTTCCACTCACTCATTCTGTTATGCCTACAGGCAGTTTTCTTGCAGGTTGCATTTGCATTTTTTTTCCAGTTTTTCCAGAGTTGCAAGATCTCTTTTGCCACAAGTTTTACACATGCAGTTTCTCTTGCTTGAAGCCCCAGAAATATCTTCCTCTCCTTTTAATGGAAACTCATCTTTATAATCTCAGCAAAAGCATCACTCTTCTAACCACTCGATGTAGGTTAGGTTCCCAGACTTCAGAACATTCATCTCAGGATGTCATTAGAACTTATGAGTTATTCCATGTTTTAGTTTAAATGTCACTTCCTCCTGGAAGCCTTCCTTGACCATCCAAATATAGCTGATATGCCTTTCTTATGTGTGTTGAGAGTACCTCAAACTTCCTCTGCAGTGCAATTTATAATATAATATTATATTATATTCTTCAGTTAAATGTTCTATATTTCCCCATTGTACTATGAAATGGGACATATTAATGTTGTTTATCCTGGCATTCCCATTCTTTAGCACAATGCCTGACACACTTATATGAGACATTCATTAACTATTCTTTTATTTGTTCAGCTCTTGAATAGCTACACCAATGGAAAGGAACACTGACAAGAAAATGACAAGCATATACCATATAAAATAGTTTGTTTTTAAATGCGTTATATACTTTGGAGAACATTTGATTTCTTAGCTAGGTTGATGTAAGCTACCATTAATTAGAATTCAACCAGTGATATTAAGAATACAAGAATGAATACTTTCAGAGTGATCTAGCCTAGAAATGAAGACTGTATGAAAAGATGTAGGAAACTCACTTTATTAATTATAAAAGGCATGATTTCCCAGAGAACTCCAGAAAACAAATACATCTAAATTCTCAAGTATTTTGTTCTTCACGTTTATAGGAGGCAATCAAAATAAATTTACTGGTACATATCTTCTATTCATTCATGTCAAAGGCAAGAGTAGATATTTCCCCAATAGTTTTATCCAAGAGATAATTCCAAAATTAAAGAAAGAATTCTGAAATTAAATAAATTTTATGTACATAGATAAACTTATGCTTATGAAATATATTTAGTTATATAGACCACCATATATTAACAATAAAAATAACTTGAAGCAACATAAATATGTTTAAAAATATTTTAAAATCACAGCCTTTAAAGCCATTGATTAACACACAGTTAATTTGGAACAGTTGTGAAGCATTGTAGATGCTTTTACTTAAGGAAGACATTTTAGTAAGTTACTGCATCATGAGAGAATGAAGAATTATGTGTTAGCAGTAGGATCTTTTTTCCCCACAGCAGAATTAATAAATTAAATGGAAAACACTGTCCAAAAAAGTTTGCCTCTGGTGAATATTTCTTTCTGAATTATAATATGATTAAGCCCCTGGGCTTTGGACTAAGTAAGGGTAAACTCTGGAAGTTCTCTATCTCTCTAAGTCTCATTTTTTCATTTGCATAATAAAGACAATGATGTCTGCCTTGTAAGGACATTGTGGGACTCATTGCTTCACTCAGCTAATATTTATTGAGTGCCTATTATATAACAAGCAGTAACTAATAATGAAGAAGATATAAATAGGCCACTCCACTAAGCTACTACTGAATGGAGAATGGAAGAGATTTTATTAGTGAAAGTATGTGAGAAAACCCTTAGGGTAGCACTTTCCACATAGTAAACACTCAACAAATGTTAATAATTATTAGTGTTGCTATTCCTCTCAGAGAAGTAATAGAGTATGTATGCCATCATGGACCAAAAAAAGGGGATGTCGATATAGTTGCATTCATATGTTCACACACACACACATTTATATATTTACACATATTCCAAGATTTCCAAATACACAAACATGCCAAGGATTCTGCAACACTTGGCATTTGAAAGGTATGAAATGCAAAGCAGTTTCTCTTAACACAGAAGGCTTAGGATTCAAACTAATTTAATAAAATTTTAAATGAAGTTGGAATAGTCAGTGACTCATAGGTCAGAAGTGGGTGGCAAGTGACAGAGGGGAAGGCCTGGGGCAGAAAAGAGACTCTCGGTACCGTTTCCCTTCCGGAATGCTACTAGGTATTATTTCTTGTTATTTTAACCTATGGTTGATGCATAGGTCACATTTCCCCCATTTTTATTCATGAAAGTGTTTCTGTTTAGAGAAGTTCTGTCAAGCGCCCCCCAAATCAACGAAACCAAAGGCTGAGAAGCTTTTTTTTAAAGAGTCAAGTTTATGCTTAGAGATTCTTAAAGAATCTGCTGCCTCTTGCTTTTCCGAGAGCTATGCAATTTTTATAATTTAGCTTGATATCTAAGATTGCTATAAAGAACAGTCATTTTGTCTTAATTTTAAGATGTTTTTTGATTGTCCTTAGTAATTTGGAATTACAAAGCAAACAAGAGATATACTTTAAAACCTATAGGATATTAAGTCAAAGTTTTTCATAGTTTTCCTCTGCTTTTCTCAGGATTCTACTCATGACTGTACTAATATTTGAATAAGAGTTCTCTGGTCTGTCATTTCAATACAGAAATGCTGGTTGTCTTCTCATCTTTATTTTTTTCTTTTTAAAAATTGTTTTTATTTATTTTTTAATTTTTTTAATGCTTCTTTATTGTTATTGTTGAGACCATTACAGATGTTCCCCTTTTTAACCCACTAATCCCCTCCACGCCACATCCATCCCACCCCCAGGCCCTCCCCCTACCAATGTCCCCGTCCATGGTCCATGCCCATAAACATATAAGGTCCCTGATTAATCTCTTTCCAACCCCCGTCCCCTCCCTCCGAGATCCCTCAGTTTGTTCCAAGCTTCTATGTCTCTGGATCCACTTTGTTCATCAGTTTATTTTGTTTATTATATTACACATATGAGTGAGATCATGTGGTACTTGTCTTTCTCTGACTGGCTTATTTCACTTAGCATAATACTTTCTAGTTCCCTCCATGCTGTGCCAAAGGCTAAAAGGTCCTTCCTCTTTACAGCCGCATAGTATTCCATGGTGTAAATGTCCCACAGCTTTTTTATCCGCTCAGCTACTGATGGGCACTTGGGCTGTTTCCAGATCTTAGCTATTGTAAGTTGTGCTGCTATGAACATAGGGGTGCATAAGTTCTTTGCAATTGGTGTTTGGGGTTCCTTAGTATAACTGTTATAAATCGTATAAGATGTATTTAAGGCACACAAATTTATCCCAATAATATATCTATGCCTAATAGCCTTCTTTGAAATTCTTCAGAGACAGAGTAATAAAAAAATAATAGTAATGCATAGTAAAATAAACCTCCTTTTTAATCTGAATAAATTGAACAAAAGCCTCACTTATTTCCAAACATGAAATCATAAATTAGCAATAAAAGTATGGAACAGTATGCTTGCTCAAATAACATGAGCCTATATAAAAGGTAGACAGGAACAATTAGGAAATATTTTTACCACTCCTCTAATAAGGACATTGATGGAAAACAAAGACTAGCATTGCTGTCCCTTTTATAGTCACCATAATATATTCATTTCATATAAAGCTATGGAACATAAACTCTTACTAAAGTTACTTTTGGCAATTTGGCTGTACAGACATGATGTTATAGACAATTTTAAAAGAAATGAAAAGCAAATATAAATGAGGGTGAGTTTATTATAAATCTTCTGGATGAAAAGGTACCAATGACAAATATTACTATGATTAAGGAGATCTGAGTATTAATTAAGCAGCCAGGATGAATGGAGGGCATAGTACGTGGCACTTAGTTGACTAGATCTTGCACATGATTCACAGCTAGGATATTTATTTTTTCAATATATACTGAGCACTTGCTAAATGACAGATAGTACTAAACACTGAGTATATAGCAGGAAACATAATGGCAATGTCCTTATACACTAAGAGCCTGGCAAGACCGATGAGTAAACAGGAAATTGAGATTTAATGAGATATGTACTGTAGTACAGGAAATGTAGGATTACATGGGGAAAATAAATAAGCAAAGTCCAGAAATCAGAAAAAGAGTTTGGTGTACAACTGACAAGTTCAAACAGAAAATGTGAGAACACAAATATATCTGGGGCAAAGGTTAGAAGTGAGTGTTTAAAAAGAAAATTAACTAGGTAAAATGAGGTAAGCTTATCAGGATATTAACCTAAACCAGAAAGTATGAACTTGATATTGTAGGCAACTAGATGGGAGCGAAAAGTTGAAAGTTTCATTTAATATTAGTGACATGGTAATGAACCAATGATAGAAATAACAATGCAATAGACAATAAAATCATCATGACAGTATCTAGGTTGGGGTGTTAAAAGCTTGAGTTCTTCACTTTAGTCAGCTATGAGAAGGGAAAAAAAGAATCCCAGAGATTTTTCAAAAGAATCCAAAGACAGTGACATTAGATGCTGTGAATGACAGAAAAAAAAGACTGAAAGGCAATTCCACGATTTGAATTTAGGGGCCTAGAAATATGAGAAAGCTACTGCACTCATTTTTATTTAGAAAGGTAAGGCCATTTGGAGACCAAAATTTGGAACTCATTTGGAATGCACTGAATCTGCATGTTATCCACAGTTCAGTTGTTCAACCTAAACTACAGCTAGTTGAGAACAAACACAGGAAGAATGTATTGCGGGAGACCAGGGCTGAGGATGTCTTTTGGAGTTACCTGCATAGGGATCAGAAATGAAACCGTAAATATGTTGTAAAAACAGCAAGGGCCCAGGCAGAAGACAGATTCAAGACGTAGGTGATCTCAAATATCAAATATCTAAGTGAAGCCAATAAAAATAAGAGCAAAGGTATAGTGGTTGTAGGGACAAAACACTCAAAATTCTTTATAGTATTTTCAAGAGTTCAATAGGGTTAGAAGAAAGGGAAGCTCTATTTTCCATAGTTAAAATGGAGTGAGTAGATGAGAAGTGGAAGCAATGGAGAAGTCTTGTCAAGATTTTGATAATAAATGGAAAAATTAAAAAGTAGCTAGAAGAAGAAGTAGGATTAAGAAAAGGGTTTTTTGATGTTTTAAAAGTAGATATACTTGAGTAAGTATGGCAACAACCTTTACATTAAAGAAAATTAGTTGAGCATCAAAGATACAAGTAGTGGATAAGTTATAATGAAGACCCTTCAAGGAGCTCACAGCCCAATGGACTCTTCTCCAAAGAGCCTGTATAGAAATATGAGAGAATGTTAAGCTGAAGATAAATAGGAGGAAGTTTTCAGCAAAATTCAGTTTATAGCCTAAGGAAGAAGCAATACTTTCACTAAGAATGAGGGGGAGAAATGTAAGCTTGTTAGATATTTTAAGGAGAAAAGAAAAATAAGTGAGAGAATAGCTTTGTGTTTTTCTGAGTTCTGATATAAAAATCCTAAGAATAAACTGGGAATATATGAGCTTAAAGATTCAGTGCAGATCCCCTCTTGAGACAATTAATAATCTCTACTTTTTTGAATATTTTAATTTTATATTTTCCAATAAACATGATACATTTTAGGAAAACCATAATCAAGTACCTTTGACTTCCATGAATGGCAAGTTGAAGTAATAGAAAATACTGATTACCCGTCTACAGAAGAAACCAATAAAATACAGCAACATATACTTAAATACTACAAGCCTCTCCCTATGTCAGGGCTTCATTAACTTATTAATTGACAATATGCACTTAGAATTTTAAGCTTCTACCTAAATCAGACTTATGTTCAGCTATCTTCAAAGAGGGTATGACTTGTTCTATAAAAGTTATTTGTACGTAAGAAAGCTTAGGAACTGCCACCACCTTCTCCCCTTCCTCTGTCTTGACCCAAGCAAGGAGCCGGTTTTAAATTGGATCCTCACACTTGAGTCAGATCTTTCTAGGAGCACAGCAAGACAGGAAACTTGTCCTGTATGACTCACTTCTTCACCAATTGTGTTACCTTGTAAAGATGGTGAAAAACAATTGAGTGCATCATACTGAAAATACAGGTCAAATCCGTTTAGCAACTAATTTCAGAGAAATGTATTTTACACTTTTTAAATGCCCTTGCTTTGTATAGAATATTCCTCCAAGCAAGTAGCCCATTAACTATGGCAGAAAATCTTTCTATCATGGGAACGTTTGGAATGTAACAGACTTGTTACAAGTTTAAAACCATGCTCTATGGACCAAATTGTATACCCCCCAAAAGTCATATGTTGAGACACTATACCCTCACTGTGGCTATATTTAGAGACAGGGCTTTTAGGATATGATTAAGATTAAATTAAGGCATATGGTTGAGTCTTAATTTGATAGGATGGGCGGCTTTATAAGAAGAGATCACGCTCTCTCTGCAGGCATGTACCAAGGCCATGTGAGCACACAGCTTAGACGGCAGCTGCCCGCAGGCCAGGAAGAGAGTCCTCACCAGAGCCCCACCATGCTGCACCCTGGTCTTGAATTCAGTCGCTCCAAATTCCCCAAACATCCCTTTTGACGATGTTAATCACCAAAGGAGAGAAGCATAAAGAAAATTGTGAACTTGCAAATTCTATGGTACCCTTTAATCAATCAATCAATTTATCAATTACAAACATGTGCTGCATGTGGCTACTTTGTGGATAGTTATTTTATTTTCTGGTAGTTGCAGAAGAAATGCTAAAATAGAGCTCCAGAGATAATTACATCTTGGACTGACACTTTATGAAAATAATTTTGATTTATGAGAAAACCCAACAGCTCTTAAGATAACCAAATTAATCATACAGTGATTTTATTATGGTATGATTAAACATGAAGATGAAGTCATCATTATATTATTAATTTATATACTACAAAGATGCAATTAATGTTTGTGATTTTTTAATTTACAAGTTCCAAATACCAGTAAAGCCTGCTGCTAATTTGGGTCTTTGGTTTAGCACTTTGGTTGCCTCATTTTACGTAATGCCACCTAACTTAATTCAGAGGAGAATTTCTAAATATTAACAGAGAAGGTAATTTTAGAAATTTAATTAGTGATCCCTCCCACACCACTGATTAAGTTTGGATTTGGATCATTGATTTTAAAAAAAAAAAAAATTATCTCTAAAAATTCCATGAGCTAAAATGACTATATAAATAAATAAAAAACTTATTTATTATAGCATCCCTATATGCGATACACTTCTCTTAAAATAAATCAGGTTTATCTCTGCTATTTGTTCATAAAAAAAAAATAGAGTTCTAGAGGTATATATAAGGGCAGGTTTAAATGGAATATTTCTTTCCAATGCTGCATAGTATTTTACTGAGGACTTATAATGTTCCCTGTGAGGTAGTTGATGGGAAGAAAAGATGAAAAGTTTAATATTCTTTGGGGTATTGAGGACATATTAATGTTTTTACATTTTCTTGAGTTAGAAGCACTTTAGGTATATGGTAACTCTATTTTTAATTCTCTTTATTAAAAAGACATACATTGAACTTAAAAAGCTGAAAAATAATTACCCTATGGACATGTTAAGACATTAGAAGTCATAGTGTTATTCCTAGATTGCCATTCAAAGGATAAAAAAGAGAATTATATTTTCCTTTTATAGAATCAACAAAATATTTATTGAGTACCTACTATATGCTAGAAACTGCAGAGTCAATAATGATTAAAAACAGACTTGATTTCTATGCTCAGGGAACACATGGTCTAGTGGGGGGAGAATGGCACTAATAAACTAATCATATAAATCAACATAAAACTGCAGATGCTGTACATTTTGTGAAAGACAATTATTTGTTACCCTGAGAATACTCTGTGTTAAGAGAAAAGCACTGAATCATCCTGAACTCTAAAAGACTTGAGCGAGGAAACTCCTCAGAGCTGGGGAAACGAGAGGGAGTTTGGTGAAAGATGGCATTTACCTTAATCCTAAACTTACCTTTATCTAGAAAGTAATAATAATAAAAGGTCTTTGAAGGATTTTAAGTAAGTGAAGATAGAGGATTGATGTAATTAAATTCGTGTTTTGAAAATAAGTGTAGGCGGAAGAACAGGTTAGTGGAAGAAGGTTCGGATACAGGCAGACCAGACAGAGTTCTTCTGGAAGCCCAAAGGAGAGGTCTTATCACACAGACTGGGTTGTTCATGATGAGGAAACAGCAAAAAAGTCAGCAGGATGTATGGAAACCGTAAAAATAGATTTTCCTGCTACAAAAAATTATAATATCAGTGTTAAGGTAGATAAAGAAAAAAAAACTACTCAGGCTATGGTATGGAACTTCTCCAGTGTTAGTGCCAATGAGATAAGCACCCTGCAATGTGGATAAACAATGCTTCAATATTGATACTCTTAAACCTATAAGGACTCCAAATATCAATATCCTTTTCATGATTCATTGCAATGCTGCTTCGCTGTCTACAGAAGTCTTCCCCTGGCCTGCAGTATCCACTTGTAATTTTTGTCTCTGAATTCTCACTTGAGTTAAGTCTAATTCTGTAGAAGTTATTTCACTCCCTGAGTGAAAAGCATCCCTAATTTGAAGGACATCACTTAGGACTTAACATTCATAAGGGCACTGACATTTCACCAGGGAAAGACAACCCTTGAATGCTGAAGAGTTCAGGTTGCTAGGCAACCTAGCCAAGTAGTCCAGAAACCCTTAGAAAATAGATTGTATGTCTTAACCTCCTCAAATGGTCACATTTCCAAGCATGACCTGAAAGCCCTATATGTTTTCAAGGAAATTCTCTTTCTAGCTTTGTCTATGTCCCTTCTTAGCCCATAATGAGGAATTCTGACTGGAGATGTGAATCTACTCACAAACGCTAGGAAGGTAACACATTGAGTTGAATACTTTTTCCAATATTTGAATCAACTTAAACTTGTAATTGAGATTCTCTTATCCTTTTAATAAAATAATTGCTACGTAAATAATTTAACGCATGATCTCAATTATTCACATTATCTGAATGATCTATTTTCCAAACAGTCAAAAGTAGGCCTAACACTTTTCGTATGAATGGTCTGACGACTGAAGAACTGCCCATGAATTCACAAAGACAAATTCTCTTGTTCACTTTGAAGTTGTTCAGTTTGACTTTTCCTCTCAAGACAAAGCCTCTTACAAAATAAAGAAAATAATAAAACTGTCAGATGTCCAATTGCTTTTCATGTCAAACCATTCCCCAGTGTCCTTTTTCCCTGAGTTTTGATTTCTTCTAGGAAAAAAACTGAAAAATAAATTCAAAACAGAAAAGCCAAATTCTTATTGTAAGGTCCTCAACTATATCCATAAAAATATATAGATAAGTGTGTACTTTAGGTACAAACATTTTCTATTTGTTCCTCTTAAAAAGAATAAAATTCAAGCAATTCTATTTATCCCAGTTTTCTTATATCTGTTTCTTTATCTGAGAACACCCACCTTCTGACAGTGTTGCTGAAAATGTCACTCCCCATATGACAGTTCCATTATTTTACCCATTGTCTGTGGGTTGGAAAAATTCAACATATTCTAAGTTTAAACAAACTTCAGCTTAGAAACCTTAGAGAAAACACTATTTTATAGTAAAAGGAAGTTCAAATCAAAGATCTTTAGGCAAGATATAAAATCTTAAGGCCAACAGTGTTGACATTGAAAGCCTAATTCCCCTTTATTTTTCTATTAACTCAGCTCCCATATCTTGAATCTTACATGCACTTCTTTTACTTCTATTTGGCTCTTGAAGGTTTTGTTTCGTTTTGTTTTAGTAGCACTTAAGTTCTTGTATTTTATTCCTTGGTATTTCTGTATTGGATGTCTAATTATTTTGTTTTGTTTTGTTTTACTTTTGAACCAAATGCTGAACTTATACATATAGTATAACCAGGTTTATACATTATGGATGCTAAATTTATATGTGAAAATGTGGAATAATTAGTTATTATTGTGATTACAATTATGTATGAGTAACAGTAGTGTCTCATGTTGCATATTCTAACGCAGTTTCTGTGCTTTCTGTATTTCCTAAGATGGACTCCATTCGACGACAATGATGATGATGATGATAGTCCACATGGATAACCATTCTCACTATTAGCTAGTCTTTTTGTGCTCTTACTATATACTGGGCATTACTCTAATTACTCTGTATATAGTCTGTTTTATCTTCAAATTAATAATAATTAAATAGGCATTCTTATGCCAGCTTTACACATGGAGAAACTGGGGTTCAGGGAGCCTGAGTGAATTGCCCTGAGGCCACCCAGTGGGAAATGGCAGATTTGGAAATCAAATCCAGGTATGCCTAATGCAACGGCCCATGTTACTGACCATGAGCTTATATGGTCTCCCTTTGTCTTCATCTCCTGTATTCTATTTCCAAATTGGTCCAGGGGCAGGGGTTGTGATATCCCACAGTCTATAGCAGTGGAATGTCCAGAATGGAGTCCTAATGCTTCCGAGGCTTCACTTTGCCCCTCTCTAGATTCCCTCCACATCCTAGGTGGCAGGAGTCATCAGTGCCTTGGGCTTGGGGAACCGTCTTTAACATATTCAAACAGGTGAGGAAGTAGAGTGAGCAGAGCCGCTCATGAAGCCCGGGGCCTGCAGGTGGAGAGTTTGGCTGGCCACTACCCCAGATTCAAACTTTCAATGCCCTTTCCCACCTGGACAAAGATGTATAATAGTGGGAGAATAGCTTTCAAACTCAAGAAGAGGAAAGTTTTCAACCAGTTGATGGAAAGAGGGAAATCAGAGAGAAATTCAGGCAGGTCAAAATAGGAGGCCCGATGTATTGCCTGTGCCGCTCCAGCTGACACCCTAAATGGGCTGAATCTGTGTATGCAGAGGAGGGAAAGGTAGTTAGACAGAAACCCTGGTGTCTTATGTGTGGCTGAAGATAGGAGGCATGTTCTAGGCAGCTTACCACTTCCACCTCTCTTTCTGCTCTTATAATTCCACAGGAGGACGGGGCCATCCCAGGGGGAGAGTAAGGAAGAATGTCAACGAATAACCTATATTTTATTAATTTTAATCTGCATTATAGAAGCACTCATGTGTATTTTTAGAAAAAAGGTACACATAGGAGCAAAAGGAAAATACATTTTTAAATCATCTATAATACTCTCTATTCTATTCATTTTCATCTAATATATTTAACGTAGTCATAATACACATTACCCTCTGGGAATGTTGTACTATTCTACTCCCACAAGCAATATATGAAGATGTTCATTTTTCAACACCTTCAGCCAAACTAGGCCTGGTTAATGGTATATTTTGAAACTATTTTATAGCAAGGTACTTATGGGTAGAAAAGAAACTTTAATATTAAGTGTTAATGTTGAGATGATTCTGTCTGAGTGAGGAAATGAGCCAAGTTATTCACTGCTCGTTGAAGGATGATTTACTAAAAAATATTAACAATTTTGGTAGATTACCATAAGTATTTGCTCTCTCAAAACGTTCTTGGATTACAGCTTCTAATAGCATCAGAAACTTCAGTTTTAATGACTTGAACGACATTTATTAACTTTCCTATTATTAGTGAAAAATAAACCAGCATTATTTCATAGCCAAAAAAATAATTAATCTGCACCACAGTTCCTCTTTTGTGAGTCATCAAATGCCACCTACCTGTGACAAGTTTCTGAGCCATTAGAAGGGATTTTCCATCCTCTGCAATGGCTTGCTGACAAAAAAAAAAAAAAAAAAAAAAGCATTATAAAGTGCATAAATTACTTTTATTTTCCCAAACAAGGGATTTTATTTATTTCAAAGGTGGTTTGAAAGAGCTGCATGAGAAATATGTACCTTTGCTTTCTTTTCAGACATATGGACCTATATCCAGGATTAAAATACAAGCCTAAAAGATATTTTGCCTCAAAGTTAAAAAAAAGAAAAGGAAGGAAAAGTCCTCTAGACACAGTGTGGGAAGTGTGGTCACTGGGTGTTAATCAGTGGCTCAAGGGCAATGAGAGTCAAACTGCTCTGTGCTGCAGGAGGAAAACCATAATCTCATCTCAGCGCTCCCGCATGTTCAGGGGTGATGCATATTCTGCCTCGGGCCTGTCTATGCAAGATCAGCACCAATGTGTTCTTTGCCTAATTTGGCTTTGAGTCACTGCCATGAGATTATCAACATTTTAGAACAAAATGATTCTATTTTAGAATTCTAAATAGCACTTTATTTTGTTTAAGATTCCACTTTTAGTGTCTGTTGGAACACTCTTGCCCCGACTGTTAATTTAAGAAAAGTTAAAGTTCTCAAACAATACGCCAATGCCAAGAGAAAGAATTTAAAGCGCAGAGCTAAATGGAGGTCCCCCCTCCCTGCGCACCATCACTTCTTAGAGATTTCTCATACCAGTGCCGGTTAGGATCCAGTTTAGGACTGACTAACTCTGAAAAAGTGAGTGGTATGTTTTATTTTGTCATCTCTG
Organism: Miniopterus natalensis; assembly: GCF_054644295.1. Lineage (NCBI taxonomy): Eukaryota > Metazoa > Chordata > Mammalia > Chiroptera > Miniopteridae > Miniopterus > Miniopterus natalensis. The sequence continues at coordinate 57,259,881 of NC_142091.1, read as the reverse complement.
AAAGTTTCTTTCTTTCCTTTCCTTTTATTATTATTATTATTTTTTAATCATAACAATTGGATACTTAGGGATTTTTCTAATTCTTTCTAAAATGATGTTTCTAAATTTCAGATTACATGAGATATATCTTCTTATACTTTTGAGGTGGAATCACAACTAAACTCTATAACCCGGTGAGTTCCCCAGGAAAACTCAGATAACTTTCCACATGGGTATTTCTCCCTTTTAAAATCAACTAATAGTAAATGCCTTAGAGCCTACTGAGAAGAAATGAGCAGGTGTAAAATAATGTGAAACTGAATCACACGTAGGACCCTTGATGTATTGCTATTTATCAATTGGCTATTTAGTTGGACAATTGGGCGGATGCAGTCAAGCATCAAGATCATTATAGAGATCAAAATCATTCCAAGCAAATCGTAAATTAGAAAGACTTATAGTCAAAAATACCTTTGTTCCAGTTCCAGAAATTTTTAGCTGTACAATGCTTGGCTAATTCTTGAACCCATCTGGGACTCAGGTTTATAGTTTGCAAATGGGAGGGGCTTTGTGGAGACAAGTATGCTACCAGGCATTAAAGTAAGTAGCACAGCTTCTAGCACAAAAGGGATACACAATAATTATTTATTGAGGAATGAGTGGTAAATTCCCAGGAATCCAAGAATTAATAAAATCTTTTTTTTATTCTACTGAAGATGAACTAACAGTATAGTTTTGTTTTTCCCCCCTGAAGTTATTTATGTTGATATTTTTCTTCTTTTCTTGCTTTTTTGTTTAAGAAACTGTAAGTTTGGATGCCTATCTACTGAATGCTTCTGAAAACTGATACCTAAAATTATTGTTTCCCATCACCGCATCTATGTCAAACTATTAAAGAAAAACATCCAAAAATACAAATATGTTGACCTTACTGTTATTGTATGAGACCAGACACTTCTCTTTCTGCTTCTTAATTAAATGCCCAAGCAGTGAACTCCTTTATGGTCCTTTATTTCTTGAGTATCACCATAACTTTAAGTATTGTCAGTGTACCTTAAATCTTACTACATCTGAAGAAGTGAGAAAGTTTCTGAGAACATGTGACCTTCTTTAAGCTAGAGGAAGTATATGGTGGCAAAAAAAATTTACCTTCATGTACACATTTTTGTGTGATTGCAGTGTCCTCCCAAAACATGTCTGGCAGTCCTATCTTTCAGGTGTAATGGCAACTCACATAAGTTAGCTCACTAAACGCTTATTTCAAAGCTCCTTGCCCTGCCTCCCTTTATTGTCATTCCAGACTTCCTCAGACCTAGAGGTGACACAGCTCTGGTCAATGAGGCGCATGTAGGGGACTGCTGGGCAACCTTTCCTCTTCTCCCTTCTCCATTCCTGTAACTCAGACTATGTCCCTGGAGAAGCAACACTGTGATGCAGCCAAAAGGACAGAACACACGGAGCTGGGACAGCAGGGGTTAAGTCAGCAGGAGTTCTTGGTGACGTTATTAAGACATGTCCATTCCTAGGTTGTTTTTGTTCTGATGAACATAAAGCCTTTACTTCCTTAAGCTACTAAAAAAGGGGATTTTCTGTACTTGCATTGGAGCACATCGTGGTATAAGGCTGTCTTCAGATTCTCCCTCTGAGATGATTTCCTTCATGCCCCAAGTCAGATACTTTGCCTCTGCTGTTCTAATATAACCTTGGGCATGCGGTTCAACAATAAAAAAAAAGTTTTTATTGAAATATAAATCAAAAAATGCACAAATCAAAAGATATAATTGATGGCCTGTTACAGAGTGAGCACAAACTTGAAATGAAGTCAAGAAATAAAATATTCGCAGAAACCTAGAGTGCTCCCTTGTGCCCTCTCCTAGTCACCCCCTTTCTCTTCTCCAGAAGTAACCAGTACCTTAACTTCAGCCACCATAGATTAGTCTTTCCTGTTTTAAATTTATATAAATATTATGCACATGGTATGCATTTTTTGTGTCTAGCGTCTTTAGAAAAATATTATATTTGTTAATTCATTCAGGTTGTTTTACATAGCAACGGTTCATTCATTTTAATTGTTGTTTAGCTTTCCATTGTATAAATATATCACAATTTATTTATCCAATCTACTGTTGATGAATATTAGACTGTTTCCAGACCTTGGTAATTAAGAATAATACTTCTGTAAACACTCTTGTACATGGGTTTGGGTGTGCATATGTATAGTTTTCTGTTAGGTATATACCTCGGAGAGGAATTGCTGGGTCATAGGGTGCATATGTCAACTTTAACGGTATTACCAAGCACTTTGTACAAATCAGGCTCCTACAGGCAGGACGTGAGAATTCTAGCAGCTCCACATTTGTACCAATAGTTGTTATTTCAGTCAATTTTCTTTCAGCCTCTCTTGTGGGTATGAAGTGACATTTCATATTAGTTTTAACTTTGTATTTCCCTAACTACAAATAAGAATCAAAATATTATACATCTTGGCTATTTGGAAACCTCGTGTGTGTGTGTGTGTGTGTGTGTGTGTGTGTGTGTGTGTGTGTGTGTGAAATAACTGTTGAAGTCTTTTGCCCACTTAAAAAAAAATTATAATTGAGCTGTCTTTTCCTTGTTGATGTGGAGAAGTGGTTATATATTCTGGATATGAATGCTTTTCAGTTATCTGTAATATAAATAATTTCTGTCACTGGCAGCCTACCTTTTCATTTTTTGAATAGTGATCTCAATTTTAATGTAGTCTAATTTAGTAATGTTCTTTTGTGATCACTGTTTTTTATTATACTTAGGAAGTAATTTACTACATCAGGATCTGAAGGTTATCTTCTAGGAGCCCTATTATTTCACCTTTCACATTTAGATCTACAACAGAACTGAACTGATGTTTGTGTATAGGGTGAGGTAGAAGTCAAGATTGATGTTTTTAAATATAATATCCATATATAGTAGTTTCTTTCTTTATGATACAATATGTGACATCTTAAATTTGAGGAACTATTATAAGAATGCATGTTATTTGCAATGACAGAACACAGCACAGCCTACTAAAATTGATAAAATATTTTGATGAGATGATAGAGGCTGATATATTCAAAACAGAGACAAATTGATTAAGTTTTATACTATTAGAGAAGGAAATTAATGACTTCCCAAAGTTAGAATAACAATAAATTAGATATATCCATATGAACTCATGATTTTCAATAAATGTTCCTAGTTCTCTTACCTAATTTAATTTACACACATAGGACACAAAATGTCGATCCCTAATATTGTTGTTCACTAACATGAACACACTTCATTTTTAGGACAGAGAAAACCAGAACGTGCCCAGAGCATCCTGCTATTAGACAGCAAGAGTGCATTAGACATACCTGGAAGAGTGCAAGACAGAACAAGAGGACCAACTAAAAGGGTAAAATCAACCATACTAATTAGGCTTCACTGAAGAAAGCTGAGCTTTTAAAGTGCCATGGGTCCATAATATTACTCAAAAGGGTTATAAGAATATAAATTATACTAAAGTCATGAATTTAAAATATTTTTAATGTTTTATATTGATAAACCGAAGTTATTTAAATATCATGTCTTTAAATTTTTATCATTCCCTATGTTGACTATCAGAAATATCAATATATGTCACATAGAGTATATGTTACATAGAATACATTATGTATTTATTATTTATATAAATAGATTTATATATCAACACATACTAGCATATAAATGTTAACATATGTATTCAGAATTAACTGAGATGTGCCTCTATTTTTGTCAGTTGTAGATAAAGTTTTACTAAAATAAACTGGGTATCCAGGGATTTAAAAGATTAGGAATAAATAAAATACAAGGAGAAATTTTCCTGGGGGATTAAATATTATTTAAATCACGGGTTCTCAAAACGCAGTTCCCCAACCAGTAGCATCAGCATCATCCAGGGATTTTTTTAAAATGCAAATTCTTGGGCTTTTCCCAGACCTCAGCTCTGGAGATGAGGCTTGGCAATCTGCATTTACAAAGCCCTCCCAATGAGTCCAATGCACATTAGAGTTTGGGAACCACTAACCTAATGAGACTACAGGCATGTGCCACTGTACAACAGGGAACGGTTTTAAGAAATGTGTCATTAGGCGATTCTGTTGTTGTGTGAACATCATAGTGTGTGCTTACACAAATCTAGATGTTATAGCCTATTACACCCCTAGACTATATGGTATATAGTCCAGCAATTTCCAACCGGTGTGCTCCAGCACACTGATGTGCCATTAGAATTTTTAAAACGTGTGATGCATGACTATTTAGTGAGGGGTACTAACCTCTTTTCCCTTAGATTGTCAAATTTAAAAAATGACAACAGCCAACACAGCAAGAGCCATCCGGTGTTAATGATTCAAAATTATACCTATTTTTTTTTTTTTGTCAGGTTGGCAAAAAATATATTTTAGTAATTAGTTTATGTGTGCCATGAGATAAAAAGGTTGAAAATCACTGGTGTAGCCTATGGCTCCTCGCTACAAGCCTGTACAGCATGTCACTATCCGAAACAATATGAGATTGAATCAAGCACAAGAAAAAATGATGCAATCCAGAGACACAGTAAAGACAAGATATATGATGTTGCTGCCAGCACGGCATGGCATACTATTTTTAATAAATAGAAAGAGTACAGTCTAAAATAATGATAAAAATTATAGTGCATTCATAAACCAGTACCGCAGTTTTATTATCATTATCAATTATTATGTACTATACATAATTGCAATGCATCGGGCAATGAAGTTTCAAGGGCTACAGTATCACTAGGTGACAGGAATTTTTCAGCTCCATTATTATCTTATGCAACCAACACAATATATGTGATCCATCACTGGTCGAAATGTTTTAATGCGGCACATGACTGCATTTAAATCATTACATAGCCCAGGCTTGCAATTGTGTTAGACATTTAGCACTGATCCCATATGTATCAGAGGTACTTGACTGGTTATAATACAAGTAAAGAATCTCCATTTTCTCTGCACCACTGAGTTAGGGCTTGTTATTTTGGGGCCCCACTAGACCCAAAAGTGCTACAGTGTGGATTGAAATCCAGATATGTCTTAATTTAAGACTGCCCGCCACACTATGCCATTGTCTTTTTCTCCCCACATTCATTATAACTCTTTCCAAAAAGAAAAAGATAGACGAAAGGAACCTAAGATGAACGTCCACCATTATCTTAGGCTCTGTACATCCCCGCATCTCTAATCTTCAGGTCTGTAGGTATAAAGATGAGATGTGAAGGAGCTGAGGTTTAACAAAGGTAAATATAGTGCCCAAGGCCACACAACCAGCAAGGGTGGAGGTAGGATTTTACGCTAACTCTCCTGAATCCATAGTCTACGTTCTTTCCACTGGAACACCTTGTTCCTCAATATCATACATTTCTAATATGCACATCATGTGTCCAATAAAAGTTTATTGGATGAATGGTGAGTGAAAGAATGACCCAGATTTCCCTGTTACTGTTTTTTCAGGGGATCTCTCAGTGGACAGGTTCCAGATAGCTTCCATTTACTGGAAAGACACTTGGACCAACATGATGTTTCATTTACCAAAGGAGGCAAGAAAAACACTGGAGTCATTGAGGAAGGGTGACATCATTAAAATGTTTAGATCCTTCTAGAAACAACATCTCAGTCACTCCAAAATCTCAAACTATGTCTCCTCAGTGCTCCCTGAAAACACTTAAAAAACACAAAAGCTATATAAGAAAGTGGATATATTTTTCAATGAATATGTAAATTCCAATATCTTAAAAAGCATAATACTAGTCTGAAATATTCACGGTTCATTTAATTTAACTTACCTTCCAGGTAACTTTTTAGGAAAACTTAGACCTCAATTTATTTCTAAAATCATTTTAAAAGTATGTTAAATGACAAGGAGATGAATTCCATAGCTGCTAATGTTTCTTGGAAGAGTCATGGGGCAAGGAGAGAAAGAAACAGATTAAGATGCTGCCGACATTTGCTACTTGAATAGCAGCAGGAATGGAAAACATAGGGGTAACATTTTAAAGCTGTGTGTGGGAGGCACTTGTACAAAATATTTTGTCAACAGGATTTCTGCGTATACCTCTCACACACTGCTTAGGAAATTTACCCCAGAATAGAGATTCTCAACGTGTTTTTTTATCCCTTGCAAGCTGTCTAGCCTATGTAATTAAAGTCCGCCAGCAAAATAGTACTCAGGTGTTGACAAGATTGATAGTTCCCCAGCCTTTGCCATAGAGGGACAAAGCTAGGAAATTTTCATTTCACTCAACTGTAGTTGTGAAAATAATCTCTCTCATCTGCCTCCTACAGCAGTCTCCACCGCTGGTTTTTTACAAAGTTTCTCTGCCAGGTCTAGATGACATTTCCCCTCTATTTTGCTGGTAGACATTCACTCTCTCCAAGCACATTTATTAATATTTGATCAAATACACAGTAACATCTTGAATCTTTATTCAGGGTAATAATAAAAAATCATGGTAAAGTTCTCTAAAAGAACATACTGCGAAGCAGAACTGTTGTGAGATGCTAGGAATCATTGATTTTTCTCTATATATAGTCATTACCACGTGTGCACTTATCACATCATGCTAACACTCAGATCCAAAATGGCACATTAAGTAGCTCAAATCTCATCATATAAGATGCAAAAATTCTTCTGGACCAAATATACAAAACCCTCTCTGCAAAGTCTCTCTCCTGAAATCCTGTACAGTAGTCCCCTTTAACCTGTGGTTTCAGTTACTCATAGTCAACCATGGTACAGAAATATTAAATGGAAAATTCCATAAATAAATAATTGAAAAGTTTTCAATTAAGTGTCATTCTGACTGCATGGGTAAATCTCAAGTATTCCCACTCAGTCCTGCCTGGAATATGAATCAACCCTTTGTTCAGCATATCCACACTGTACATTCAGTACAATAAGATATGTTGTGTGTGAGAGACAGACAGAGAGAGGGAGAGAGAAAGAGAGAGCGAGACCAGGTTCACATAGCTTACATTGCATTACAGTTGACCCTTGAACAACATGGGCTTGAACTGCACTGGTCCACTTATACCTGGATTTTTTTCCAGCTGACCCAAACAGTTCAATTGACCCTCATAGTTCAAACCTGTGTTGTTCAAGGAGCAACTCTGTGGTTGGGAATCCATGCATGTGGAAGTCCAATTGTAGTTAAACATACATTTTTTACTTCATGGGACTTCAGTGTCCCCAACCTCTGCAATCTTCAAAGGTCAACTGTATGTTGTTATAATTGTTCTATTTTATTATTAGTTATTGTTGTTAATCTCTTACTGTGCTTAATTTACAAATTAAACTTTACTGATTGTGAAAGAAATGAAACTTTCTTTATTTGCAGAAGATCTGATTGCATTGGTAGAAAATCCAAAACAGTCTACAACAAGATTTTAGAGCTAATAAGTGAGTTTAGGTAGTTCATAGGAAACAAAGACCAGTTGTATTTCCAGACTGGCAATGAAGAATTGCAAGTTAAAATTAAAACAAAATTATCATTTATAATAGCCTCAGAAAAAGGATGAAATACTTAAGGGTATATCAAACATGCAAAAGCTGTATCCTGAAAATAATAAAACATTGATAAAAGAAATCAAAGAAGACCTAAACAAGTTGGAAAGTTACATTGTGTTCATGGATTTAAATATTTAATATTTTTAAGATAGTAATTCTCCCCAAATTAATCTCTAGATTTAACACAGCCCCTTCCCCATTAATGCTAGCAGATTTTTGTATATTTTAAAGGTGATTATATGGAAAATAAAACAACAGAATAGCTAGAATATTTTTGAGAAATGGGACAATGTTATCTTGCTCCCAGCAGTAATGTATCAGAATTCTAGTTGCTTTGTAATACTCACAAAGCCTGATTTCAAGCTTGTCTACAAAAAAAGCAACAGTAGTCAAGATAATGCAATGCATGCAAAAAGATAAACACCTAGATACATTAAAAAGAAAAAAATCCAGTCATAAACAGTTGTGTGATCAATTACATTTTTATAAAGATGACAAAACAATTCAATGGAGAGATTTTCAATAAATTGTGCTTTAATAACTTGCCAGTGACCCTTGACCCATACCTCACACCAAATACAAAATTTATCTCAAGCTATATCATATACCTACACATAAAATCTAAAATGATAAAAGTTCCAAAAAAGGGAGAAAATCTATGTCACATTTACTGAAGCATATTTTTTTTACATATAAGAAACATTAATTCTAAAAGAAAATATTGATAAATTGTACTTAATCAAAATTTAAAACTTTTATTCTTTGGAAGACATAGTTAAAATGAAAAGACAAAGAAGCAGACTGTAAGAAGATACTTGCAAAATCCATATCCAATAAAGGACTTGTAACAGTGATATGTAAAGAATCCATACAACTTGCCCAGCCAGGCGTGGCTCAGCGGTTGAGCATCGACCTAGGGTCCAGGAGACTGTGGTTCAATTCCCGGTCAGGGCACATGCCCAGGTTGCGGGCTCGATCCCCAGTCAGGGACATGTAGGAGGCAGCCGATCAATGACTCTCTCATCATTGATGTTTCAACTCTCTCTCTCGCTCTCTCTTCCTTTCCCTGAAATCAATAAAGATATATTAAAAAAAAAAAAAAAAAAAAAAGAATCCATGTAACTCAATTACAAGGAAGCAAATTACCTGAGAAATACACAAAAGATTTGAACAGATTTATCACAAAAGAAGACATACAAATAGCAAATAAGCAAAAGAAAAAACTGACTGGAGTGGATATGAAGCAATTAGAACTTTGATACGTTACTGGTGAGAATGCAAAATGATATAGCCAATTTGAGACATAGTTCAGCAGTTTCTTAAAAATTAAACATACAGTTTCCATACAACCCAGCAATCCTGCTCCTGGTATTTATACAAGAAAAATGAAAACATATGTTTACCCAAAGCCTGTACATGAATATTTATAACAGATTTATTCATAATCACCCAAACCTAGGAACAGCCAAATACTCAACAATAGGTCAACAGATTAACAAATTGTGGTACCCCTTACCAAGAAATACTACCTACAATGTCAAGAGATAAACTACAAATATATTCAATGGCATGATTGAGTGTAAATACATTATACTATTAGAAAGAAGCCAGAGTTCAAAGGCTATATACCTATGATTCAATTTATGTGGCATTCTAGAACAGGCAAACATGTAGGTACAGAATCAACTCACAGGTTCACAGAGAACAGGGTTAAGGGAAGAGATTGATGACAGTGGGCCATGGGGAGGAATTTTCATGGTGACAGGTATATTCTATATTTTAGTAGAGTGGTGTCATCTGCATTATGTTTGTCAAAGTCTATAACTATGTACATATAATGGGATAAATATTTATTTTATCTAAGTTATACCTCAGTAAATCTGATTTTTAAAAAATCTCTTTAAAAAGCCATATAACAGGTCTTATCTCACCTTAATTTTGATGACCTTAAGGCAAGGAGAATTTAATGCAGTCTTCACCTCTCAAGGTTCATGCACTCCAAGACAAATTTAAGGCTGAATGTTTGGAAAATATTTTGGCTATTCCTATTTTACTCTGTGTATTTTCCAACTGGACATATCAAGGAAAAATTTATTTTTTTGAAAATATAAAATAACAAACTTAAAATAAATAAATAAATAAATAAATAAATAAATAAATAAATAAATAAATAAATATATAAATAAATAAAGTTGTTGCAAGACACCTCTCAGGAGAATGACTTAAACATTTGCTCTACGGGAACTTGGGAAGTCAAGAAGTTGGTACTGAGTTGGCTGGTATCCCTGCTTAGCACAGAGGGCAGGTCGTCTTACAACTCAGGTGACTCTCTATGAAAGCCAAATGACACCTCTCTCGGTGCAAAGAAAAAGTGACCCACACCTCAAAGTATCTCCTGTAAGTCTTAGCCTAAAGTTCAAGGGTTATGCTGATAATAAGACAAAATTTTTGTAAGAAAATGATTCAGAGGAATTAAATCTTCCTATCTTGCAGATCCAGAAATAATTTGAATCACCTCCAAATCTGAATGTCTAAAGAGTTTGGAATATATATAAATATATACTGATTTATATCATTCTTCTCCGCTTAGATAAGATAATATTGAAACCTATCCAATCTTCCGTACTTGTTTGGATTAAACAAATGTGATGAATATATTCTAAGTATAGTTGTCTGGATTATCACTGAAGCTACTCTGGACTATGATGTTAGGGTTAATTTTCAGGAGACCTTTTTTTGTGACATTACCTAGAAATTTTATTTCATCTGTTACAAGTATTGATAGCAGCATCTCTCTAAAGAGAATAGTGTACTCTAACAACATCAGGGTTTTTTTACAAGAGAGGCAAATTTCTCACAGTTAACTACAGATAGGTCAGCACCCATGCAGGTAACAACTCGGTTCTTCCAAGATAAAACTTCTGTGTCTAGATTTAAGGAAGAACAAGTGCTAAATTTACCCTGGCACTTGCTTGTTGTAGGCAGTTCTTTGCAGTGGAAAAACCTTTCCTTAAATTTCACCATCATTTAAAAATCTTACAATACCACATCCTAACATTTATTGGTAAATCTGTTGATTCATCAACCTGCAGAGAAACTGTTGTTTTTCAGTATATTACACAAAACCTCTTCAGTTTGGTGTGACATGTCATCAATATGTCAACTCACTGCACTGTTTGAGATTGGAGCCTTCAATTTCTCATATTGCATCCTGTCCAAACATTTCACGTACTATAATTTTACATGCTGACATTATTAGTTTCTCACCCGCTGTATGATTTTTCCTCTTTTGGCAATAAGTTCAGTTACTATATAACTCGATTCCTGAGGCTTTTGACTGAATGTGCCTTTTTAAAAAAACAAAACTTTACTCTCTTTTATGAATATAATAGCTATTTGCCCTGGCCAGTGTGGTTCAGTTTGTTGGGCATCATCCTGTGTACCAAAAAGTTGCCAGTTCGATTCCCGGTCAGGGCACATGCCCGGGTTGTGGGCCCCATCCTGGGTTGGGGGGCATGTAAGAGGCAGCCAGTTGATGTTTCATTTTCACAACAATGTGTGTGTTTTTTTTTCTCTCTCTCTTCCTCTCTCTCTAAATATCAATAAAGAATATTGTAAAAAAGAATATGATAGCTATTTAAAATAACCAGTAGCTTTATCTGTCAAATGGTTGTGAGTTGTATTTAAAAGACTGTTAAGTTATTTTGGAGTCTTTGCTACACTTGTAAGTTATGATTCTTCATCATTCATTGTACTATAATTGCCATCCACCTAAAATTATCTTCCATGTCTTACCTGATCTTCAAACATCACTATGTTGAATAGCCCGACATATTCTTAACACACAATGGTTAATAAGATATGAAATAGAAGGGCATAATAAATAACTAAAAGATAAAATTATAAAAACTGAAATCATATTTCACGATACAATTCAATTTGAATATAATCCTCATTTTGCCAAGCTTACAAAAGCAAAATTCAGAAGAATGGCTAAGTCATGGCAGGCAAAATTTTCTTTTTTATATTGAACATTTCCCTTAGATTTTCTGTTCAGTCCTGTGAGTCAGTCAGCGGCATGTGGGGAGGGTTGGGGGAAGTAATTGAGGGGGAAAAGCTGGCATTATGATCAAGCCGCCCCACTCTCCCTCTAATACAGCCGTCATCAATGATCGGTGCTCTCCTGTCTTGTGTCAGAAACCAAGAACTGATGCAACCAAGTAAAATGGCCCTTCTAACTGTTTACCAGAACACAAGGCTGATACACTTGAAATGAAGATGCTAATGGTGCTGTTCAGTCAGTATTCACTGCGGCAGAGTTAGCCAAAAACTCAGAGCACCCAGAATTTAAATAACTACAGCTTCACTAATCATGGTCTCTCAGAACCCCTAAAATCATTTTGCAGGTTCTCAGTTGAGAAACTATTATAAGGCCTTTGAAATAAAATCAATATAATATTGCTTTATGGGTAACACACAGACATTTTGAAATAAATTGCAAACTCAGAATCAGATATCTATACTAATGAGATGTTGATATATGACTAATATGAAGTTTAATTCAGTGTATAAAATATAAATAATTTAATAAATAGTTCTGGCAAAACTGGCTAACAATTTTGGAGAAAAAAATAACCTGTAATATCCTAAATACCACAAATAATATCCTAAAATAAATTTCAGATAGATTAAATCTATTTGAACAAAAAAACCCCACAAAAACCAAGACTTGCAAAAACTCTAAGAAACCATACTATCTAAGAATTAGGGAGATTTTTCTTAACTGAAACCTAAAGGGTATGAAGAAAAGAGAATAAAGATTTTTGTATGGTAAAAGATACCATAAAATAAGTTAAAAGAAGGTTAGTTGTTATAAAAATATATAATGTAGATGATAGACCATGGGTTAATTTGTATAATACACAATAGCTCTTACAAGTTGAAAATAAAAGACAAATAAATATAAAAATGTACAAATCATAATAAATAATTCACACAAGAGCAAATCCAAATGAACAAAATATATGTAAAAATGTGTTCAATGACACTAATAGTGAAATGCAGAGTTAAGTGAGAATTATGTATTATCTAAATTTTAGAGTCTAGAGCTCATTCTGATAGCAAATGATCTGATGTATTTTTGAAGGCAATTTAGTAATACGTACTCCAAAATAACTCCTTAGCGATCTACCCCACGGGAAAAAAAGATCAGCTCATAGAGACAATAGAGGCACATGGACAAGGAAGTGTGTTCAGTCTCACTTGCAGTGGCCAGAGCTGGAAACAGGATGACTGCCTATCAACAGAGGAATCACTCGCTTGATTGTGGTGCTCCAGCCACTCAATATTACACAACCACTGAAAAAGTGAATTTCAACTATAGGAGATAAAAGTTCCCAACATAGTTTGAAGACTAAGAAAATAAACATACAAAAAAGTAACTAATAATATAGTTTTACTCTTATACCTCTAACATTTAAATGATCATCATTTAACATTGATCAAAAAAGAAAACAATGTATGGTGGGCATTAAGTATGTGTCTGTACAAATAAGCATATAATGATGAAAAAATGCAGACACACATGCTTTATGTCATTAACATACTTATCTTGCCAGGGGGAATTAAGTATTGTTATTTTTGTGGTCACAAAGGAAGGCAGGAAATGTGCTGAAGATAAACGGAACGTTAAATAAATAAATATATATTATATTCTAAAAAATAATATAAAAAAGTATCCTTAAGAAACATGAATAAAAAATTAAATACATGGAAAAAATGGTAAATAATTTATAAAAAATGTTAATTCTCCTTAAATTAATTTTCAATTTGTATGTGATCTAATAAAATATAGTTAATATTAAAAATAAGTATTTTAAAGCTTACATATATATATAAATAACTTGCAATAAAGAGCCATAAAATTCAGGAAGAAAAGGTAATTACACAGTGCTTGCCCTATCAAACCTTAAAATATAGTATAAAAATGAAAATGTGTGGAATTAGCACATGAGCAGAGCTAAATAAATGGAATAAGTGAGAATCCAAAAATAGACCTGAGTACATAAGGAAATATAGTAAATATGGCAAATACAGCATTTCAAATCAAAGAGTCAAAGAAATAACTTTTTTAAACAGTAGTGTTGCAACAATTGTGAAACTATCTTTTTAAAATGAACTTGGAATATGTCATCTCCTCTACTAAAGAAATGTCCAGATGTTGCAAATATTTAAATATGTAAAATGAGACCAATATGTAAAATGATAAATTTGGCTCATGAAAAGTAAAAATTTTATAGACAGCTGACTAAAGAACAAATATAGATGATAAACAAGTATATGAAAAAATGTCCCATGTCATTTGTATTATTTTTACTTTTGCAACTTATCTGTAAATTTGAATTTTTTTAAAAAAAGGTAAGAAACAGTTTTCATTATAGTGAGGAGAAAGCACTCATATATTATGTTAGAGTGTAAAATTTGTTAATAACTATCACATTTTTCAATGAAGATATCATTTTACCTAATGATTTCTAAGATTTGCTCCCTTTTAAATAGTCCTATATATGCAAAAAAAAAAAAAAAAAAAAAAGTATATACAAAAATATTTATTCCTTTATTGGTAAGGGTACAGAAAGCCTGGAAACAATACCTATCAATAGATGATGAGCTAAGTGGGTTAGAACATATGCATACAATAGAATATAAAGAAGATGTTAAAAGTGTGAATTAAATAGGCATATATATGAACTAATCTCCATCACATATTATTGATGAAAAATATGCTTCTATATACCTATATAGACTTGTTTATTCTTAGAAAATCTTTAAATGGGTATATGTAAGCTGGCAATACTCTTTGCCTCTAGAGAAGGGAACAAGAGAAATGATTACTAAATGTAGAAAGAGAAATTCCACAATATACAATTTTGTACTTTTGTAACATATATTTTTAAATAAATGTAACAGAGAAAAATAGCAATATAAGAACATTTTAAAAGAATATTTTGATTCTAATTTATTTAAAGACCATTCATGTGATGTGCTTTGAAAAAAAGTGGTGGTAATGTTTACCCTCTGTAAAAATATCGTATTTTATTTTATTTATTTTTTAAATATATCTTTTTTTATTTCAGAGAGAGGAAAGGAGAGGGAAAGAGAGAGATAGAAACATCAATGATGAGAGAGTCATTGATCGAGCCCGCAACCCGGGCATGTGCCCTGACAGGGAATCGAACCCCGATCGCTTGGACCCTAGGTCGATGCTCAACCGCTGAGCCACGCCTGGCCGGGCAACATCGTATTTTAAATATACAAGTTTCTGATGATACATCCAGTTACCTTGCTATCAATAGTGAACGTATGAAAAGTTGGCTAAAAGGATGCCTATGGTTTGGGGAAATTTTTCTTTATTCTTCATGCTAGGCAGCAAAACGCAAGTAGAAGTATCCTGTCTGCCCCCCGTTCTCAGCACCCTTACCTATCGGTTGTAGTTTGTATGCCTAATGCAATTTTGAAATATAACAGACTTCAGTTTGAATCTAGTTTCAAAATTTATAAGCTGTAAGATATTGGCTAATTTAGTTAAGTTTCCTTTGTTGCTTCTTGTGAAAAGCAAAAAACACACAGAAAATGTTGGCAGTAGCAGTTGGCATATATATTCAATTATCAATACACATTATCATCATTATTATTATTGAATCTTAGCTATTGTTACTGTTATTGGTGACTGATTCTGATCTAACACCCAGTCTTTAGTATGAAATTCTAAAGTTACCCTGGAATTTTACAGCATTCTTAATGAACTGATGACATGTGAGGACACTATTAAGTAAAAAGTTAATGTCCTGCCCAGAAGCACTAACAGCAGTCGGGTGAAAATAAACTGCAGACTACTTAAGGAACAAAAAAGAACTCATTTGATAACAACAGGTTAGTCTCTCTGTCTTTGTGTAATTTCTAATCAAAATTGAAAACTCGGTAGTAGTTTTATTAGCACCTTCAGGTTTGGGGAAATTGATGGTTAACAATGTTCTGCATCATGTTATAATTTCACAGGCAAAGTATATATATTGAAAAAAAAGTCACCATTTTGGCCAAATGTCTGCAGGTTTATCTTAATGACTGGAGAGATTTGCCACCACACCCTGAAAGCATTCGACACATTAAGTCCCTTGAGGGTGGGTGCAATGTGTTTCTCTACAATGTTAGATTTCTTTCTTTTCTTTTTCTTTTTTTAATATGTTTTTATTGATTTCAGAGAGAGTAAGGGAGAGGGAGAGAGATAGGACCATCAATAATGAGAATCATCGATTGGCTGCCTCCTGCACGCCCCCTACTGGGGATGGAGCCCAAAACCCGGGCATGTGCCCTGACGGGGAATCCACCAGTGACCTCCTGGGTCAATGATCATCCACTGGGTCATGGATCAATGATCAACCACTTAGCCACACCAGCCAGGCTACAATGTTAGATTTCTTGACATCTAACAAAAGCAAGCACTTCATAAATATTGGTTAAATAAACGAATAAGCCAGGTAGTCAAGCTAGAGGAGCTTTCCCATGCTTCTCTAAAGAATGGAGTATCGATCAATTAGTCTGAAGTGGAATAAATATGGGACTGAGTCCTGATGTGGCCCAGATTCACTCAGCTACACACATTTCTGCCTTTAAGTTATGGTCAAATTAAAAATCTATCCACTATATGGTGAAATAAAATGTATGTTGGTGTGAAAATCAATATTGCAGCACTCATCCTTTGACTTGCTGGGAATCCCAAAGAGGAAAGTGCTATATCAACCATGCAGAAAGCATCATAGATTATATATGCCTGTGTGCATACTGTACTCCCCAGCCCCCCCCCCCAAAAAAAAACAGTCTCTGAGACCTGAGTGAAGAGGGAGGAAAAAAACACTAGTAGCCAGCCAGGTCTTCAGTAAAGGAGTGAAAGCTGCTCTTATCTTCCTATTTTTTATTTTCACAATAACATATTATTTGACAAAATTTTCAGTTTCAATTGAGCATTCATTTGTTTAAATGATTGATTATTTGCCTCTTTCACCAGGGTCTAAGATCCATGAAGGCAGGGACTCTTCAGAATGAATAAATATTATTTCTTTATGGCATCCCCAGTGCCTGGCAGAGACTTTGGCAATGAATAGATATCAACAGATATTTTTAATGCATAAATGAATGAAAATGTGTGTGGGGGGGGCTTCCTGTTATATTTATGGATGTTAAGAATAGCTGGACTGAGCATATATTCACATTACCTTGACCAAGGTTAAAGATACAAGGTTCATCGTTACTAGCAGGGTATGCTCTCTGACAGTGTATGGAGCATGGGCTGAGAAGCAGATATAATGTGGCCTAATTAGCTTCTGCTATTTCTAATTCATTTAACTGATCCCATTGAAAATATAGTCCATGTGAGAAGAGAATTTTGAGACTTCAAACCATCAGGTTTCTCCAGTTCCCCAGTAGATATTCTTTATAGTCTTTGTATGAAGTAACTTTTGCATTTGATGTCTGTGCCTCAAAGTAGACCACCACTGCTGTCCAGTCCTTTCTTTCAGTCTCATAGGTTGAAATCTTTTGACTCACTTGAATCTTACTTTAAAAACTGAGCAAACTTTTCTGAGGGTCTTCTCTGATCTCTTTTGTGACATCTCTTTTGTGACATACTAATAACCTACTTTTATCAATCTACATGTAAGGAATTGAATACATTTGTTAAATGAAACTGAAAAATCAAAATGAGAAAATGGTAAGAGGACTTACAAGGAATCTAATTCCACTCTCATTATTAGAGAGGTGAAAACACAGTGAAAGTCCCAGGTTAAGTTTGCTGCAGAGGTTGTCAATAACCCAAGTTTCTTGATACCCAGGAAAGAATGAGGCCCACCCCACTAGCCTGCTTCTTGCTCTCATAATTCCTAATCATAAATCATCGTAAAAATAATTTAAAGCAAATATTTGCCATTAATTTAGGCAAATAGAGACCTTTCCAGAGCCATGGCTATTAGTGAGCAAAAGCCTAGTAAGATCTGAATGGAGAAATTGCTGATTTGGAGACTATTTCACATCTCACTTACTGAGTGTCCAAGCTACTGACTGAGTTCCAAAGGGAACAGCCTCCTGGAGCTATTTTCATTTTGCACAGTGTGCATAATTTGGCTGGTAACAGGGTTTTATTCATTTCCTTATGATTGTCACAATTGAATCCATAAAATGTATAAAATATTCAAATACTTTATAGGTGATCTAATCATTCCGAAAAAGGGTTTGAATACATAACACATCCTACCTGAACTTTATCAAATACCTCTCTGTCTCAATGTTTATCTTTGCCAAAGGTACTATTGTGATCTCTTTCACTCACGCCAAAAAAAATCCCAAACTGAAACAAGATAAAAACCTTATATAGAAGAAAAAGTGACAAAATGTAAACAATAATTTATTTTGGTGATGCATGATTATTTTACTGTGTAATATGATTTTCTAAAATTTCTGTAATACAACTATTTACTTTTTAAATTAGTTAAAATAGTTGTTTTCAAAATCAATTAATTAAACAAGATGTATCAATTTTCATAAAATGTTGATTTGTTTGAGAGGAGAACACAGTAAGCCAGTTTATATTTGGAAAACCATTGTGTTTCGTTTTCCACTCTTTTACATTTTGTTAATATCCACATCAACATTTGCCTTGTAACTGCTTAGACAAAACAAATATATTTTCAAGAGTATTAAGAAAAATCTCTTGCTTCCACCTCATCCCTAAAATTAGCTTCCCCCTTATCTGTGGAAAGGCCTAAAATTTCCGTCATTATGAGATTGGTTCTTTGGAAATGCCCGCGGGAGAAATACATCTTCACTTCCTGAGGAGCTAACACTTCACCAGGATTCTAGTTTGAGGCTGGTAGAAAAGACTAAGATGCACAGTAGAAGGGGGAAACAAGATTCAGGAAAGCAAACCTTGATTAAAAACCCCGATTTTTCCTTCCACAAACCAGAAATATGACTTTGTATAGAGTTACCTAAGCCTCATGTTCACACCTATTAAGCAGAAATAGTAATTATGTTTTTCCCCATAATGAGGCTTGTGAAAAATATAAAGATCTATAATGATTCTGGACACTATAGTAAGTGAGACTGCAGTGAATGGTGATGGTGGTGGTGGTGATGGTGGTGGTGGTGGTAGAGGTGAAGTCATCGACAGTGTATTGATGACAATGGTGATGTGGATGATTTTCACCATGTCTTAATGGTGCTATCTTTACAACAACATAGATTGCAGACCATCAAAAATACAGATGGGAAGACTGCTTAGTTTTTTAATTTCTCAAAAATTAATTTTATTCAATTGGTTAATGTTTTGGTTGTAGGACTAAACAGAGAATTAGCTTATTACTCAAGAGAATAATTACCAACAAGCAAACAAAATATCTCTGTAGACAGAAGAAAAGTTGTGAAGATCCATCAGAAAGTAGATGCAAACTGAGCCTACCTACGATTCAGCATGGAAAATATTTCTACCAGAAAACACTGAGGCAGCGACAGCTATGGTGAATGTCCTTCTAAAATAGGAATTAAGTGGAGATAGAAACAGAACATCAGTGGAATTTTAAAGGCAAATTACAATTAAAAATGAAAGTCAACTACCCATTCTTAAGATGGCCATTGGACTAATGAGCTAGATTCATGACTTTGCACAACCATTTCAGAATCCTAAGTACGTTAAAGAACACTTCCATTTTCATTTTGATATTCCTTTGGCCTCTCCCAATGTACTTTTTGACATGAGTTCATTTTTCTAATCCTATGGATTCTAGCGTGAAGTTCAATGAGCTTGTCACTTAATGATTACCCTTGAGAGGACTTCAAGAAAAGTAATAGATTGAGCCAATTCTACCTGTCAGTCACCCATATTTTCTTTCAATAGCTTCCCACTCAATTCCACCTCCAACTTGAAGGCCCTTGGGATGCATTGCTCACCAGTCTGTCTTTCTTGGTTGGTGCTGCAGTGTCCAGATACGTACACAGACAATGATACAGTTCTATTTACATGATGGAATGGAAGTGTTTACACTGCAAACTTTATCATTTCATCATGCTAGTCTACCTTCTTTGAACTGCTCATCTTGCTCTTGTCCATTTATCTAAAACTTCTCCAGGTTTAAGGGCTAGCATAAGTCCTGCCTCTATTCCTCCCCTAAACTATTGTTACATATGCTGACTGCCCCATCCTTTTGTTGTTTCACACAGTATTCAGTACATAATGCCATTTCTGGGCTATAGTGGTCATGTGTCCTGGTGGTTAGCACACAATCTCTTAAACCGTATTGCCTGGGTTAAAAGTTTGGCTTTGAGATTATTAAGGATAATCTTGGATATATTGGATGTATGAATTTGCGCAAATTGCTTAAACTTTCTTTGCCTTGGTCTCCTCGTTTGTAAGTAGGGATAATGGCAGCATCGATCTCATAGTGTATAAAGGGTTTTTCAAATGCCTGACACCCAGAAAGAACCCAATTGGTAGCATTTGTGCCACTAAGTTTATTATTCCACCAAGTTTCTATTTGTTTGGTTTACAATTGGGTCATAAGCCCTTTAAAAACAAGGAGAGGAGAAGTTTGAGTGTGACAAGACCTAGACCCTGAACCCATTGTTTACATGAAGCCCAGTTTCCTCTCTATTCTTGTCACCTCAACATTATTAATAGAATAAAGGGGACTAACAGTTGTCCATAAGGTGTTTAGCATATTATCTAGGCTATGATAGGAACTTAATAAATTTACTTATAAAACATTTTTATGGTTTATTGAGTGCTGCTTGATGTGGGATATGTACTCATATGCATTATAACCTTAACCTAATTCTCACATTCATATTGTGGAAGAGATACCATTTTATCTCCACTTTACAGAGGATGAAACTGAGGCTCAGGGATGTCTAGGATTTAAGATCACACAGCTCAAAGGGCAAAGCTAAGAGTTAAATCCATCAACGTCAAATTTCAAAGACATACTCTGTTAACTCCTCTCTAAGATCCTACCTTTTCTCTCACTCATTCACTGTTGATGGGACTGCAGACTGGTGCAGCCACTGGGGAAAACAGTATGGAGGTTCCTCAAAAAATAAAAAAACGGAACTGCCTTATGACTCAGCGATTCCACTTCTGGGTATATATCCAAAGAAAGCCAAAACACTAATTCAAAAGAATATATGCACCCGTGTTCACTGCAGCATTATTTACAATAGCCAAGACTTGGAAGCAACCCAAGTGCCCATCAGTAGATGAATGGATAAAAAGCTTGTTATATATATTACTCAGCTATAAAAAAATGAAATCTTACCATTTGTGACAGCATGAATATACCTAGAGAGTATTATGTTAAGTGAAATAAGTTAAAGAAAGACAAATGTCATATGATTTCACTTAGATATGGAATCTAAAGAGCAAAATAAATGAACAAACAAAATAGGAACAGATTCATCGATACAGAGATCAGACTAATGGTTGCCACACGGGAGGAGGGGTTAGAAAACTGGGCAAAGAAAAAGGAGAAGGAATTAAGAAGTACAGATTGGTAGTTACAAAATAGTCATGGGGATGTAAAGTACAGCATATTGATAGAGAATATAGTCAATAATATTGTAATAACTATGTGTGGTGCCAGGTGAGTATTTGAGATATCAGGGGGACCACTAAAGTATCTGATTATTGAACGACTATGCTGTACAACTGGAACTAGAACAAAATAACATTGAATGTAAACTTTAATTAAAAATTAAAAAATAAAATTAAAAAAAGATCTCCCTACTTCCTTTTTATATACTTGCATTGAGTACATCAGATGTAGAATAAGTGTTTATGAGTGATTATTATGCAGGTGTTATTTATTTACTATAGTGTTCAGCAATCCAGAGCACATACATATTATTTTGGCATTTTTTAATATTTGAAAATTAACTAGAAACAAGATTCCTATTCAGAGGCTTAATATAGGTTTCCACAAGTATGGAGTGTTTTCTCCACATAAATATTCCTAGATAGTACTTACAAATTAAAAACACTCCTTAAAGTGAACATCTGAACAAACTTCAGTCTTACTGGAAGCGGCCTTTTGAAAGGGACATATAATGCATCAAAAAACATAGGAAAACGCTAAAAGCAATGGTTGTTTTGCTTAATGGAGCAAGTCAAAAGTGTTTGATGTTACTCTTAATAGTAGTCAGTAAAACAGTTTCCAGCAAAACTTAACTGAGAAGAGTAATCCCATAATAACAGCATGCATGCCGGTCCAGCTCAAATAATAGCAGTGTGATAGCATGGAGAAGCGAGGCTTTAGTCCACGCGTCAGAATGTACTGGGTGGGCGAATTGTACACACATTGAAGGTGAGTTATTTCTTGGCCAATTTTATTATTGAAAATACAATGTTATGGAAGTCTTATATAGCCTAAAATATCAAATAATAGTTTTTTAGTCTAATGGCTACTGTAATCAATCATTCAATCAATATTTATTAGGCACCTACTACTCTGTGCCAGGTGCTTTGCTGCTGGGCTCTGAGGATACCAAATTATAAATCCATGCAGTCTTTGTCCTAAAAGAGCTCAAGAACAGTGGAAGAAATCAGCAGACGAATAATGTTTTTATTCCAGTATGACAGAAGGAGTTCTATATGACATAGACTGCTGTGTGTGCACAAAAGCCTATTTCATTTTCCATCTGGGAATAGAGCTGGCGTACATTTCCTAGACTCCCTTGCAGTTAAGTGTGGTCACATGGCTGAGTTCTTGCCAATGGAATTGGAAAACAAATGCTGTTTGACACTTCAAGCCTGGCCCATAGAAACCATCCACAGGTGATATTCTCTCTCATTTCCTCACCTGCTGATGAATAAAGAGAACTCTAGGACCTTAAGGATGGCACAGCCACAGGATGAAAGCAGCATGCATCTCAGAAACTCTGCTCACCAGGCTGTCTGTCAGATAGCCACGGTGAATGCTTATCTGAGTAAGGAATAAATATCTATTGTCTAAAGCCATTGATATTTGGGAATTTTTGTTATAACAGCCTACTCACATGAATACAAAAAAGATGCATACATGTGCCAAAGGCACTAAGAATAAAGGGGACGGCATACATCTTTCTGGGCCACCTAGAGGTGGTAAAACTCTAACTTGATCTTTAGGGCCTCTTTCTCCTTACAGTGGACAAGTTCAAAGGGCTTAGTGACAGCCCTCTAAGACCTCTTTTAAAGGTCTTACCCAAAATGAGACATAATTCTCTTTGCTCTTTCTAGATCTGAACAGTCTACAACTAAGCACTTACTCCTAAAAACTAGCCAGAGGCATGACCCTGTGAGCTGCTAACATGAAGAGGAGATTGTTGAAATAATGGCTTGCTGGATGGCAGGCCCCTCCCAGCAACTGCTTACACGACACAACTGGAGTAAGTCACTGACTGTAGGCTGTGATTTCTGGTGATTCCGGTTGTGATTTCCTGAGAAAAGGAACCATGTATGCAGCTCACAGTCTATGTTAACATGACTAAAGTGTTCCATAGTCTTCATCATCAGAATTTATTATTCCAGGAATCTCTTGACAGAAAGGTAACAATTGTCAAGAAATGTATTGCTCATTTTAGGAACTTCATGAATGACACATCAACTCTTCTTAGAAAGCTCCAATGACAGTTTACATGCCACAATTTTCTGACCCCTTTACCTCAACTTTCTTGCCTTGCTATCCATCAATCCTAAATAACTATAGCATGATCTTTACCTAATGTTAGTCAAGGCCACTCATTGAACAACCCTCCTTCAAAAATAGCCATAAATATAGTATGTCCCAAGAAAATGTATACACACATTGAATAGTTATAAAGGCAGTGTTTATTAAAATACATTTCATTTTCAAAACTGAGCTATTAGCTGTTAAAAGTGTGTATACACTTTTCGGGGACACCTTGTATTCTGAGGGCTTTCCCCTCCCCTCACTAAGAAGCTATTAAGACTATGAGGAGGGAGCTTCTTCCTACTGCAATAAGGAATACACTCAGTTTTGTCTTATCACCAGGTTGTTGGGATGATCTATTAGTTTCCTAGGGCTGCTGTAACAAATTACCACAAACTGATTGGCTAAAAGAACAGAAATGTATTTTCTCACACTTCTGGAGGAGAGAAGTCTGACATGAAGGTGAGGTCAGGGTCATGCTCTTTCAGAATATCCTTCCTTGACTTTTCCTAAATCCTGGTAGTTGCCAGCAATCCTTGGCACTCTGGTTTATGGCAGCTACTCCAGTCCCTTCTTCTGTCATTTTTTTAAAAAATATGTTTGTTTTTTATTGATTTCAGAGAGAGGAAGGGAGAGGAGAGGAAGAGAAAGATAGAAACATCAATAATGAGAGAGAATCATCGATCAGCTGCCTCCTGCACACCCCCTACTGGGGATCAAGCTCACAACCCTGGGCATGTGTCCAGACAGGGAATCTAACTGGGACCTCCTGGTTCTTAGGCCGGTGCTCAGCCACTAAGCTATGCCAGCTGGGCTCTGCCTCTGTCTTCACATGGGATCTTCCTTCTGTGTGCCTGTATCCCAATTTATCTCTTATTATAAGGATACTAGTCATTGGATTACAGCCTAATCCAGCATGAACTCATTTTAACTTGATTACACCTACAAAGGCTGTTTCTAAATAAGATTACATTTGCTGATTACAGGTACACATGAACATGAATTTGAGAGGTGTGGTGGTGGGGGGGGGACACTATTAAACCCAGTACTGACAATATTTTGGAAAGCCAAAACTTGACTTCCCTCTTCCCCATATAAAAGTGACTAAAACATCTTTTACTGTGGATAGAACCTCTTGTTTTTAAATTAGAGTTAAAATTTAGATGCCACTGGAGAGAAATACTGGTGCTTAAATTTGCATTAAGCTGTAAATGACTGGCATTACAGTCTTTCCAGAAGGCGAGATTTGCAGAGGAGGATGGTACAAAGAGAACAAGAGCATAAAGTGTGTCCAAGGGAATTCTGTAACTATTACACACACACACACACACACACACACACACACACACACACACATGCTTGGGCACACGTGCACGCATGCACACACACACATGGGGTGCCTTACAAATAAGACCAAAAGGACTAATACGAATTCTAGGACCAAGATTCTATTCCCTTGTGACTACTCTTCTGACTGAGTTCCCACCTTAAAAGAGGGTTATTTGGGACCAAGACAATGCATCCTTAGAAGTCCAGCCTTTACGTGTAAATACCTTGGAGAGAGATGACACATTAAGACATTGTACTACATTATTATTTTAGGAGGATTCTTTAACAGATAACCAGTTATCAGAAACATCAGTGTAAAATGTCAGAGGCAGGCTTAGCAATATAGGAACCCCTAGCACAGCTCCCTAGCCTCCTGAGGAGGGCGTGCTAGAGAAAACCCTGATCACAGAGGCACAGGCAGGTATTCCTTAGAATTAGAGCACCAAAAGGCAAATTCATGCTTTAGCAACACTTTTTGTACATATTTGTCTAACCAATGCCTACTGTTACCTTTATTCATTCCAAATCTCTCAATACTTCCCAAGCCTTGCCATGAGCAGCAGTGTTGCCCATTGAATTTCTGAAGTCTGTTTATGCTTCAGGTGTCCACCAAATTCAGTGGAGAGGTCAGCAAAACCCAATCTGTCAAATTATCCCTTCCAATGAAGCAGAATGAGCCCTCACCAGCTCCTTGATTAACACATTCCCTCATTCCACTACACAAAAAGTTCTGCTTCAAAATCTCATGCAACATTTGCTAATGATTAATATCAGCTTTACAGCTGATATTTCTAGTGTGTCTGAAAACGATCATTTTTCTCTTTTTAAATCTAAAACACATTAATTTCTCCAGAGTCTTGAAAAGCCTGCTATTTTCCATAAGTTATCAATGTTCGTTGACTTTTTCTCTGAAAGTGTACATCAAGAGTTTTATTTATTTCAAATATTGTTTTATTTGTGTGGTTATATCTCTGTACAATGTATTTCATAGATGTGGGCTTTGATATTTACTTATTTCACATGAGTAAAAAAAGAAATTAGAGCTATCCTGGATTTTCATTCTCTTCTCAGTATATTTATCTAATCCTCTCTAATTAAAAAGAAATTCTTCTCTTGCAGGATTTTAAAAACAATATATAAGAACATACATAATTTATCAGTATAGTTCATGCAATAAATATGTGTATGGGTGTGCATAATTTATATTGCCTTGGGAGATGGAAATTGCCTATTTTGACTAAACAATCAGTGGTTAAACATGTGAGTTCCATACTCAAACCACTTGAGTTCAAATCACAAACTAGCTGTGTTACTTTGGGCAAAGCACTTCACTTCTCTGTGCCTCAGATTTGTGAGGATTTACTAAATCAATCTGGGCAAAGTGCTAGGAGCAGTGATTGAGTCACAGTGAGTGCCAACTAAATGCTACCTACTAATATTACTGTTGTTCTATGAGTCAACAGAGAGAGCAACACAGTGCCCCCATCCTCAATGTGTCTGAGGCCTGCTAGGGAAAGGCAACACAAAAGGTAAGTAATCAATAACAGGAGATCTGCTCTCTAACATGACAAGATTGAAGTGGATCAAGGCTTCATTTTGAACTTGTGGCTGGAACGAAGCCTTGCCAAATGAGTGGTACAGTGAGGTGATTCGAATGAAAGGCATTCAAGGCAAGAGTCCATAGCGTGGGAGCCAGCATGAAGGTTGCGATGCACAATGCTCTCCTTTGATGAGGAGACATATCCCCCTCGGCTTTTCCAAGTAAAGACAGTCAAAGGCTGAAGGAAGAGGAACCTTAATATAGGAGACACCCAAAACTCAGGCTGCTCCTTGAAGATTTATGTTTATAAAGGAGATATGTGACAATATTAGGCCTGAAATGGAGGGTCAAGGCTGCTAATTGATAGCTGATCCTGATGTAAATTAAACTGCCAGTCAAATATTAATAGCATTAAATTATAAATTTAGTCATCTTGCGTATCATCAGCAAAAAAATTATTTTTACAGAGCTGAATCCAGCCACAACACTAACAGTGACACTTGGTTAATGGTGTATCAAGTTAAGCATTCATGAACTCATTCATTCATTCATTCATTCATTCATTCATTCATTCATTCATTCCTTTGTTCTGTTGCTTGCTCGACAGCATTTATGTTCTAGAATAAGTGCAACAGATGATACAGTATCTATACTTCAGATGCTAGAACAATGATTAAAACTGGGCTCTGTTCTCACGGAGCGCAAAGTGAAGTGAATGTTATTAAAGTGGCTCTTCCTGGTGTTCAGTATGGAGAATCAGTAGGGCCATGGGAGAGACAAGTCAAATGCAACGGCAGCTCCAAGGCAGGAGAGGACACATCAGCCTGGGAAGACCGGGGAAGAGGGTGGATGGTGCACAGACTTAGCTTAGAAAGATGTTTAGAAATGGTGTATGAGGGATTCCAGGGTGAGAGACTGGATGGACAAATCAGCCGTTGGGCAACAGGTCAGTACGGCTAAAGTCAAGCTTTCCAGACCACATTTCAGGGAATGAACTCTTTCCCCAGGAAGTCAAGGAGGTAGGTGAAAAGGGAATCTAGGACCCACTAAGCTGGGAAAACACTTGGGTAACAAAACGGAACCAGCTTCTTCACTGAAAGATTTCTCAGAGTTTATAATATGCTAATTTGAATTATAAATCCTTAAGAGGGTAATGCATTATAAAGCCATTAATAAACTTATTTTATTCTGGAATTTACTTCTTTTCTAGAATATTTAAAAGGACTAATATTCAATGAATATAAATTGTGAAGTACTTGGTTAAAGAGATAGAGAATGCTTAGGAGATCTGATGGCAGAAGATGCAGAGAATTGAGCTTACAAATTCTGGCCTTTATTTGGCGAGTTTCAGAAAATCAAGTCAGTATAAGGGAAGCCAATGTTTGCGTGTGTAAGTTGATTCATTATGGTGTATATTCAAAACACAAAACTGGTCAATTGGGAGTCATTCTATTCTAAAGCATACTAGCCAGAGGAGCACTGAGAGAAATCTGCCAATGTAAAAATTGTGATACTCAAGTGATCATGAGCTAACATTTTCAATACCAGTGGGACAACAACATGTTTTAGAGATTATAAACAGGAGGGTAAACCTGGAGACCTGACTAAACGGAATTTATTTAATGCCTCCGCATCCCCAGCCATTTTATTTCTACATTTATGCCATGTTGAAAGAACAAGTAAAATATGATAATACAGTACATGGGAAAGGATCTTCAGTTCTATAGCAAAAATATGCTCTGTAAAAATCCAACTAATTGGTATTTGCTTTTATTATTATTTTCCTAATATACCACTGATCTGTCTATGAAAGCAAAACAATGGATTCTAGCCTTTGATGTACCTACCAAACTACCAGGAATTCTAAAATCTGGGAGCTGAAGCCAGGGACCTTTGGCTCTAAGAATACTTTAAGAATAGGAATCGGATATTTGTAAAGAGGTTTGAGCTCCTTAAAAGAAAGATGCAACATGCTTAGCTCACATTTCAAAAAAACTTGGAAAATTAAATTGATTTAAAGAGGAATCTTCCCCCCTGGAGAATCTATTTATGCAGCATCTACTTTCATTGCTCTTACACTCCATGAGTCATCAGGAAGTAACACAAAGTCACACAAGAACACAGAGTCCTCCTGGGATTTTGAAACAAATGGATTTGAAACTGCTCAGTTGATCCTACCTAGAGGATGATATATACAGGAATTCAGCATAAGGAGAGCTTGATCAGTGAAATTAAATGTAAGCATTGCACCTGTGGAACCTGGAACATGATGTTGCAGTGTGAGTTATGAGGCAAGAGTGGGTGGATTTCATTAATTCAAAGCCTTACAGTCTTGCATCTTTGCCATATGTGGTTAATGTTATTACCATTTTAATGGTGCTTGCAAATAATGTACCAATGAAATAAGCAACACATTTCTGAAACTTCCACAAATGTACTGAGTGCCTACTATGTGCCAACTATTGTGTGAGCCATGGGGAAGTCAAAATTGAGTGGGAATCAATCCAGCTTCTCTAAAAGTCAACTAAAACTCAGTATAAGTCATTTTCTAGAAGCAAGCATAGGGTCATATATGAGCTCATGGGAGACGTACTATGCCATCTCAGTATTCGGAAGGGATGAATTCTAAATGAGTTCTGAAGGACTAGACAGATTTAGCTTGGCATAGCTGGAGCAGACCTTGAAAGCAGCAGAAGCCAAGATGAGGACATGA
The DNA here is from genome assembly GCF_054644295.1 of Miniopterus natalensis. Taxonomy (NCBI): domain Eukaryota; kingdom Metazoa; phylum Chordata; class Mammalia; order Chiroptera; family Miniopteridae; genus Miniopterus; species Miniopterus natalensis. Next base: position 57,231,005 of record NC_142091.1, on the reverse strand, counting down.
CTTGTTAGAAGAGTTACAAGTAGTCTGTCCAGCTGTACTGCTGATTCTGATGATATAGTGTTCTAGTCTATGAGGCTGAGACATAAGAAGAGCTCAGGAAAAGATTCACCTGTCATGGTGGAATGTGGGATTTACTCTGGGGGATACAAAGAGATATGAAAATGTTTTTAAGCAGTAAAAGAGATTGTAGAAAGAGATTGTAATTCCAGCTCTTCTGTTCTCAGAAACTGAAAGAGTTAGGGGAGGCTCCCATTGTCACATCCTTTCTTTCACTACTCTATGAACGTTCATTCAAAACAAAAGAATCATCTAATCCCAGCCATTCAAAGGAAAAAAACAATTATTTTTTTATTTCCAGCAAGTGTGCCTAGGCAACCCCATGGAGAAATTCCTATTGATAGGACTTAGTTTATGTCCATTCTGAGCTTGATTCTTTAAAATGCTCTTCTATCTTTAAACTTCTACGTAGTTTTCCAATTCTTTCCAAAATATCACCTTTTTCTTTAGTTAGCTAGAGATGATTTCTGTAGCTTATCACTAAAGAACCCTAATTAAACACCCTAATTAAGCAGTCAGCCTGGTAGCAGTGAGAAGAATGACTTGAATGAGTACAAAATTGAAGGCATAAGAAACAATTGAAAGGAAGCTGTGGAAATCTAGGGAAGAGATAGCATGGACCTAAAATAACATGAAGGCAAGAGGGTTTCAATGAAGTGAATGTAAGTAAAATTTATTCAGGCACAGACATGACGTGACTTTGCAATTAATTAGATGTAGGAAGTGAAGGAGAGGGAAGATTCAAGTCACCCAGGTTTCTGGCCTGACCAACTGGATATGTGATACCGCTATCCACTGAGCTAAAAGAACATGTGAAGTGGTACATACTTAAGAATGAAGATAAGTGATTTGTGTTTAGACAAATCCAGTAATGCATGCATGTTAAAGTAGCCCTTCTATGGTTAAACATTCTAGAGCACAGGAAGATCCCAGTAGAACACAGAGGTCTGCATATTATAAGTTGACAGAGAATCATGTCAAAGAGACAGATGTATCACCAAGTGTAGTACATAGAGTGAAAAGAAGACAAAGTTAAGGGAGGCGATAACCTGGATTTAGGAAGCCAGAGAAAAAAATCAACCAAGGAAAGCTGAGAAAGAGTAACCATAAAAGTATGGAGATGGAAAAAAACTGGGTTGTGGAAATCAAGTTATAAGACGAGGGAATGGCCAAGAGTGACAACTGTAGCAGAGACATTTAGATGAAGATTAAAAAATGCTTATTGAATTTAATAAACAAGAGATCACTGCCCTGGCTGGTTTGACTCAGTGGTTAGAGTGCCAGCCCGAGGACTGAAGGGTTGCAGGTTCGATTATGGTCAAGGGCATGTACCTCAGTTGCAAGCTTGATCCCTGCCGTGGTTGGGGCGCATGTGGGAGGTAACCAATTGATTCGTGTCTCTCACATTGGTGTTTTTCTCTCTCTCTCACTCTCTCTCTCGCTCTTGCTCTCTTTCTCTTGGGTCCCTCCCACTCTCTCTAAGAAATCAATGGAAAAAATATCCTTCGGTGACGATTAACAAAAAAACAAACAAAAAAAAAGAGAGAGAGAGATCACTGGTGACTTTATGGGTTCACAATTAACATACAAATGCAAAGTGACAAGCTTGAAACAACAACATTAATTCACACTGATCTGCATGTTGCTGGAAGATCAGCTGATCTAGTCTGAACTCAGCAGGAGCCATTCATACATTCTCATCCACTTCCCAGAGCCATAAAGCTAGTCCAGAAACATTATTTTCATAGAATTATCAGGGGTCAAGAGGATAAATGCTTTCAACCATTTAGTCTTCTCACACTCAGTAACATTTCCTTGGCCAAAGCAAGTAACATGGTTGAATCCTATGGCAAAAGAAGGGGACATATATTCTGTCCCTTGGTTATAGGAACTATAGTCACAGAACAAAGACCTGAACACAGAAAGCAGAGTAGCTTTAGGGCCAATAAAGTAACCTATTGCAGTCTGCCTTTCTAGCCACAATTTTTCACAATGTTCTCACAAGCAAAATATGCTAAGTCCCATCTCAGGAATCACAAAATTTTCATTCAGTTATTCATTAAACTCTACCAGGGCCTTGTGATCTAATATATCAGGTTCATGTGTGACTTCTCTTGATCTGGAGGCATTATCTAAAAAGACAAGTCATCTACCCTACATAAACCAACATATAACAGTGGAACAGGGGCAAGATAAGAGCAATAAATGCTTCCATTAAAAAAAGAGAAAGAGAGAAATGAGATAACAGCCATTTGAGCACCACATTTCTAGAATCACACTCAAAAACATCCTCTAATTCTTCTACTCTTGGGACAAGGAATGTTTATCAGGCACTAGTGGGCTCTCTGGGAGTGACTCCCAGTACTTTGTTCTTTGACCAGAGCTCTGTCCATGCTTCTGAACCCTGAAGCATCCTTCTATTTGTAACCACAGAGAAACTTCACTTTTTAATATGACCTTTTCTCCTTTCTTTCCTTTTGATTCAAACTGGCTTCATCCAGCACCCTGACTCACCCACCTGCCTCTCCCTCGCACATCTACTCCCTTAATCATTAAGCCCTCAGGACAATAAGGCTTTGGTCAGCATCAAGTAATCTTAGGAACAAAGCCTCAGGTCTGTTGACCACAGAGGTAGAGTTTCAAACTAGAGATAACATCTAGGCCTCAGTTATGTTTCAGCTCCAGACCCAGAAAAGCAAATGACCCCACCAATCACACCCTTGCGAAATCACACCCAGAGTCATGCCATGGCTCACATCATGCGATGATCAACTACCCCCTACCCTAGCACTGAACAATCAATAGAGACCACAATCTTAACTCCAACATGATTAGTGATTTTTCCCATACATAACCCATCCCCTAGAAACTATCACAGAGCCAGGTCTTTGAATATGACCTCTCTTGTGAATTCATTACAAATAAACCTCACTTTCTTGGCTGCAAACTGATTGTGTTTACTTGGGCTTTTATGCGTACAGGTGAAAGAACGCCTTTGGTTCAGTAACATTTTCCATCACACCTCCTTGGCTACTTATGAGGAAAGTTTTGAAAACATGACATTTCTTGTGGCTGAGGAACTTTCTGCTTGAAAAAGCTGGAGTCCAATGATCTTCTTATATTTTTAATAGTCTCGGTATCTTTTAGCCCAGGATAGTAGCAAATATGTAATTGAGTTCTTTAAAACTTTTAGTGGATTTTTTTTTTTTTTGTAGATAGATCTGTTAGAGCTGTCCAATAGCACTTTCCACAATGATGAAAATATACTTTATCTGTACTGTCTAATAAGGTGACCACTAGCCACATGTTGCTATTGAGTAGTTACAATGTAGTTAGTATGGCTGTGAATCAAATATATAGTTATAATTCATTTAAAAGACACATGTGGCTAGTGTCTACCCTGTAGGACAGAACAGCTAAGGCTTAATTATGTATTTTGGGAATATTAGGCTGCTGTGGGGCCATAGCCTTAACCTCCCTAAAAGCTCTTTGGTATAACTAAGAGAGTCTAAAAGGTAATACCTGAAATTATTTTAGAGGTCTTATCAAAGATCTATAGACTTTGACTATAGACCTATAGGACCTTTGTCATAACCTTTAGTTGGTCTTTGATTGGAGGCCTTGTACGTGTCAGCTGTACTCTAGATTTTATATTTATCCTTGGGATTTATCAGAATTGAAGATTCTTTTGCTGTCTGGAGAGGTTGGAGATAAGAGCCTCTTTTATTTTCCAACCCAACAGATTATGGATTCTATATTTCCACTAAATTTTGTTTATGTCTTACTTTTTGAAAAATACTATATCAAATATAAGTAAAAAAAAAAAAATCAGAAGATACCTTCTACATTTTCCCAAGAGTTCTACTTGTCCAAGAACAAAAATTCATTTAAGTACATTTTTCTAACTTCCCAGTTCCTATAGAAGACAATTTGACTAATCTCATTACTATATGGTATAGGTTGTTCATTGAGCCTCCTCTGTTTCGTCATCACTGAGTTGTGACCCAAAACCCATGCCACAAATTGTAAGTATTCAATATGGAAGCATCCCATTTTCAGGTATTGTTTTTGTATCACATAGCTACTGGTTCAAAAAAATCTAGATTATGAACCACCTAACAATTAGGCAGCATTTTCAGGAAATGCAGCTTTACTGTGGATCAACTGATCTAGGCTGGGATTAGCAGGATGGTTCAGACCGGCTCCACGTCTTTCATCCTTCCCATGGGGACAGCAGGGTAAGCCCAGTCAGACAGAAATTCTTCTTCTATTATTATCAGCCACATCGTCCCTTCCGATATCACATTAGCTAAAGCAAGCCACATGTCAAACTCAAGTCAAAGGGTAAGGAAATATATTGATCGTTATTGGAAGGAACTGCAAAGTCACATGGCAAAGAGTGAAGCTACAGGGTGGGAGAAGAATCAGAACCATCAGTGATGTCCAACATAGGGACTTTAGTGAGAGTAATAAGTTGAGTAATAATAAACACAGTCAGATTGCATGAGGTTGAAGAGTAAATGGGAGGGAGCTGGAGATAAGGAATGCAGATGACATATTCATAGAACCATGGATTACCAGGGTTTGGGGGAAATATGTGGGCCATTTAGTAAAACCTCTATCCTGAGGCTTAATTTCTTTCTACAAGAGCCTCAGAGAGTAATCTTCATGTCACTTTTTGGATGCCTGATTGACAAGAAACTTAGCACCATTCCTGCTTACTACCCCTTATATTCTGAGAAACCTGTATTCCCCATATATTTTTCAAAATTTTTTATGAGACAAGTGAGGGGGTAATGAAGTAATTCTACTGGAATGTGTCTTTCTCTACTTAGGGTTAGCTCTTCTCTTTATGGCAATGCAGAATAAGACCATTTCTTCATTTGTTAGACAGTATCCCAAATGTTTGAAATCAACCATAATGCTTGTATAGCTTATGCTCCCCAAAAGGCTCACCTTCAACCTAACTTCATCTAGTTGTGTGGCTGTTTCTCATACAACATAATATTGAATGTATATATCTGATTTGAGGTTGGGATATTGCCAAATTAACTATAATGGCAGATTTAATTATCTAGTTTGATAAAAGAAGCTATTTTTCCTATTGGAATGTGCTACAATTTTAATGGCTGGCCCATCAGCAAGATGATCAGTTCATGAGGAACTTGATGAAAGTTGGTTAATTGGATTTCAATAGTGAAATGTGGGTGTTGCATAAATGGGTAATTGTGTATAAAGGACTGTTCTCTGAACTTTCTTTACCAGAAAAGACTCCTAGAACACAGATAATTATTTTATCCTTATGAGTGACCTCAATAAAAGCATTAAAAGTTACATTCATACAATCAGTAGATGACATTAAACTGAAAATGTCTGCCTGAGACTCAGGATAAAAGAAAGATAATTCAGTTGAACATGTGATTAATTAGAAAAATGGTCCAGCAGAGAAAGAATCAAATGCACTCTGGATAATTGTTAGCATTTGTACTGAAGGACTTGAAGTTGTCAAAGGAAGAAAAGTCAGAAAGCCTGGTTGGGCGTCAGTACAGCATGAATGATGGGGTCATCAGAGCGGTGACAAGCTGAAAGAGAACCAGTGCTGTTTGGTTGCTTCTTCATTCTTATTAATGATTAATTGATTATAATGGATAATTAATGATCATAAGTAATAATATTGATGACATAAATGTAAGAGAGGATCTTCAAATAGTAAAGCTGACTTGTAGATGAGCATAGATTAGAGATGAAGTTAACAGGCAATCATGCCATTACATTGGCATTCATATTTGATGTTGACGCTCGCTTTCATTTACATTACAGCTGCCCATTCAGCCGTACAAGGAGGTTCCTAGGAAAACTGAGCTGTATTGCCCATTTTTTTCATAAATTATCTAAAATGCTTATTTGTAGTCAAAGAATATAAGGTAGATTCATAGTGAAGAAAGAGATGAGAATGAGATGCTTGTTTTTTTTAATATTGTGAAAAGGAAAACAAAGATTAAGACCGCTTACCAAAAGCAGGCCTCTTTTCAGATTCCCATTAGTGTCTGCATGGGATTCAGCCAATGGAATATTTAATATTAATTTTATTTCTTTAGAGAGCTATGGATTTTTTTTTTTTTTTCATAAGGAAATAGTACAAGTGTGAATACGCTGGCTACATTTGGTACTTTTTTCCTGCAAAGAGGTATCTAGTGCCAGTAAAGGGCTGACATGAGCTGCCTTCATTTCTGAGAAACAGGAGAGATGCCCTAGCCCAATGCCTTCCTATTCTGGATGTTGCTCATCTAACGTCAAATCCAACTGGGGCCTTATTATTAACACTCATCACGTTTGGGTTTCATTTATTTATGCTAATTTATTCCACGGCCTGTTGTTCATCCTTTCAAGATAGATTATTTCTAGTGACTGATAAGGGTGGAAAAGCAGAGGAAGGAAAAGTCAGTTATCACATAAGTCCGAGGCCACACAGAGTGGTGGCGAGGGAGGGCCATTACACATTACGCAGCAGTACAACACAGCGAATGCTTGGTGTAAGCATGCTTGACGTTTCTTGAGTTTACTATTCTCATGCAAAGATCCCTGACAGGTCATCTGTGATCATTTTTCCAGAGATGTAAATTTAAATTATGGGCTCTGTGAAACTGGTAAGAAAAAAGTAAGTCATTTACTAGTAGGTGTACCATGCCACTTACTCAGTATACCCTCTACAGTATATGTTTATAGGGCAAAAGAATGCATATTCATGCATTTATAAACTGAGGCTACCAAATGTATTTTAAAATAGGTTTCTCTGACTAATCTTTATTAAGAACCTATGAGGTGCTAAAAAGGATAGTTTTGCTATCTTGTACAAAACTGACATGATCTCTAGCATGCTATTATTAATAATAGCTGATATCTACTCAATGCTTACAACATGCCAAGCACCCTTCTAAATATTTTATTTACAATAATTCATTTTACCCCCATAGCTAGTCAATGAGGCAGGTGGCTATTATCATTTCTATTTTAAAAAAAAAAAAAGGAAACCGAGGCCCAGAATAAACAATTTGCCCCCAAATCACTCATCTAGGGAACTAGGTAAGAGATAAAGTCTAAAAGGTAATGTAGGCCAGATAATGAGATGTAAACAACGTTGTGAAGACTTGGGCTTTCATCTGTCTCACATGATGTCACTTCATTTTTAATAGAACATCATCCTAGCTGCTTTGCTGAACATAGCCTGAACAGAAGCAAGGAAAGAAAAGGACTTCTGGAGAAACTAAGCAAGAGATGATGCCAGAATAGACCAAGAATAAAAGCAGTGAAGTTGGTGAGTAGTTGTCAGACGTGGGGCATCTTTTAAAGGTAGGCTCAAAGGCTTGCTGGTATACTGGATGTGGGGGTTTGGAGGAGTAGCAGCAAGGATTGCTTCAAGCAGAAGGAGTTTAACAGGACTGGAAGAACCGTGTCAAGAAGGCTAAGTGTTTGGTTTCGTACATGGTAAAACTGATACGTCTGCTGGACATCTGAGTGAAGAACTGACATTTGGATCTATGAGTCTAGAGGACAGGAAAGAGGCCTGGAGTACAGATTTAAATTTTGGAATCATCCTCATGTGGTTCATGAGCCTGGATGACACCACCAAGACAGTGGGTTCAGATATGAAAAAAGAAGGAGCCCAAAGAATGATTCAGAAAAGTTTACACTAAGAAGTAAGGATAAAGGATGGATGGGATGAAAACCAAGAGCCTAAGCTGGCTTTACATGTATGAGTTAGTAAGTTTTTTGTTTTGTTTTGAGAAAACTATAAGTAATGAAATTATTCTAAAAAGTTTAAGGGGGGGGGGATGCTGAGCAACTATCAGGAAATATGAAGAACTAGATACCCCCAGAGAATCCACAAGGAGGTTTTAAAATTTTCTTTCTATAACGCTCCTAGTCGTAGAACTCAATTCTTCCAGGATCAAACTTCCAAGATCCTAAAATATGACAGGCCCAGCTTACCTCAAGTGTCTATCCCTTCTCCAACTAATACTAGTCAAGGCCATGTTGTACAAGCATGGCCATCAGGAAAACGCTCTCAGTTTCCAGAGAAGGGGAATTATAAGCTTGGTGAGAATTCTTATAAAGCACTTGAAAATATGTTTTGACATTCAGATATATTGGTTTAGATATTTAAATTTATTAGCAAATTTTAATGGTTCTTATTATAATCAACTTCCCCATTACTGGTCCAAGGATAAACAATTCAGAGTTCTGACTAAATGAGATTTCCCTAATGCCTGCCTCTATAGCGACATGGCAATAACACTATGGAGCATTTTAGTCCCTTAGAAACATTATTTTATTAAGATATGTAGCTTATTGGACTCTCTTTCACTTAGATCTTTCACTAAATATATGAATCCCTTATTTTCTCAATTTCAGAAACAAAGATTCTTGACTACCCAGACCCATTAAAAATAAAAATACTAGTCTAGGGGTCTAAAGTTTGAACTTTATTTCTGTTTCTGTCACTAGCCAACCATGAGACCCTTCTCAAGATATTTAAGACTTTATATCTCAGTTTTTTCATGTCTATGGACAATACTGAGCTTTTTCAGAAATGGCAAATTGTTTCATCTTGATGCAAACTCCGGGTGATTTTATGTTGAGAAGAGCTCTGAGGTCATATACAAGATCTGCTGGAAAGGGAGCATGAACTCGATCAGTTAATGAGGACTGCTGTGCACGTTGGAGGCAGCAGACCTGACCTGGCAAGGTATTTTGCCAGATACTTGCAACGCTTGAACTAGATGCTTTCCTTATTCCAAACGCACCGACCATGTGCCAATGCCTGGCACTGCATTGGCCGAGTGAGAAGATAAAGATGGATTAGTAAGGCATGGTCCCTCATACGGGTGAAACTCACTTTTTAGCAAGTGTGGTAAGCGCTTCTCAGGTTTACTCAAGCTCTAACGCTGTATGAATTTTGTGATTTCTCTGCAGGTAAGAAATGTGGATATTGCAGAGAAACTGTTTATCCCCTTACTCACATTAATGCTATCTCCAATACGCAAGGGGATAACGACACAGAGATGGACAGTCTTGCGGCTGGGTCGTGGCTCTGTGGGCAGAAATGACAGGCAAAATCACACTGCAAGACTAATCAGATGAAGACAGCATTGCTTCCACACCCTCAGGGCCAAAGCCTCAGCTCTGACTGCCCACACCACCGAGGCAGGGGCCTTAGAATTTCTGCCGTTCTACACGGGCCATGGCTGCCGCCAAACCAGACGCTAGAATGGATTTTGCACAATTCCTGTTCCTGTACCACTAGTTTCTTATTTAAAGTTTGAAGTGGGCATCTCTAAGGGTGGGTGGGGAAAATCATAAATAGTCTGTGCATTATGATGGTATGTCCATAGTGGGCTCTCATAACCTGGGAGAATCCCAAAACTTCCCTACCCCTTCCTCCTACCCAATCAATATTTTCCTGTCAGGCACTGTGCTTTCAGCTATATATATATTATATAAGAATTAAAGTGGTATTGTTTATACATCAATTTCCTGTGAAATTAGTTAGGACGAGTCAAGATTCCGAATCTGATTTCTTAGACACAAACAAAAAACAATTGAGTTTGTAAGCGTGTATTGCCCAAACCCTGGTGTACAGCAGCTTCATCAGGGAAAGATGCTACCTTGTAAGATCTCTCGGCAGCCACCCAGCCGGACTTCCAGCAACGCCTCTCATCACCCCATGCTGGAGAACATTTTTCCTTTTTCAGGCTTCAAAACTAGACAGGTGTCAGCGCTGCTGAATGAAACCAGCTAGAGCCACTGACATCTTGTTATCTCGCAAATTGGAAATACTCGATCGCTTTGCCTACCAGAAAATCTTACCTGTAGGCCATGAGGAGCACTTTGTCCCTCCTCAGTAGCACGGTATAGGCTCCCCTAGCCGGCCTTTCTTCCACTCGCCTCCTCCAAGTAGCCCAATGCCTGTTTTTTCTGCCTCTCATTTAGTCGGCAGGTAACTGCCAGAATAATTTCTGAAGCACTGCTTCAAGCATCCCCATCTCTTACGCTGAAACCTTCCTGTGCCCTGCCCCCCACTTTGACCCAGAGAATTAGCTAAAACCTCCCAGAGTGGTATGTAAGGCCTTTTATGATCTGGCTCCTACCATCATCTCAAAAATATCTCCCTCCACTTCTTCCCACACTCTTGCTCCTGCACGTCCCCTGCACTCTTCTCTTACCTGGAATCCCCTCTCCACTTCGGCTTCACCACCAATCATTCCACCTCCCACATGAACCCCTTAAACAGGCCTCCCTTATGCATTCAACTAGCCTTACTTTCTTCCTCTTTTATATCATCATAGACATACGTACTTTTTAAAATGGTTCTGATTTACGTATGCAAATGGGTGGCTTGTAGGCGGTCAGCTTAGGGAGTGTTGACCCACCCTAGGCAACTACCACCCTCACCGAGGCACGGGCTCGGTTTCTGCCATCCCAGGGCACACACTCCTGCCCCTTCCCAGCAAGCCCCTCTGCCGCAGAGGCGGCCACTGTTACAACTTCTATCACAATGGTTTTGCCCTCTATAAAACGTCATACAAATGAAATCATACAGACGTACTCTGTTGTGTCTGCTTTTTGTGTGGTTTTTTTTGCACTCAGCATGATGTTTTAAGATTCTTTTATGTGATTACCGGGTGCAACAATAGTTTCTTCCTTTTTATTGCTGAGTCCTATCCCCCTGTGTGAGTATAACACAATGTGTTCATTCTTTTTATAATTCCAATGTGTCATTTATTTATTTGTCCACTACCTCAATCCATCCAAAAAATGAGTCATGACGATATTTATATCTTTCTTGTGAACCATTACAATGATTTTGGAATTGTCTTACTTCCTTTCTGTATTGTAGTCTCTATAAGAAGAAGGGAATATGGAACAAAGACATTTATTTCATTCCTGCTGTATGCTAGGTGCTGTGGTAGGTGCCTCATGTAATCCTCACCACAAGGCTATGAGGTAGATGTTATCTTATCTTACAAATAAGAAAACTGAGGCTCTAAGGCATTAACTATCCTGCCTTGGGTGACCCATTAAAGGGAGGAAGCAGAATTTAGATTCTCCTGTCGTGCTTTGAACCCTGTGAAAGTCCTGCTGTTGTGCCTAGTACATAACTATTCATTGAACTGAGGGTTACGTTCGGAATTCTGTAAATGTTCTTGAAAAGATCCAGTAAGATTCATTAGAAAAGGCAAATGATAAGCAAAACAAAAACACACACAAACAGTGTGAATGTTCATACTCTCAACATGTAGACACTGTTTTACTTAAGAAGTAGGGCAGGGGAGGCCAAAGCACACCCTCTCATCCACTAGCTCATTCCCGTTTTGGCAGCAGCCCCTGAGATGTCTTCTCGACATTGTGATGCTCTCTCAAACCTCAAGGCCAAGTAGAAGAACCTAGCGCTAGGCCCAGAGGAAAACCGATGGTTAAAGTTTGAACTGAGAAGGAGATGGCCGAGGAGTCAGAGAAGGGGCCATCAGAAAGGGGCCTGGATCACAGTGATATGAAAAAAAGTAGTGTTTGGAAAAGAATGGTGTGGTCACTGTGTCAAAGCCTGCTGAGAAATCCCACAAAGCCAGCAGAAAAATGGCACTGAATTTGGCAGTGGGATCGCCAGCTTTTCAAAGGTGGGTCAGCAGGGAGAGGACAGTGAAGAGGCAGGGACTGAAGCCCACGCAGAGAATGGGACTTGAGGAAGTGGAGATATGAATGATCTATAAACTCTGATGTGAAGGGGAACAGAAAAATGGAGTGGGACCTAGAGGGACACTGGAGAAGAGCTTTTTGGTTTGTTTTCGTGTTGTTGGAGATAGGAGCTAAATCCTATTTTTTGCTACTATTTATGTTGTGATTTCTATGGGCGAGGTTCTCTTCTAAATGTATTCTCTGATTTTACTTGCAGTCCTCACAAAATCCCTAGGAGGTAAGTACTATTACAATCCCCAGTTTATAGATGAGGGAGGCAGAGACAAAGTGATGTGCCTCACCTAGTGAACGCTGGAGCCAGTGCTTAAACCAAGGCAACCTGCCTCCGGAGTTCAGAATTTTAACTTCAGCTATGAACCATCCCTCTCTAAGACAGGTTGCCTTACTCCATGTATTGTTATGCTGATGAGATCAGCCAGTTGCCAGAAAAAGAGAGTAACATTGCAGAAACAAAGTCCACAGGAAGGTGAGATGGAAGGAAACCAAAAGCAACATGATGCAGATAAGAAAGGGTCTCCTTGCACCACAGGGAAAGGAGAGAGCTTGGGTCTGCGTTCTGAACATTGGGGTGTTCCCTATGAGAAGGGAAGACCCTTTATCACAAGAGGGGAGAGCTGTTTCAGGAAAGTTTCGCTTGCCTGGGTGACTTAAATGCGATCCTGGAACAAATTAAGGGGACAAATTAGTTAACCTCCTAAAGGATCTTCCCTTCTGGTGATATTTACGACTGCACTTGATTTATGACTGTACACAGGTTTAAGGCAGTCGGAGAAAGTATTATGTTTGAAGATGATTTAATTATGAATTTGGATGCACACTTAGAGGGCAGAGTGAGCAGAAGATAGTATCGAGAAAGCCTTTGCTTTCCTGCCATAGTATGGTGGGTGATAGAATATGCACAGCATCACACCCTCCTCCTTGCAAGGGTATCAGTCCCCTTGAAATAAAGGCAGAGGCTCCCGGTTAGAGACCCCATCACCTACTGTAATTTCTGCCAACTCTTCCCTCCACCTCAATGCAAACATTGTGACTGTGTCATCTTTGAACAAGAGGTAAAATACGCTACGGTGCCCTCTTTATTTTCGGGAAATTATATGGCTGAAAGCAATAGCTTTGGTTGCTAACAAAAGACTGCTTCATCTTTGTGATAGTTTTGCACTCAGAGAAAAAAAGAATTATTGTAATGACAAATTTAACAGCCCGGGCTATTAGAGGCTAAGTTTAAACTAAGTCTTTCCCCTAGTTACTATGTTTAGGCTTGAAAATGAAAATATTATTTAAGATGGAATAGAAATGCTCACCAGGCTTCTCACACGGGAAAGAAACAGGTGCTGAAAAGAGTTGGAATTGGTTCTGAATACAATGCAATTATTCTATTGAAAACATTGGCCAGAGGAGTGTTTTCTAAAGATAGAAACCAAATAGGCTGAAACTACTTCAGGGAGATTTCTCCTCCCCACATGCAGACTCCAACAACCCCCAACACACACACAACCAAATGGAAGAAATTTAATATTCTTAATCAATCAATCGCTGACAAGTATTTATCACTGAACACCTGCTCACTGCTCAGGGAAAGGAAGCACACTGAATTAGGAGTTGGGACTACTCCTGCTATTGCCACGTTTGTGACCTTGAAGAAGCCACATTTGAACTTCTTTCTCACCTGGATACTACAGCTCCTCCCGATATAAAATTTTATAATACTCCCATTTGAATAAAACAGTCGTCTCTGATATTTCTGCACATGAGTCTAAAAGCTGTACAAGCTTTGCAGAGGGTTTATTCAGCCAAGATGGGAAGAAAGGCAGACACAGAACCAGCAATTTGGGGTGTTTGCTCTGTGCCAGACATGATCTCAGGCACTTTACAAACCTTAGATTTCCTTTAATCTCCCCCAAACCCCACGAGATTGTATTCACCATCAGATGGACCAAAATGAAAGGCCAGACTGTTAGAACACTAACCATGGACTCTACTAGAACACTGGGACCCTCAGCAGGGACGCACTGATATTATGATCCAAAGCCTCCCCTTATGTTCTTTGTCACACACACACCAAACTCCCCCCTACTTGTAGAACAAATTAAGCCAAGAGAGCTTCACATGAGAAATTCATTTCTTTCTGTTTTCGTCTTTCCAGATATCTCCTTTAGTAATGAGACATTTCAAAATTTTAAATGCAGCATCTATTTGAGTGAGCCTGAGTTGGAATTCCAACTCTGTGATAATTCATTTAAGAAATCTGAGCCCTGGTGTCCTATCTGTGAAGTGAAGAGAGCAATGCTGTCTTACGTTTCTATGAGAATGTAATGAGCTCATGTGTGTTAAGCATTTTCTTCTCTGTCTCTTTCCTTATGGGCCAACATAATAATTCTCTAACATAAATTAATTGCCAGGCCACAGTATGCGAGTAGGGTGTGAGGACAAATTTCCAGTCCCTGAGGACATAAAATAGGGGTTGCAGAGAAAGCAGTGAAGTAAGCATGAGCGCTAACTTGTTACAATAACCTAACCTAGGGGAGGCAGTAATGCTCACCGGACGGTCCATTTACAGGCCTGCATCTCCCAGCTGCCTTTAGTTAGGTTGATGCCTTGCCTTAACTTGTCATAACTTGTAGACCTTGTAGTTAGGTCCATCCTGACCGATAGGCCAAAACCAGAAGTAACTCTGTCACTTTGGTCAGGGCACTTAGAAGTAGTTGTGAGTTTTCCACATTTTCTCTTTCCCTATTGAAGCAGCCAACTGTAAATATAGCACCAAAATAAGGTAGCAGAGTCTCTTTCTGCCCAGGTCCCTGGGTGACTGACCATGTGGAGGAATGTCCCTCACCAGTGACATCAGAGGCCCAAGGCACTGTGACCTGACAATAGAAGCCTGTACAAGATCAAGAGAGGCAGAGATGGGTGGCTCTGCCTGGATTGCCTAATTCCACCTGGAGCGTCTTCCTAGAAGTTGCTTTTGTTTTTGTTTGGAAGATAAATAGTATGTTCACCAGGGAGCCCTATGAGGTTTGGGAGCTAGGGACTGTCATTCTAAACAGAGGTACCAGCACCAGGAAAGGCACAAACCGTGAGTTTGCATGACACAGAGAATTGCAAGTAATAATTATGTCTGGAGTATGGTTAAGTCTGTTACCGGACAGTCCATTTACAGGCCTGCATCTCCCAGCCGCCTTTAGTTAGGTTGATGCCCTGCCTTAACTTGTCATAACTTGTAGACCTTGTCGTTAGGTCCATTCTGACCGATAGGCCAAAAACAGAAGTAACTCTGTCACTCTGTCACGGGGAGCCCCAATGAGAGAAATTACATCTCACAGGTGAGTGTATTTCCAATTGCCTCGAGAGTAGAGGAGAAAGGGAGAGAAAACACTCATAGAGATGGAATCCCAATGAAGACATTCCACATCTATGTTATAATTGTGCCTCAGGTTGGGCTCGATTACAAGCAGGATGAGAAAGTTCAATTTCATCACTGGTATTCATTTTCGCTGATCCCGTGTAAACTTGCAACACCCATTCATTCCCGCTCCTAGCGGTTTTCAAAAGCCAAAGCTGCCAGTTATCCACAATGGCTTCCTCATCTGAAATGTCCATATTCCACTTGGGGCTCCCTGATCCCATAAAACTCATTTAATGTACGAACTTAATTACATGCAGATAGATCAAGGGCCTCAGAGGTGAAAGGCTAACAAGGGCATTAAATCCCGAACCACTTAACAGCTGCCCCATCGCTTGGCAGAAATGTATTTTAAAATAGTGTTTGAAATATATTTAAACTGAAATAAATAAAACATATTTTCCTGTAAATGATGCCAAGTCCTGCCAATTAAACTCAGATCTATTTAAAAAAAAATCTTTAGCTCTCAACAAATGCTGGCTGCTTTTTCCCACTAAAAGCAATTCTGAGCATTCATGCTCGCACTTTTTCCCTGTATCATTATGCCGTGTTCCTCTTGTTAATATTTAAAGCTTCTGAAACTGTTTTTCCCATATGCTTTTGGACTAGAATGCAGAACTTAAGTTTTCCACTTTTATGAAGCCTTGCAAAAAATTTAAAAATCTCATGTGCTGCTTATTAAGGGGAGATGTCACTAATATCTACAGGATCAAGTTTTTACTAAATAACAAGAAAAGATACAACAATAATCATAATTTTTTAATGTGATATACCAGGTGCTTTTCTAAGCACTTTACATACACATATTAGTTTATTGTATTCTCATAACTACTATACAACTATTTTTCACGTGAAGATACTATCAGTAATTGAAACTTGCTCAAGATTTCAGAGTTATAGGCACCTGACCCAGAATATATACCCACATCTGTCTAACATCAGTTGAAATCACTATGCTATTCAGCCTTTAAATTTTATAGATGGTTTAGTTAACCAGATATGATATTTGAAACCACAAAACATATACAGTGTATTAGTTTAGCTTTTGTAGATTCAATGAAAAGATGACTACTCTATTATTTGGATCATGAATCCCTGTTTATGGGGTAAAATCATAAAGTAATAAAACCAGAAGAACTGTCTTCTTTGAGGAGGGAGACAGATGGATTCATACACAATGATTTCTCTTATCATTGCTGTTTTTATCTCTCTCTCTCCCTCTCCCTTTCTCTCTCTGAAATCAATAAAGATATATTTTTAAAAAATAAAATAAAATAAATCCCCAGTTATCAGAAGAGGGAAACACATCTGACTGTAACATAGCTGTTTCTTAGATTTCTCTCCGAGCACAGCCCTGCTTGGACTCACTGCTCAGTCCTATTGAGAAGGTGGGTGAGGGGGAAGGAGGGGATGCGGGCTCCACGTAGAACATGAAAGTCTCATTTCACGTAAAATAAGCCCTGCCTCTCTTTAATCGGTTTTCCACAGCAGCTCACAATTGTGATAAGGACACTATCCCACTCACCCCCAGTCTTTAATAATTTACTCTTGGAATAAAGACATCAGACCTTAATAAGACTCGTCCTGGCTCTTATAGGCTTCTGGGCATCAGGCCGCACCATTCTCTCCCTGACTCTCTGTACTGTAGCTACCTTAGGTTTCTTCAGATCCTGAGAAACTAAAGCTCCAACAGTCTTCGGACAGTTCCTTCTGCTGTGATAGTCCACCTCTCATTCCCACTCTGCCCATCCCCACTTTACCTAGTTAGTTTCTATTGATCCTTCAAATATCACAGTAGCCTCTTCCTTCCCTTTAGAACCCTTTCCACAATTATAGTTCTGTGCTTGTGTGCGTCATTACTGGAATTTATCTGAATACAGCCTGTCTCTTATTCTAAGGTGGCTGATTTTGCTCACTATTTCATACTCAGCACCAAGCATCTTGCCTGAAATGAGTCGACGTTCCAAATGGACCCTGGTACCCAAGGAGGGCTGCTTAGTAACCTCTAACAGGACATGACACATGAGAGCGATGAGAGATGTTCCTCCCTCTGTCACAGGAGAAAACCATGCAGCCCAGGGTTGGCATTTTGTGTACCATCAGAGCATGAGGCTGCCAAGGGAAGGCTGTGCCCTACAGGCTCACACTGTGGCACTCTGCAGATACCATTGGGGCTCCTGGAAGTGTCTAGCAAATGTAGAGACCCAGTGATGGGGCCCTAGCAAGGAGACAAGTGGAATAACTTAGCACCACAAGGTAACTCACCAAACTGATGACTGAGATGTTTTCTTGAACATATTTGAGACACTTTGAGAATTCCCTAAACAGAACTCTCTAGGTTTTGAAAGAAAGTAGGAAGACTGAGGTTCATCTATTTAAAATTTTAGCCCTAGCCAGTTTGGCTCAGTGGGTAGAGCATTGTCCCATGGATCGAAGGGTCTTGAGTTCAGTTCCAGGCAAGGGCACATACTTCAGTTGCAGGCTCTATCCCAGACCCGGTTGGGTGTGTGCAGGGGGCAACTAATGGATGTGTCTCTCTCGCATCAATGTTTCTCTCTCTGTCTCTCTGTCTGTCTGTCTCTCTCTCTCCCTCCCACTCTTTTTGAAAAGCAATGGAAAAAATATCCTCTGGTGAGAAGTAAAAAAAAAAAAAAAATGTCAAGAAGAGTAGGCATGTCACTCTCCCCACTAATCCAGACCAAGGACATGGCCCCGTTAAGGATGAAAGTCAGGCGTTGCTGACTCACGGCCAGAGATTAGAGTGTAGGTGCTGGTTCTTTGCTCATAAATCACTTTATTCAGGGAAAGTAGATGATAATGTGCTTTGGAATTTCTACATTTAGCATTTGGTCCTACCTCTGGTTTTATTTCTTAATTACTATTCTATATTTGTAAATGTGCTTCACTACTACCGGGCCTCAATATGTAGAATAATGCATCACCGCTGATCTGGTTTACAGCCACATTCCGCAACCTTTCTATCTATTACTTGGAAACCACATTAGTTAATATATCAACTTTGTAAGATTCTAAAGATTTCGGATATCATGCATATTACCCCAATTTTGCTTCTTAGAGTAATATGTTTTTTTCAAACAACACTTTTAAACGTTCTTGGCTATAGTTTGCTACCAAGGGGCCAGAGCGTGGTGCCGGGCCACCGGGATTCTCTCTGCTGAGCTAATGCAATGGGAAATCAAGTCTTTCCACTGCTTTCAGGCCCCAACCCTTCTGTTCTTTTCCCTTGTCCCTTAAATTATTACCAACTCTTGCTGCTCATGTTTCAAAAGTGCCTTTGTGGGCCTTTCCCCTTGTGCTCCTCTCTCCCCCATGTCTTCATTCCCAGCAACTTCAGCTGATCCTAAAAATCTTGCTGGCTAATATACCCAGAATGTTAATATAGTTCTAATATTCAGATACTTGGTGACTCATGACCAGTCAATTTACTTTCAGCTCTTGTTCCTTTAGTTGGAAACTGATGAATTAAAAATGCATTACGTGTGACTTCTGGAGACACTGACAGCCTCCTGTGAGGTGCAATGTAATTTCCCTGTAGTCTTATTTTTAGTGATGCTCCCAGCCTTTTCATCTTCCAGCCTACTCCCTTAATCCCCCAATTTTTGCCAGGACCTTTGCATTTTTTTTTGGTCGGTCCTCTGAGTTATCTAAATCATACCCATGAACCATCATCCCTGAAATCTGCATTTTTGTGCGTGGGTCTCACGAGTGCGGGATCTGTAGGTTCCACACCGAGCATCCTTGTCTGATGTGCCAGAGCAACTCAAGTCAGCACCTTTGAAGCTCCACCCACCATCCCCTGAGCCACAGCCAGCATCTTCCCCACATTAGTTATTTTAGTGACCATCCCAAGATTCTCTCTTCCCGATCCCCAATGCACTTCCACATCCTGCCGTTTTAGTACCTGTGTCTTTTTCTCCCATCCTCTCTCCATTTCTCTCCTGCCGCTGCTATCTGCAGTCTTTTACCACCTGGCCATGAAATTTTTACAAGACACTCGAAAGATTTCTCCTGATACCGATACATGCCTCGTTCAGTCCATTCTTCCTGATGCTTTCGAAAAAAATTTTCTAAAATGAAAAGTATAATTATCCCATTTCTCTGTTTATAATCCTTTTATAGCTCTATACCATACTAAGGAGAAAACACACACACAAAAAAAAAACAACAAAAAAAAACAAACACATGGGCATAGCGCTCGGTGCCCTTCCAGGTCTGGCTCTTGTCTATTCCCTGGCTTTGCATCCGCTCCATCCCCCCATTCGAGACAGGCTCCCACTACCCTGAACCACTTTCACTTTTCCGAAAGCATCGTGTTCTCCTTGTACACACAAAATTCCCTTCGCCTCAAAAACATTCACCCCTTCTTTGTCTAAGTAAATTCTATTCCGTCCTCGCGATCTGTCTCTGCCATTGCTCCGTCCGGGACGATTTTTCTGTTCCCCGACGCGCCCGTCAGGTTGGCTGTGCCTGTCTCTCTTCTAGCAGAGCGCCCAGCCTAAGTTACAGTATTTTGTCACAGACATTATAATCATCTGTGCAAGTGTCTGAACTTAAACGGCAGAACATTATCGATCAAGGCAAATACCGTGACGTAAATGTCTTTACGTCAAATCATTACCAGTGATCTTGATAAAAGGTGTTAGCTCCTTCACTCTAATTTATAAATTATCTGCTGTCAGTTGTTTATTAACCGGAGATGGCTTCTGTCTATTTTAGTGACCCAGTGATTTCCTACTTTTTCTAGACTCTGTATTCTACCCATGCTGTGGGGGGAAGGTGGGTTTTGGTGGGCAAAATGGATTCCTGACTGTCTACCAAAAATATATATATATATTCTTCTTCAGAGAAAAAAAATGAATCTGAGATCTGCTCATTTGTGTCAACATTAAGCCTCATGTGACAACTTCTGTTTCCCTACCTTCTGTGCATTATTCAGAGATGTTACTAGTCCTGACACCTGCAAATTACCCTTAGGAAAAGAGACTTTTTGATTTGTGTATCTTTTACCGTAGGTTGTCTCCAATTTTTCAAGAGTACCACTGAATTGAAAAAAACTAAATGAAATAATCAATTCATATAGGCAGTTAATAAATAATAACCAAACAAAGTGAGGATCTTATCTTGCGTTTGCTTTAAGACAGTTTTAAAATAATTCTCCTCAATTATCCAAGACAAACTAAAAATGTTAGGACCTTTTTGCATTTTAAGAGGGTGTCGGATCATCTGAGGCATTTAGGTAACGCCAGGAAGACCGTTCCTGCTCTCTAACGCAGCTCCGTCCGCTTGGGCATCCTTTGGTTCAGATCGGTTTCATCCATGGGATAAAACCCCCTTCAACTTCCTTTTTGGGATGCATGTACTGAAAGATAAGGCTATCGGAGTTAGGATACATAATGTGTCTGACACATTTTTGTTTTAGAAAAGATTTTTTTCTCCTTCAATGAACTGTGATCAGACATGATCGTATGGTAAGTGTTTAAAGTTGTACAAACTTTTACTTACACTTGAGAACAACACATTTTCAAGTGCCAATCATGCCCATTTCTTGTGACCCTAAGAATTCTCCTAGACAGTGAGAGAACCTAAAAGTGGTATTATTTTATTGCCCAGAGTGTCTGACCACCAGCAATCACTCAGCAAACCCAAAACAGAATTGTGATTTTAAAAATGGTATTTGAATAACTTATCTTTCAAAAAAATTTTTTTCCTGTCTGAGCTGTGAGGAAATCAAGCTTCTGAAGGACACTAACATAATCAATTAATGAACTAATAATTTTCCAGGTCACCTTTTCGTTGTTGTTTTCTAGCAACATTATATAGCCAATTGAGGACAAATTCCCTTCCAAAAATGCAGGTCACACAGATTTTGTATAAAAGGAAAGAGAAATAGCCAAAGGCACGAACCATTTCTAAAATGACTTTTTTCCTAAATACACCTGGAACACACAAAATGACTAGAGTTTTATAATCCACCGTCATTCTGTGTCCTCCCCTCTTTAAGGAATTTAGCAAGAGAGGGATATTAACCCTGATTTATACTATATTTGCTCAAAGACTGATATTCTCATATTTCAATTTTTAGGTCAATCATTAAGTGGAGTAGGTTATATAAAAAGCTAAATTAAAAAGCAAAGTTTATAAAAGCCTCCATTGATTTCCTGGGAAACCAGACAGTATAACTTCATTAAGGATGGAAATGAAACTCCTTGATCCCACTGGTTCAGAAAATGTTCTTTTGGTGCAAGCACACACACACACACACACACACACACACACACGGCAAGGGAAAAATAAGCATTTAGACAAAAAGAGAGAAAAAAGAGAGAAAGAAATAAGGTCTTCTATTCTCAATAGTGGCCTCCACCCTATGGCCAGAATTGTCACTTCCGTAAACGATTGGGAGCTGGGGAAGAGAGGAGCACAACTGTAAATTGAAAGGTGACATTAGAGCAAAGAGCAAAAAATTGCAAGAGAGTAAGGAAGTGAGCTTAATGGATATTTAGAGAGAGTGCTTTCCTGGCAGAGGGAATAGGCTAAATAGAGACCTGATGGAGGTTTCCCATTCACGACAGTGGCAGGAACCTCCTGGACTCACCTCCTGCCATAGACACGCAGAATCCACTATGCACAGAGCAATTCTCCCTGAAGGAAATCCAGAAACTAGCTGAGTGTTTCCTGCACATCAGGCAAACAGAATACGCACATCACCACATCAAGATGGTAAAGAAACGCCGAGGCACCCTCCCCATAAGTACCAGCCCCGGCATAGAGCCACACAGTCAGGAGGGAGCTCCCAACTCCCATCTTCCCCCAGAGAAACAAAGGCTTTGCAAATGTCCACACCAAGCCCCCCATCTTTTAAGACTCCCAAACAAGGGGCGCGCCCCAGAACACCTCGCTTTGAAAGCCAGTGGGGCTGGTGTCCAGGAGACCCAAAGACTATAAGCAAACAAAGAAACGCTTCTTAAGGAGCTCACGAGGGAGGGCTTAGGGTGGCTGTGCCCCCAGAACTCAGCGCAGAAAGGGCCCATCTCGGGCTTTCCCTGAAGGAAGCCTCTCTGCATGTTGCTGCTCGAGGGTCAGTCTGCTCCTTTCCTATGTCTAGGGGCCGACTGGGGCCTCCCTGGGGAGCAGGGAAGGCAGCAGGCACCACTCTGCTCCTCCGTGGAGCCCACTGCAAATCGCCAACCCCCGGGAAGGAGCTTGTATACAGGCCCGGTGCTGGGGCTTCTGTGGCTGCTGCCCAAGGGGCGAGGCCCAACAAAGGGTCAAAGAAGAAATCAAAACAGAAATAAAAAATTGTCTTGAGACAAATGGAAATGGAAACAAAACATACAAAATGTATGAAATGCAGCAAAAGTATTTCTAAGAAGGAAGGGTATAGTGATAGGCACCTATACTAAGAACAAGAAAGTTCTCAAATAAAAACTCTAACTTTACCCTACAAGGAACTGGATAATAAAGAACTAACCAAACCCAAAGTTAGCAGAAGGAAGAAAATAACAATCCTACTGTTTGCAACAACACAGATCTTGAGAAAGCACTATACTAGTTAAATAAGCCAGGCACGGAAAGACAAATATTGTATTGTATCATTTATATGTGCAATCTAAAAAATAAAAATTAAAAATTAGATCAAACTCAAGAACAGACAGTAGAAAAGTTGTTACCAGGGCCTGAGGGTTGAAAGACTTAGGGGGAAGTTGATAAAAGGTACAAACTTTCAGCTCTTAGATGAACAAGGTCTGAGGATCTGATGTATAACATGGTGACTATAGTTGGTAGCAATGTGTTACGTAACTGAAATTTGCTAAGAGAGTAGAACTTAAATGTTTCCAAAACAAAAACAAAAAAACCCAAGGCCAAATCTTACCTTGCATGTTTTGAGAACTGCAAACTGGGGCTGCAGCAGAGGGAGCAGAGGCTTTCAGTTAGAAAGTTAAGTCAGAGAGATGATGGGAGTGTAATCCTGCGGAGACTTTTAATTCATAGGTAGAATTTACTCTTAGAGAAATGGGGAGCCATTGGAGGGTTCTGAGCGGAAACAGGTCCTCATCTGACTCACGTTTTAAAAGGACCATTCTGATGTTATGAATAGACTGAAAGAGAGTAAGGGTGGAAGTAGGAAGACCAATTAGGAGGAAATTGAAATAATCAGGACATGATAGTGTCTAAGGCCAGTGAGGGTAGTAAAGGTTGTTGAATAATGAATATATGTTGAAGCATAGCTAAGAGATTTCCCTACCGAAAGGGGGTTGGATGTGAGGAAAAGAGGAAATAGAATGACTCCCAAGACATAGGCCCTAAAAACTAGAAATGGACATATATTGTTGCCATGATTTTTAAATTTTACTTTTGCTAACAACATATGTTTTTAAAAATAACCTTCATTGTTTTTGTAGGACTTTAAAAATGTTTATAAGTGGAATTATATTGCACTTTTTTTTTGCTTTATATCATATTTTTAAATTTACCCACATTGATCCAAGTAGCTCTAGTTCACTAATATAACCAACGGCTCTACAGCATTTCACCATATGACTAGACCACACTTTTTATATAATTTTCCTATAAAGAGGTACTCTAGCTGTATCTTCTTTCTCACTGTGACAAACACTGGCATAATATCTCTTCTGTGTATCTCCCTGTGCATACGTATAAGCATATGTCAAATTAAACATCAAAATCGCAACTGCTATATATGCACATCTTTCAGCTTCACTGAGTAATTCCAAGTTAATTTCCATGTTCCATATACCACCATGTAAGGGTTCTCATTTTCCCACACTCGTGTAAAAGAGCTTGATGTTTTCAGGTCTGATTTTTTGCCAATATTATGAATGAGAAATACTTTAATGCACATTTTCATAATTATCAGTGAGGTTAACCATCTTTTAATACGTATATAACCATTTTAGGTTCCATCTTCTGTAAATTTTAGGTTTCTATCTTTTGTCAATTTTTGTATTGTATTGGTTAATCTTTCTCATATTGATTTCTAGAAAGTCTTTATACAATATATAAAATTGTTTATCAGTCAAATAAATTACAAATATCTCCTAATAGTCTAGGCTTCTTTCATTTGGTTTAGTCTTTCAGTTTCCAGAGAAGCTTTTCATTTTAATGTGATTAAATGTATCACCTTCTATCTTTATTGTTATATTTTGTGTATAAATACATGCACATATGTGTGTGTATTTTAATAAGGCCTTCCCTAATCTAATGTCATAAAGGGGTTCTCTAATTTTTCTCTAAATTTTCATGTATTTCCTTTGCTCATTTAGGACCTAAACCCTCACTCAAAATTTATTTTTCGTTATGTTGTGTTGTGATGTCTAATTTTATATTTTACAACATGGTCAGATTGAACCAACACTTATTGAAAAGCTTATTAGTTCATTATTGATACTTATTACCTCCTCTGTCAAATATAAAATTCCTGCATCACTTAAATGAAATCTTATGCATGTAGGCTTTTGTCTCTGCCTTTTGCCCAATATTATGATTTTAAGATTTATCAGCATTTTTAACTAAGGCAGCTATTGGTTTTCATGTCACTGCTCCATGGTGTTTTTAATGTGTGACTATACCACAATATATTTACCCATGTTATTTTGACGAGCTTTAGTGCTTTTTTCCAGTCTCTGTTTATTATAAGTAACGCTATGACTGAACTTTCTTATACTTCTCCTATGTTGCATCTATGTGTGTATCTATCTACCTAAGAGTAGAAGTGCCAGGGTGTAAGATATGCATGTGTTCAACTTTATTAGGTGCTGCCAGTTTTCCAAAATGATGATACAGTTACACTCCCCACAGCATTGTATCGGAGATTCACCCTTCCACATTTCATCAACATAATATAGTTAGAATACTTTAAAAACACCATTGAATGAAATTAAAGAAGATCTAAATAAAACAAAAAAAATCCCATCTTCATGTATCAGACTCAACATTGTTACGATGGCCATGTATACAAAATGTGTCGATAGAATCAGTGCCATCCCCAGAACTCCAGTTAAATTCTTTGTAGAGAATGACAAGCTGATCCTAAAATGTATGTGAAAACTCGAGGAGGAAGAGACAGAAAAAATATTGAAAAGGAACACCGAAATTGGACGATTCTAATGCTGTCAGCTCAGAGACGAAAAGAAGGCACCACGTTTAGTGTTTGCTGCATTTGTGTTTTAATTTGCTTCGCCCTGATTCCGTTGCCTGGATTATCATATTCTAGTGAATGCCGTGTCTCACTGCACATCACGGTCAATGCAGTCTGCTTATTAACGAGAGGCATATCTGTTAGAAGATGACCTATATATTTCGAAACTATGAAATTAAGATTTGCTGAAGGCAAATTAGAGTAATTAATCACATTAGCGTGTGCCACTCGGCTAGGCAATAACAGACTGCAATAAAGGGAAAGATGGCATCCAGTTACAAATTTGTAATTTAGGTGAAAATCTGATACCTGCTGAGCAACATTCAGATTTCAAACGTGACTCAGCATCGCCTGACTCCCTTAATTGGACAGCATCGTTATAAAATGTTAGTCAGCAGGCAAAGCTGGTTTTGAAGAAAATCTACTGCCACTAGCAGCTTGGTTGTCTTTACATCTAAAATATGTTAGCCCAGGGAAAACAATCATTGCTGCCCTTCATAAATCTAGTAAATTACCAAATCCTATCTCTTTTTTTTCCCCCCATCTTTTCTTTAGTGACTTTTAAGGATCTTTTCTTTGTTTTTCACCCACCAAACATGCACCTAGGATGCCGTACCAGCTGATCAAGGCTCTTTCTCACGAGAATAATCAGTCCATAAATATTTCTGCACCCTCTGCTTCCCTCATTCATTATTAAGGCCACTGCCAGATTAATACCAGAAAAGAAGCTGTTTACCCCTCCTTGATTCTATAACATCGTATAAAATATACAATTTGTTATTCTTTAGTGTGGTAATTTGAGTATTTGTAGAGACATCTACAAAGGATTTTCTTATTTGATTTTAAACTCTCTGGAACTGGGACATTTTTCTCTTAAATATTCTCAAAAAATCTACTGCAGTGTATTGTGGATATCCTCAGAATATTTAATAAGTAGATACAGCATAACACATATGTCCTGTTGCCAAAGAATTCTAGTCATGGGGTTAAGATTAGACACATGGAACAGAGAATAAAAAATATGAACTTAGAGCATTCAGTCTGTGGTATCGGGAATGCATTTTTATTTCAACTACAAGAAAGCTACTGAAATGTGTGTTTGTTTGTTTTTTGGACATGACACCCTGAGAGGTGTAGACCTTAAAAGTAAAGGATTATATGGAAGGAATATAGAAAGAGAAGCACTGAAAAGTGTTATGTATTTAGGATTCTAGTCTTTTTTTTTTTTTTTTAACACGCACCATTTCTTCTAAAGTGCTAAGAACCCAACCATGGAGCAGGGTGAAAGCAAAAGTTGGCCAGCACTGCTCAAGAACTTCCCTTCCAACTGTGTCTGCTGGAGAGAGTTTCACCCAACACCTGAGTGGAAAAGGTGGACCAGAAAGAGTTTCTACACCTGGATGCTAGTCAAAATTAGATTTGGATATAGATCCACCAATGTGCTGCAAGAGGCAGCATTTTTGAAATAGCATCAGGAAGTCATGAAACTAGATGTTGAGAATAAAATGCAATAGAATGGGATGAAAAGAGGGCTGGAACCAATAAAGAAAATAATGGGGTAATCAACAATTAAATTATTGGGTTAATATAAAAGGATTAGTGACAGATTACAAAAATAAAGTTGAATAATATCCAACTTTATAAAAAATAAACAGAATGCCTACATAAGAATAAAAGATTTTTTTCAGATCCTTCTATAATATTATATGAAAACATGAAGCTACATGGCTTGTTTTGAAAATGGAGTTTCAAAAGACATATGAAACTCAGTCAATCTGACTTAAATAAATGGGAAGACAAGAGAAAGACACTATCAAAGAAACAGAATTAAGAAATATATACCCATTTACCCTTCTTGAAGATAGACTCCAGATGGCCCAGGGATTAACCAAAATTATGTTTGAAAACAGAGTTTTTTGAAATGAAGGGAATGGAAGTAAGCAGTAAAAGTAGACTAAATAGAATTGATACTAAATGATTGTTTTTAATTAAATAGAACTCCAAACTCAAATGTCGAGTGTGATAAGATTAAAAGGGAACATATATTATTTTAAACAATTAATTACAATAATAGAAGGAAACAAATTAATGTTATATTTATACAAGTGAGATGTAGACAAATCAAAGTTCTATCAAACTCCTTGTTTTATATGAGAAAAATTAGAAGAGAACCTTAAACTCGTGAGTTAGTGATTAGGAAATGTTTTGAGGCTAAGAAAAGAACCATATAATTACAACCATAAGATATGCTTCTCAAGTTATTGAGAATATTGAAATATATTTTAAAATATGTAATTTGTGAAATATAAAATAATTATGATCTCAATACAAATGGTTTAAATTCCTCTGTTAAAAGAGACGAATATTTTAATTAGGTCGATAAATAACCTGAAGAGTCACAGCTAAACAATATCATACAGAATGGTTAAAAATAAAAGAATAACAATATGTTTCAGGTAAACACATAAAATAAAACAGGGGTTGAATCAAAGACCAAGTCCTTGGACTCTAAGGTAAAAAGCAAAATAAAAAATTTCACATAAGTCAATTCTATTCTTTAATATAAACCTATATATCCATGGTCTTTTATAAGGTTTTTTTTTTGTTTTTTTTTAAAAAGCCTATAACATTGAAATATACACATCAAAAATAGCTTGTAATGCAAGAAGAAAGTAACTGGATCTCTGAGTTAGAATTTAACATCATTCTCTTTTAGATTATCAGAGAAACTATTTTAAAAAAATAAATAAGGGCACAGAAAATTTAAATAATAAATTAACAATATTAAATCAAAGCATATGTATTGACTTTTGTACCTTCAAAATCTAAAGTACAGGATGCCAACAGGATGGCACAATAGGAAGCCCCCGACCCTCCTTTCCCCAAGGAGACGCCTACTCAACAACAACACATGGACAGAATCCCTCCGTGAGACGCCCAGAAGCCCGTGCGGAGGCTCCCCCACCCCGGCTGGGGACCACATTAGCTGTAGCAGAACTGGTAGGAAATCCATGGCACTCACCGTGGGCCCCCTCCTTGGCTCAGGGTGGCACAATCAGGAGACAACTTAGAGTTCCTGGCTTCTCCCCGGGGAGGGAAGGAGACTGAAATACACTTTCAGGGAAGGAGGCTGCCCCAGGGACTGATTTCTGCTTTGCCTGAATCTAAGCACTACCAGGAAAAGGGTAGGCTTCGGGGCTGCTGAGAACAAAGGTAGCCATTTGGACTGGCTCGCTGGCCACAGCATCCCTCCCCTGAGCGGAAGAAATCCTCAACTCCTGGCTTCCGCCCGAGGGAAAGAGCTGGAATGTGCCTTCTGCAGCCACAGTCCTAGTTTTCAGAGGGCTTCCCAAGGAACTGGTTTCCGTTTCGTCTGTTGCAATGAGCTAAGGGGACCAAGCACCTTTAAGGTGCCTGGGGCCCCAGAGAACAGAAGAGAATGGGGAGGCCTGCTCCTCAGGACCCCTGGTACAAGCAGACAAAGCGAATACTCCTCTGAGGCCTCTCCCTTGAAGAAGGGTCAAGGGCAAAGCTTGCACCCAATGTCCCAGGCTTCGGAACATACCCCAGGGCTACGGGAATTATAAGGTATGTGTGGCGCTGGCCTAAAAGCACACACAGAGGTCAATGAAATGAAACTGAGCCCAGGAATGTGGGCAAAGGACCTGAGCCAGTCACACAGCACAGCCT
This sequence comes from Miniopterus natalensis, assembly GCF_054644295.1. Taxonomy (NCBI): domain Eukaryota; kingdom Metazoa; phylum Chordata; class Mammalia; order Chiroptera; family Miniopteridae; genus Miniopterus; species Miniopterus natalensis. The sequence goes on along the minus strand of NC_142091.1, from coordinate 57,201,924 downwards.
GTGGGATGCAGTTGTGCCCTTGGCCTTCCTAGGAACCCGCACACCCCACCCACCAGGGGCCAGGTCCCAGCCCAGGCCCAGCCACAGACACCCCTGACTGTGTTCAAAGGAGAGAATATTTCCTGAGAAAGGAGGCTGCGTGAGGCAGCCGGCTCCCGCATCGCTGGCAATGGGCAGGGTCAGAGGCAGAGAGGCTGCCTTTCAAGGAGAAGGCGCCAGGACAGGCGGGGGGGCTCCCAGGCAAGCTGTAGGCACCTCGCAGCTCCTGGGAGAACAGCTGGACCTGGACGGCAGGTGCCGGCTGGGGCCCTGGAGCTCGCAGCCAGAAGCCCGCTTCACTACCCCAGGCTCTCCGGGCTCCCGAAGGCTCCAGATTTGCGGGCCGCACGCACAGTTCTCTCCCCTGTTCTGGCTTCTAGTGGTTCCTCCCAGGCTAGTCTCGGGGGGCCAGAGCCTGCTCCCCACACCCGCCTGGGCCCCTGTGAGGCGCTGCCCGGCTGGGGCTCTGAGTGGGGAGGGAGGTTAAGGAGCCCTCCAGCACTGGGCTAAACTTTTGCTTGAGTTTGGGAGGAAAAGCAATGGTAAGAATATCCTCGGGTGAGGATTGAAAATAATAATAAAATAAACTACCATTATTTGAAGAAAATTAAGATTATGTGCACAAGAACATCAAGATAATGAAGTGAAAATTTCTAGAATCAGTGAGAGTGGAGTAAGTAAGACTATTTTAAACTTAACAAATATCTACATTTTTTATATTAAACTGTTTGGAAATACCAAAGAATATCTTTTGAGTTAGAATGGCTGTAAAAAGAAATGATCTAGAAACCCCACACAGAAGAGTACAGGGTGGGACCCAAGCAGGTTTACAGTTGTGAGTACGCGAAACAGCTTATTCTTGTAGTATCATTTATTAATTATTGTATTACTTTCCACATGAACAACTGTAGACCTACTTTTGCCCCACTCTGTATGTAAGACTAGAATATGAAAGACCAGAAGTATCTATGCTGTTCATGTAGACATGTAAGGTAACTACAACAATAGCAGTGCTTAGAATGCAAACATAATGCAACAAGCAGAAACGCTTTCAAAGAAAGAGCAATAGATGAGAATTTGGCCAGATGATAGTGATAATGAGAAATGGAAGGTTGTATATTCAAATACTGTTAAGTTTCAAAAGAGAAGGGAAGAAAGAATTGTGGTCTGTAAGACAAATATGAGGGCTATTGCTGAACTTAAAATGATTCTGTTACCTCAAGGAACATAACAGCATTTCTGTAAGATGAATTTAAGAGAAAATACGTTAGGATTACAATTTTAAAATGAATTCACCATGTGACCCTGAACAAGTATAAGTCTCAAAAGGCAGTCTGTTTTGTAATTCTATAAGATGGGAAGCTTCTTGTGGAATGAGGGTAATTCTATTTGGACTTCATACATTCTATATCTATACCTCAGTGCTAGGTTTCTCTCTGAATCAGAAGGGAGAAAATCTGGCAATGCGGAGTCCCACACGGTTATAAAAATCTTTGAGTCATCACAGTAGATATGCACAAAGTTATTTAGCACAGGTGTTTCTGAAGTTGAGACACATTTAGGGAGTTCGAAGTACCTCTGGTTCTCAAACTCTTATTTCTCCTGGTGTGATTCTGTGCTAATGTTAGTACACAGAGATGCAATACTAAATGTGCCATATTTCTGGATGACTCGTTAGCTGCTAGGAATTTGTTACAGGAGAGCCAAAACTTTCAAACATACTTATTTGTTAGTTTCTGTAATTATTTCTTTACTTAAAGAAAATTCCAGAGAATATAGAATCACATGGAAATCATATAAATGAATTAATATTTTATATACAACATATTATTATTTTTCCATCTTGTTATTTTTTAAATTTACCTTTATTGAAAATATTAATATTAATGTCCCTTTTTTCCTGTGTTAACCCCTTCCACCCCCCGCCCCAGGCCCCCACCACTCTACTATCCAAGTCCGTGGGCTGCATGCACATGTACATTATTTTGATGTACCCCTATTATTGAAAGTGGAAACTCTCTTGTCTGTGTTCTTAAAGTACACACCTGTCTTTGCATTTAGATGATGCTGTAACTATTAGTAGCCAAATCTAACTTTTTTACTACACTGAAAGACCCTTGGCACAGGGACCATGTTTCATTCATTTCCATATTATTGTTTACAAAAACAGTGCCTTGCTATTGTAAGCATTCATGTAATGTTTCTTAACTAAGTAGATGAATTAACCAAGTTGATAACTTAAAAGTGTTGTTATTATGAAACAATCACAAACAATTCAGTAAGAACCTTCAAGATAAACTATATTAATTATTCAATTTACTGAAAAGTGGGAGTTTGATTAAAGAATGTTATGGTTACCTCATCATTTTAATTTGCAAATATATACAAAAAAGCATTTGATTTGAACCCTAGTTTAGAAATTAATTCTATCTACTGTTTCCTTGCCTTCAAATCTTAGAGCAAGAACAATACGTTGAAGGTATGTACTTTTATTTTATAACTACAAATTTCGTCAACCATCAGAATTCAGTATTCTGTACATCACTTTTAGTTGCCAAATATATGAGATAGAGACAGGGAAGGCAGGGAAAGGGGAGGGAGGGAGGGAGGGAGGGAGGGAGGGGGGAGAAATAACTGCTGGAATGTTGAATCAGTTATCTATTACTCTGTAGCAAATCACTGCAAAAGTTAGTGACTTAAAACATCTATTATTTCACAGTTTGGGTGGGTTGGCAATCCAGGTACAGCATAACTGGGTTCTCTAGCTCAAGTTCTCTCACAAAAGAGACAATATTGATGGAGTCTGCAGTCTTCACAAGGCCCAACTGGGGAAGGACCCACTTCCAAGATCACTCGCGTGGCTGTTGGCAGGAGTTAGTTCTTCACTGGATATTGGACTGAAAACCTCAGTTCCTTGATGGCTGTTGGCTGTCAGCCACCCTTAGTTCTTTGCCAAGTGGGCTTCTCCACGGGACAGCTCGCAATATGACAACTTGCTTCATCAGAAAGAAGAGCCAGAAAAAGAGACAGCGAGAGAGAGAACAAGATGGAAGTCACTGACTTTTTAAACCTGATCTCACTGCTTTGTGCACTGTATCTATTTAAAGCAAGTCCTGAGATCCAGCCCTCATACCCTAGGAGGAAAAACACACCCATAACAGCATAAGGATTGAATACCAGAAGTCAGGGTTTATATGGAGGCCGGGTTAGAAGGTGCTTACTGCAGGTGTTCACACCGACAGGGGACATTTATAAATACAGTGGTCAGGGGCGTAGATTATAGAAGCCGTAGTACCTGCATTCAGATCCCGGCCCTATTCCTTAATAAATTATCATTCAGAACAAGCTATTTAACCTCTTTATTACTCTGTAAAAAGTAGAAGAAAATAATTCCTGCATCAGGAGTAGGTAAGTTAATACATGTGAAGTGTTTAAACAGTGCCCCAAACACTGTAGTGGTTAGCTTTTGTTCATCGTCACTGTAGTGACAGATGCAGAAAACAGAGGCAAAATGCACGAAGTCACAGAATGACAGAAAACATAGGAGACTATGTCTCAAGTGAGTCCGTCTTTTCTTGCAACACATCTCTCCGAGGCATCTCGGTAGGACGCGTTGTCTCGACCAGGTTCGCAGTTTGAAACAAGCCCGCAAACCGAGGCCTGTGTGAGGCTCTGTTGTAACAGGAGGTCACGCGGAGGCAAGGAGGCAAGATTCCCCACAGCCCAGGAACGGAATGAGCTATGTCACCACTGGCAAAGGAGAGCTTTCCTCCTAATTCCTCTGAGCCTACAATTTTAATTAAATATACCAAACCAGAATATTGAACCTCCCAACCCCCTCCGTCAAAAGAGAAAATCTAGAAAAGTGGGAGAAGCGGTTGCAGTTGTTATAAATGGTAAAAGCTGTTTCGCCACGAATTTTATACATGTTTTATCACAGCAGGGAAATCGTGTTATTTCCAGTCCCCCTCTTTATTGTCAGTAAGCCTCACAGAATTACAACCAGTGAAATATTTCCCTTTTCTCTTGGGTGGTAATAAATTTCCCAGAGGAAAAGGAAGAGTTTCATGTTCTTGCTACATAATAACTCAAAATATTTTAGCTTGCTGTGGCATAACATTTTTAATTGTCTGATCAAGAAGGCATCTTATATGCTTAAAAGTCCAGGTAGAGATTTTATGTTTGCTAACAGGGAATTATATAGGTAAAGGGCTCTTCCAATAAAACAGCCCAATGCTCTCATTTTTAAAATTAAGTAAGAGAGGTTAGAGGGCTAGGGAACTTGCCCAATTTACACAGTCGTTAGACTGTAACAGAGAATAGTGCATGAACTTACAGTGGTAACGTCAGTGGTAGGTCAGGCACCCTGCCAGGACATTCCCACTTTTATCTCACTTAAATCTCACATAAGTATCATCATTGTCATCATTGTCCCCATTTACTTATGAAGAAACTGAGGCTGGGAAATATGTATCCACTGCTTTAATTAATATTTTTGAGCACCTTCTCTATGCCGCCATGTGAGGCATTATGTTTAGGATATTGAGACAATAGGCCTAGTTTCTGCTGTCAAAGAGTTTGTTTTAGTGTAAGGACTGGGAGGGTAAATAAGCAAATAAACCAATAAATATGTTGGTTAAAATTGCAGTAGGCGAAGAATGAAACTAATGAGCTAAGATTAAGACTAAGGGAGGAAGGGCAACCAACCTGAAACAGGTTTCCCTGAAAGAAATAGAAATACTTAAGCTGAGTCTAGAAAAGTGGGAAGTAGGCAGATAGGAGGAGGTGCGGTGGGTGTTACAAGCGAGGGAACTTCTAGAAGGGACAAAGGACCTAAGACAGGAAAGCATCTGATTGTTCAAAGAACTGAAAGAAGTGAAAAGTGGGTAAAGGACCATAACCCTAAATGTCTAAGCGCTCATCAACGTTTGCCTAAAAATCTTAAGAGATAACAGCAATCCTAACAACCATCTTTACCTCTAGAACTGGTCATGAAGACAGAGCCCTTTATGTTGCTTCCTCATGAACACAAATCCCTAACATGAAGAGAGGACCTGGAAGTAGAAAGGGAGTTCCTTCTACACATCTAGAAGCGGGACTACACGAGAGCTGGAAACAACAGCGGAGCCACCTCCCGCCCTCTCCCCGAGGCACTGCCGTTGAAGGAAATGCTGGCTCCCCCAAATCCAAAGCTGGAACAATTGCTTTGATTTTTTTGGATACTTCAGTAGCAGTTCTAGCTGCACGAATAAGTCAGTCTTGTCTTAGGGCTGAAGAGAGAAGAGAATGAACAGTTCTTGAACATCTATTATATGCCAAGTAATGTTGTAGGCCCTATGCTTGTATCATCTCATTTTTTCCTCATAGCACAGTAAGATATAGGTCTTTTAAAAATGTAGCTCAGAAAATTAAGGTCTGTTTTTTTTTTCCACTCAAACTCACAAAAATTAAAATTAAAATGTGTGCCTAATTTACTCCGGATTATAGTTGTTTTTATGGTCTCTCAATATATCTGCATTTTTCTTAGGTAAAATATGGGATAGAGTGGCAGAGTTTGTAGAACTGGCTAAAGGAGGATTTCATTGCGTATTATGATACACAAGCAGCCTTCGATTTAGTAGTTCATAGTTCAGTACGTTTCCAAGAGCAGGTTAGTGACAGATGATATTCCACCTAACTGGCTGACAGCTGGACACATTTTGATATTTCCTGATCATTGGTGGGTGGTTAGACCTGAGCAGCCATAGATAAAATGTAGAGAAACCCTGTGCTCTAATTTAGCATTTAAATAAAGGCTCTCTAAATTGCAATCTGTAAGCAAAGGCAGATACAACAAATCTCTTAGGACAGCCTCTGGTGTAGGCAAACAACCTGGCACCGAATGAAAACACCCCCACACAGCCCACAGTGTGTGCTGAGTCAAAATGCTAGAAGACGGTAAACTCCGGCCCCGCAGACTCCGGGGCTCCGGGCTTGCTTTCAGAGATCATTTCGGGAGGTGCTCGCCCAATTCTCCTTTTCCACACTAATGGGCAGATGGCCTTACAAGTGCAAATCATTATGAGGATAGACCGGGGAGTTGACAGTACTTTTCATCAGCCATTTCAAATGCCCTGGCTGGATGCTAAGGTTCAATGAAGCAACCTGCTCCTAAAAGCAGGGAGCCGAGCTACAAGTGAGCTCCTGGAAGAGGCAGGCGCGAGTGAGGCCCGCAGTTCTCGGAACTGAGAAAAGAAAGATCTCGGTGCAGAAAGGCATTGCTTTTCTCCATTCCCCCAAGTAGTTCTTAAAATTTAAATTTACGTTTTTCCCTCTCTTTTCACTTATTTAAAAAAAAAACACAACCTGACAGTATATGTTAGGTTGAAATACCTCTTACAAAATTATATAAGTAGTTGGCCTTATAGAAATGTCCAATTGAACTCTGCAGGTAAAAATAATAAAAATTTAAAAAAAGAACAACTAACATTTCTGAGCCCCATAATGTGCCAAGTCACTATGCTCTGGAATTTAGTATGAGCCTGGATATAAAATGAAATGTTTACTGTAGTCTGAGAATTTTGGCGAAAACTATACATGTCCAGACAATGGGAGATGTCCCTGCGCATTCTGAAAGCAGCAGTAAAGGAGGTGCATTAAACAGCCCCCCTAGCTCTAGAAGTGGCTGCACCAGCTCTTCAACCTTCATCCTATCACTTTGTCCAACTCGTATAAAGTCAGAAGAAGGAGAGTTGCCAGCCTAGTGGAGAGGGAGCCCACCTCTTGTCCCTAGTGGTACACAAGAGGTATGTGGTTCTATAATGCCCACACCCTGAGAGACACAGAGCACAAAGAACAAAAACTCACAGACATCTAGATTGACTGAAAAAAAGAAGAGAGGGGCATCTTTCTTTAAAGCTGAATGTTTGATAACCTAGAATAACCCAGAGGCCCAGCTCAGTCTTGACAGCACTATGTGGGGAGAAACATCTTAATAACTTGGCATGTATCTTCTGGAATGTTGTCCTAAACCAAGATTGTACCTTCTTTTCATCAGAAAATTCTGAAGGTGGGAGGATGATTGGACCTGCCTTGGGGTGCTGGAGGAGAGGACAGCAACAGAATGGTTGTGGCATGTCCATATTTGTCATGGAAAAGATGGAGTCTCTTTTTGCCGGATGGATTTCACGGAAGATAACCAGAGTGGGCCATATTATTGAGACTACCCAAGACAAAGAGATATCATAAGGTGAACTCCTGGGACAAGAGGCAGAGCGGTTAGTGGATTTGATAGGCCAGGGCTGAATGTATCATTTACATCAGCAATTGTTCAGCGTGAAAGTCTGTGGTGGGCATTCAACCAATCTACACATTTGGGCCTTACAAAAACATAGTAAATATCTGTCAAAACAGAGAAAATGGCAGCTAGAATAAGCCAAGATAGGACGTCAAACAGGACAAGAAAAATAAAAATAACTCTGACCCTTGGTTTCATCTTCTTAACCCCAGAGGATCTGAAGGGTGAAAAAAGAGGGAGATGGAGTAGAAAAATATTGAATACTAAAAGGAGAAATCCTGCTATTTCCCCAATACAGACAGAATGGAATTGAAACTGAAGTTTAAAATTTAGATTTAAGTCTAGAGGAAACCTTTTATAAGTACATGAAATGTAATCTTTATGACCAAAATGAAATCCATTCATATTAAGATAGATCTAAAGCTATGAAGTCTTTTGTAAATATTATTGGAAAAGGGGAGTACAACAGAGCACATTTGAAAGCAATAGAAAAATAAAACAGTTTTCCAATTGGGCCACACCATGTTCTGCCTGCTCAATAAATCAGTCACATGCTTATTAACTTATGACGTCCCTGCTACGTAGGGTCTAGAGCAAGAAAGCAACTCATTCAAGACCAGATGCTTTGTCAGTGATCACTCTGGGTTTCACGCTAAAATCCTTCTGATTCCCAAGTCTCTTCTCTCCCTATTATACAATGAAACCTGTACTAGGAGACATGGGATAAAACCTGGAATATCTAGAATTTAGGTTTATGTGGGCAAGTGATTTAACTGGAGAAGTAAGCAAGAAAAATCATAAGGAGCTTGTTCATCCTATAATAAGACTTTATTCTGTCCTCTGATTCTTTCAGTACAACAGGTATGGAGATTTGACAGGTGGCCTGAGGATGGGGACAGGAATAGAGGTGGATCAGATGTGGCAGAAGGCGGGGCAACATCTTAGGAAGAACAAACAACAAGGGCAAAAGAGACACGTAAGTGTCCCTCTCCTCACGTTCTTCCTTTCTAACAGCAAGGCCGTTCCCCTGTCCTCACTCACCACATCCAGTTCATATTTACAGTGAAGGATTTCTGACCTTGCCAACCAAAGGTAGGACTTCTCTCTCTGATTTCATAATTCATAGGATTTTACTTTAAATCACATTGTTTTCCTTTCATTTTATGTCCCCTTCTCTGTCTTCCCTTCAGATCCCATTTAAGCAGTAGTGACTATGTATTCTATCATCTTTGAATATCCTGTACCTCACAGAATATCTGACACGTAGGAGACTTATTGAGCATGAGAATGAATGGATAGGGGTGTGGGGGGAGGGGGAGACATGGATTTAAAATTACTGAGGCAATCAAATTCACCTGTGAGAAGCAAAGTCTCCTTTAAGAAAGAATTCAAAACCAATGAATTCAGAATATATTACAGGCAGAGCAGGTATGTTTTTGAAAAAGAGGAAGATGAGGTTTAGTTGGTTGGTTTGTTGATAGATTAAGGTTTTCAAATCATAAAGTAACACAGTACCTGCACACATTCTGAAGCTTGGGTGATGTGGACCCCTCTGTCAAGGTAAATTTAAATTGAAAACACTCCGCATGGAAATATGTTAATTTAATATGCAATTAAATGTTGTGGCAGGCAGAATAATGTCCTTCCCCAAAGGTATTCATGTCTTCATCCCCTAGACCTGTCAATATGTTATAGCATGGGAGAGCTAAATTTGCAGATGGGATTAAGGTTGTTAATTAACTGACCTCAAAATTAAAAGGGAAGCCTGAATTATCCAGGTATACCCAATATAACCACAAGGGTCCTTTAAAGTGGAAGAAGATGATAAAGAAGGAAATCAGAGTCAGAGAAACTTGAAGGTGCTATGCTGTGGACATTGAATGTTGGGGGTAGGTCTATAAATCAAAGAATGCAATCAGCCTATAGCTGAAAAGAGCAAAGAAGCAAAATTTGCCCTAGAGTCTCCAGAAGGAAGGCAGCCCTGGTGACACCATGGTTTTAGCTCAGGGTCCCATGTCAGACTCCTCACTTGTAGAACTGAAAGATAATAAATTTGTGTTGTTTTAAGCCATTAGTTGCAATTTGTTACAACAGCAGTAAAAAACTAATACAGAAGTTAAGTCCACATTAACTTAGTTGAATGGTAATGTTTGATAGAAATCTACAGACAATAGACAGGTGAAGATCTAGGGGTGGGTGGGAAATGGGTGGAGGGGGGTAAAGGGAACATCCGTAATACTCTCCACAATACAATAAATTTTAAAAAAAAAGATCCAGAGACATAGAAGCATGGAACAGACTGATGAATCTCAGAGGGAAAGTGGGAGTGGGGAGGAGTGGGGGAGGAGAGATTAAGCAAAGACCATGTGCATATATGCATGACCCACGGACACAGACAATAGTGTGGAGAAGGTCTGGGGTGGGGGTGAGGGGGTAGATGTCGGGTGGAGGGGATCAATGGGGCAAAGAAAGGGGACATCTGTAATACTTTCAACAATAAAGATAAATTAAATAAAGACGATATTGCCATCTCCAATATTGCCAATTGTTTTGCAAAATTAATCATGTACAAGAATCTCAAGGTTTAAAAAGTGTTTGCATCTCATGAGGCTCTGTGTGTGTGTGTGTGTGTGTGTGTGTGTGTGTGTGTTTGTCCTAAATGGTTCGCCCTTGCCTATCCAGAATCCTCCTCTCTTTCTTATCGATAGCACTGAATCTGAACTTGAGGAGCTGGCGATGCTGATTCCAGAGAATGGTGTCCTTTTCCTTGAGGTACATGCATTCATGAACTCACTTGCTGGTTTTGGATGATGCTTTCATTAACTCCAAGTCAAAATCCATATTTTTAACTGAACATCAAAGCCATTTTCTATGGCTAGGTGTTTTCTTTGTTTTTCTCTAGGGAACAATTCCTGGAATAATTGGAATCCATTGTATATATAGAAAAATGTCAAGAGATATTCATGAATTAGGTCATGCTTCATTAGCATGTGCATGAAGCTAAATTTACTGGCCTCTTCCCCTCCCATTCTAAGGACATGTGTCCAAAGAAACTTGAAGGAAAAGAGCAAAATAAAACACATCTTGGTACAAGTGCACAACCCAGTCCAGGCTTTCTATACCACATGAAAAGGAAACCCTAGGGAAGCTAAAAGGATACCATTGCTTCTGCCATACATCTAGGCACCTAATAACTGTTTCTGTTTTTTCTGATTACCTAAAATCCAAACTATCTCAACACAAAGATGATATCCTGACAAAAACACGCTGACTCGTTTCTTTTTCTTTTGTTCAGTATCTCACCGATGTTGTTTTAAGCCCTCTGTGATATTTCTTAGTGTCGTTATAGCCCTCTGAGGACATGTGCTCTTACTCTAGACGGTAACCTGTAACATGCTGTCATGGTTCAGCTTGGTTTGTGGTGCTGTTGGGAAGCCTTATTAATCATTTAGGTTCCACAGAGTGCCATCTCCTGAGATGGGCTGCATAAAAAGGTTGGCAAGAAATGACCCGAGTAACCATTTGTCCCGTTCCTGCCTCTCACTTCCTGCACATGGCCACTCTCTTATCCCATAAACATCTAGAATGTACAAGTTACAACTCTTAATCTTTTTCCACCAATGAAAAACGCATCCATTTCAAATGTTAGTATCTTCTTTAACCAAGTGCCCACATTCATTCTATGCACAATAAATGGTGAACCCTCAGAGAGTACCTGTTCTAGTTTGCGGCAAGGGAACAATTTTGTGACAGCTAAATATATGAGAGCATTTTCTCCAATATGTCTCTGACCTTTACAGTGAAACAAGCATTTTGGTGCTAATGAAATCCTTAGTCTCTATTGGCAGGAAAAGCATCTACAAATGACAATTTTTATCACATAGTAAATTGTCCCAAATGCAACAAAGCTAGTAGTACTTTTGTCAAGTAGAAGTCTCAGAATTGAACTTAAGCTGCCAATAAAACCTTTAAAAATCAAATAAATAAAGTAAAAACAGCAAAGCCATCCTTGACACATATTTAGTTTTATGCCGTCTCCCCTGAGGTTCAAATACTGAAAGATGCTTTATGCCAAAAGAAATTTTTCCCTTGCCATGAATGGAAGCTCAGTGTAACAAATCCCATTGCCTTCATAAGGGCCTCGATAAGTTTCCATTGACAAGAAGTCCATATAACAAATGTCACTCTATCTTTGCCTCCCACAATGCACTTTACAGTCTGGTTATTTATATGCATGTCTTATCTCCCCTGCTAAACTTCACCTTTCTTTTTGGACTAGTGACCTAAAGTGGTGGCACTGACAGAAAAGTAAGGCTGGGTAGTAAATTTAAGAGACTAGGATGAACGCTTTACTGAGCACCTAACCTTTGGGAAATTATTATGCCTCCTGAGCTTCACTTTATCCTATTTCTGTTATGGGTCACTTTGATCAGAATTGGGAAGGTACTCTGTATGTAGTCCCTTACCACCCAATGATGATTTACATTCACTTTACATTAGAATATCTTGCCTAAGTGTTTCTTTTAATAGTTGGTGTATATAATATACACTCTTCTATTGCTACTGGACATCGGGGAAGACCGTATTATATGCAATAACTCCATATCAATTAAAATGTTACTTTGGGTTTATACTGATGGCCACAAGATGCTGAGTCTCTATGGAGAGAGTATGAGAGTCTCAATTGTCTGGGAACAAGTGTCTCTGAAGTAGCAGCAAACATCCCAGTGACAAGCCTTTAGCCCTACTACTTCTGGTGGTAATAGTGATTGGTCACAGTTAAAACTTAGAGAAGTCAAAGGAATATTACAATGAGAGAAGCTGTTGAAATTGTTCTTGCCTGTCCGGGCGTGGCTCAGTGGTTGAGCGTCAACCTAGGATCCAGGCTATTGGGGTTTGATTCCCAGGGTGGGCACATGCCTGGTTGCGGGCTCGATCAATGACTCTCTCATCATTGATGTTTCTATCTCTTTCTCTCCCTCGCCTTTCCTCTCTCTGAAATCAATAGATATATTTTAAAAAAGAAAAAAAGAAAAAATAAATTGTTCTTGCAGTTATTTTAATTATTTATGCATTGTTCCAAGTTGAACAAAGGGGAAACCTTAAGTTAGTTCCTACGGTTTGAGTGACAGATAAATAAATTTGCTTTCGCCTCATAAGCCAGAGAGGTCTATGCCTTTATTACCCGCCTTCTAGTTCCCCAAAAGGCCCCTTTTCCCATTAAGAGGGTCATGGTATTATCATCCATGTAACATATGTTTAAAAATATCTATTTACAGAGTTCTGTTTTGTGGAGTAGTTGAACAAGTGTTTGATTAAAAAATATGGCTTATAAATTATTAAGTGCGAAATGAATTTATAAGAAAAGTGTTATATTATTTGTTTCTGTTTCTCTCATAGTGCTTCATATCTAAATAACCCTTTGATATGTTGGATAAATAAATCAACAGATATATGCAAATGAGATTCACCTTTTCCTTATAAAACAGGCCCTTTCACTCACCACAACATCAGCATCACTTGACCTAAGTACCTTACTTGTCAATTCCTTGACCTTCCTCACTAGGTGAAGTTTTCCATTTTAAATGTTGTCATAGCAACCTGAATTTTCCCTTTCTAGCATGTTACTGAAATCTAATGCATTACTTAGTTAAGTTCATCAGTCTGATAATTAACTTTCCTACTAGATGGTTAGCACCCTAAGTGCAATAACCATGCTTATCTTGTTATGACTAATAAGATCATAGTATATTGTTAAATATTTATTGAATGAATAAATACACACACGGTATTTTGATTTTATTTTTGTTTGTGGATTTTATTAGTCCTTTAAAGCCAATTAATGCATTTGCACTTAACAAGATGTTCTCCACGAAATCTTAGCGGCAGAAAAGTTAACCTCCTAGCCTGGCACATAAGTCTCCATGAATACTTCCTCAACTAGCTTCTTCCAACTCTGACTTCTCATCAGCCTTCCAATTTTTTAGCCACACTAGACTATTGTTTATCCTCCAAACATTTCATACTGTTTTGTACTTAAGCGGATTACTTCTGATTCTTTGTGGAATAAGAAGGTGTGTAAATAAACAAGCGAAATTATTTAGAGAAATCCTCAGTGCCCCTGTTAGGTGGTTTCCTCTGTTTTCCCTCCCTCCCTCTCTTTATTAACCTCAAAGGTCTCCCTCAAATACTCCCTTCTCTGTGAAAGCTTCCCCTGATATTTAGCCCACAGCACCCTGGAAAACCATGCAGAGCTGAATCACTCACTTTTCCATGTTTTCACAGCACTAAGATGCTTCTATGTTTTATCACATCGTATTATGTTCCACTGTTCCTCTCTCTCCCTCTCTCTCCCTCTCTCTCTCAGAAGCCCATTCAACAGGACATTTTTCATTCACCACCACTTTACACACAGGGCCTCGCACAGTGTTCTGCGCATAACCCATACTCCGTAAATTATTGGGGCACCATCATCCATCCGGGACTAAACCCAGAAACTTCTTATTGTTAAGTCCCACCTTTTCGTCATCCTTAGCTGCTTCAGCAAATCCAATCATTCTTCCTCCAGAATGGACCTTTAGTCTCTCCACTGCTCTGCATCCTGTCCCCACCCTGGCCCAGGCCGTCATTGCCTCTCTGGGGGAGCACTGCAGTTGTCCCTTCCTCAGTCCCTCTGTGTCCACTTCTGTCTCTTCCAAACCATCCTCTGCACAGCAGCCAATCCGCTTTCCTGTGCGACACCTCTTTACTTCACTTAGAATAAAGGAAACCTCTGCATGACCCGGCCCTTACACTCTGCTCAATGTCGTCGGCGCTCACTGAAGCCTGGTGGCACTGGCTTTCTCTTGGTCCCTAGAATACGCCAACTTTTTCTCTCCTAGTGACTTTTTCCCTTTTGTTCACTCTGCCAGAATGTCCTTCCCCTGGCTATTTGCATCTTTAGGTTCTTCTCATCTCTTATCTGCTAACTAAAGGTCATCTCAGAGAGGGCTTCGCGACTGCACCACCTAAATCAGGTGCCCCTGTTCAGAACATGAGCTCTGGGGCAAGACAGCCAAAGTTTAAGTCTCAGCTCTGCTGCTGACTCAATGGGAAACGGTGAACAATTTTAAACTCTGTCAGCCCCTTAGTTTCTTCATGAATATGCTAATAGAAATATTGTAAGAAAAATGTATTGATTTACTTAAAATGCTTAGAAATTCGTTTACATTGTCTAAAACAAAGTACAGCTTAATAATAATTTTTTTTTAAAAAAAAGCATGGCATCTTATAAGTACTCAATGATTAACTATTATTATTTACCATCATGCTCTGTGTGCTTTATAATATTATTCATAGCCTATAATTATTAGACTTGATCATAACAGTCTATGTTATTTTCTTACTGAACCGGTCAAACTGAACAGAGCATTTTCTTCTTTGTGTTTCCACTGGACATTCCCAAACTCAGTTCACAGTACCTATATGACTTGATAGTATTTCTTTTGTCTTTTTGAGAGGGACATTTTGCAGCCTTATGCATCACAGGGGCTTTATAAACATTTGTGGAATAAAGGCCTAAACAACCCTGGCTGGGTAACTCTCAGTTGGTTAAAGCGTCTTCCTGATATGTCAAGGTTGCAGGTTTGATCTCCAGTCAAGGCACATGCAAAATCAACCAATGAATGCATAAATAACTGGAACAACAGATCGATGTCTCTCTCTCTCTCTCTCCCCCTTCCTCTCTCTAAAATGAATAAAAACATAAAGGACTAAACAAACTCTGATGTAAGGAACAAACATTCTAAATAGGCCTGTTTTAGTGATATATTGCTGAGTAGCAATATTGCCACAAACTTACCAGTTCAAAATACCTATTTCTATCTCACAGTTTCTATGGGTCAGGAGCTCAGGAAGAGCTTATCTGGGTCTTCTGCCTCAGAGGCCCACAAAGCTGTAATCAAGGAATCGGCCAGGTTGGTGGCTACATCTGAGGCTCAAATGGGAAAGATAAGCTCCCAAGCTCACAGGACTCTTAGCAGAATTCAGTCCCCTGCAGGCTGTTGGATGGACCACCTCAAGGTTCTTGCTGGATGTCAGCTAAAACCTGACCTCAGTCCCTTGCCGTGGGACCCTCTCCATTCAGCAGCTCAGAGCATGGCAGCTGGCTTCTTCAAAGCCAGCAAGGAACAAAAAAAAAAGCCTCCACGAGATGGGCATTACAATATTATATGATGTAATCAAGCTCACATAACCATATACTTCTTTTCACCTTTGCCATAGTCTATTGGTTAGAAGCAGGTCATGCCCTGCACACACTCAAGAGGAAGGATTGTGCAAGGATGTGCCGCCGGAGACAGGAATCACGGGACCACCCTATAGACTACCTATCACAGCCTCCCTTGGAAAGGAACATCATGGACAGAGGAGACGATTCTGGACTCCAAATAATCCAACATAATGAACCTAAATCAGGCCAAAACAGAGATATCCAAAAACAAACAAGTTAAGAGTTTAATATAGCTCTCATATTTGTACAGATAATCATGCTTAATTTAGATGCAAACAGTCTGCAGTTTTCATTTCTTAGTGTGATGGGGAGATTATAATTATTTAATCATGGTTTTCTTCATAAAATTATATATTAACTTATAACTTCATATTTATATTTTATATTTATATTTACTATTTATAATTATGTTATTAATTTAATTTCTAGTTCCAGGAGTAGAGCTATAATCGTGTACTTTTCTCCCTCAAATAGGTGACTTTTTTATAGAGAGCACTGACCAAGTTCATATCCGAGAAAAGTAATTGTTTGGCTCCTCCTTAAGGGGTCCAAACAGTTCAGCAGTGGCTTGGCAATTTACGGATGGACCACCCTGACATGAGAAACTCACACCCATTTGCAAATACACAGGTACATGCTCATCTCAGTCATACCTTTCAAGCAAAACTTTTGTCCCTAAATGCAAACTGCTGTGTGATAAGTTGCAACTGCCAGGTTTTTTTATACTAAAGTCCAGGACTTTTAAATAATTCAGGAGAGAATCTGATGACTAAATAAAGCAAACTTTTGCTAAGATGAGGTATTTTCTTAGGAGAGAATTTTAGAATCTGGACTTCTAAAAAGATATCTGTCCCCAGGAACCTCTTAGCAAGGCAAACACCAAGTTAAATATCCCTCCAGGTATTACCAAAAATAGAAATAAACACCAAACAGTCCCCAAATAACTACTGCAGTTCAGAGTATATGCTGAGGATGAACAACACCAGATAAAGTGTGTGTGTGCATGTATACTGGTGTGTGTGTGTGAATGGTAATTTAAAAGTCTTAATTCCATCTAGATAAACCATGTTAAAATTAATAAACTTCTTCATGATGTGGAAACCAGTTTAAACATTCTAAGATTTCCTCCCTTGGTTCCCTGGATATTTGAATGATGTTTATATTATAAAGAAGGTTGAAATATAAAAATACGTAGTTGAAAATACACCGGGCTTAGGAAAAAGAGCCCGGATTTGACTTCAAACTCTTCTACAAACCGGTCTTCTGGTTTATCAAACTCCTCTGTGAAGTAGAGAGAAAGGATTGAATTTGGGAAATCTTAAAGGCCATTTTCTGCACTAAAAGTCCATGGACACATTTTACACCAAAAGTTGTCTTGGAAGTACTACAACCTCATCTTTCAAAATATGTAAATATTTCTTAGACTTCAGAAGGTGTCCCCCACACACATTTAAAACCTTATTTGATGAAGTCCATGACTCACACTTGCGGTAACAACACGGTAATAAGAAATCTTTTTACTTATTTATTTACTTTTATTTATTTTTCCAAGTAAATTTTCTTTCCCTACTGCTGGCTCACCCTTTCAAATAAAGTATCCTAAAAGCAGTTTTCCTTATAATCAGCTCAGAACTGTTTTTGGTTTCTAATCCCTTGGAGTATAGCTGATGTGGGATTATTATGTTTTGTTTTCCTCTCCCCAAAGCCTTCCCAGTATAATTCAGCAGAGTCACCAGCCATGCTTATGTGACTGGGTGCCTCCTTGGCCTCTTCATTGCTGGATATAAAAATGTGCGTGCCATTTTAGGAATAAAGCCATCTTAGAAATAAAGGTGCACAAAAGGCTTCTTATTCATGTATTTAAAATCATTCTATTTCATCCCCTAAAAAAAGAAAAATAGCCTTTTTTTAATGTACTAGTCATCTGCTTTCAGAACCCAAAGCCAAATCGTAGAACTTGACACAAAGCCAGAGAAAATTAGTCCTACTAATTGAATGGCCTTTGACATACCAAGAGAAGAGCAGTGCTTGATGCTCAATTTATAAATGAGAAAATCATATGCACCACCTGCAAGGAGATGCGACCTAATTACTTTTTCCTATTCTAAGGTTACTTAGACTGTATATTCCTAAATAAAAGAAACCACTAATTGATACACAGTAAAATTGCTCTTGCTCCAAATAAATTACATGACTAGCAAGTGAGACTTAAAAATACTGAAATGCTCATGGCCTACCCTCAAGATAAGTATGAAAGGTTAAATAATTTTGAGAAAATGAGTCCCATTTAACAAGAACATTGACTTCACAGGGTCTAACTATAATATGTCTTTATATTTAGGTGGTCAAATATCTCATTTTAAACCTCTTAACAGCACCACTTTTCACCCGAATCGTGCCTATGTTTGAGCGCTAAAGAACATAATCAGCACATTTATAGATGTCAAGGTCTTAGTGACGGTAGCTGGCAAAGGTTACAAAACATTCTTGGGCATTGATTAGAATATGTCTGTTTTCGTGAGCTGCTTATTAATTTTTCCATTGTCAGTCTTTAAATAGAGTAGCACAGATTGTCAAAATTATTCATCCAGGTATCTACGGGGAGAAACTACTCATGAATATGGAAATGAAAGATTACTATTGTGGGTCCAACTGCAGAGCCTCCTGGTCCAGGATTGTTCCTGTCATTGATGCTGAGGCAAAAGTTGCAAACTGGCAGCCCGTGGGCTGAAAAAAACCTCATAGATACTTTTTGGGAGGCTTTGAACGTTTTAAAAATGGCAGAGTTCATATGAAAATATAAAGTTTCAGCTTTTCTTGAAAAAGCCAAATATCTGGCAACATTGACCCAAATTCCCACAGGGCAGTAATAGGCAGGACCTAGATAGCAGCTTCTGCCTGTGTACAAGGTGGTTTCTGGCATATGACAGTCCCGTCTCATTATTCTCTGCCAAGCATCCCTACTCGTTAAATTACCTGTCGCTCCCGTAGGCAATTGAATGTGCTACTTTGGGGTTAGAAAATGAGAGTAACCATTGCCACAATGTTTGCCTCATCTCCTAAAGACATTCTCCTATTTCCTCCTATGTTACCAGGCTTTAGACTCTTAGTGGCTTCTCTTTATTTTATTTTTAATGTTTTTCCTCTAAAGGAAATGGAGTGTTCTCGAGGCCTTCACCCAACACCATTTTACTCTCCTCACTTTCCCTGGAGAAATCTAATCACCTCTATGGCCTCAAATTATTTATGAATATCATATATATATGTATATATATATATATATGTATGTACATAGACACAGACACACACATGAATATATATACATATATATGTATGTATGTATGTATATCACAGACTTCCCTGCTCCCTTCTGACCTCCAGGACCATATATCTGACTGTGTAGATGACATTTCCATTGTAATATCCTATAGGTACACAAACTAAATACATCTAAAAACTTATTCATTATCCTTTTTACAAAGTCTGTCTTTTTCCCTTGTATTTCCCATCCTCATGACTATGTCATCTTCTACCTAAATCCAGTTCCTCTCTTATTTCACTTTTCATGTTTTCTTGAATCTGCAACCATATCTTTATTTTTTAACTTCCAGTCATGCCTATTTCTCTTTTCTTAATCAATATCGCTACTACTTGACAATTGGATTACTGAAATAACTCTTTTCTTTGGTTGTTTCCTCTGTATGTAATCTCTCTACCGTCTAATCCAGCCTTGACATTCCATCAGATTGGTTGTTGTTGTCTTTTCAAAACACAAATATGATGGTTTTACTCCTCAACTTGAATTCACTGAATTCAGAATGAAAGTCAAATTCTCTAACTTAGCAGAAAAAATCATTCACAACTGACTGTTGGTCAGCCTCACAGCCTATCACATAAAACAGTTCCCTGGAACGATTATTCCATTCTTAGCTTTTGATCGTGAAATGGACTCTTCCCTTCTCCCCAGAGACACCTGCTACTTTCCCATGAAATCTCAGCTCAAGCAGTGCCTACAGGAATCCCTACAACCTGCCCGTTTTGAGGTGAGGTGCCCTCATATTCTATATCTCTCCAGAAGCGTGCACATCATTATCATTGTATACGCTGAGGTTTGCTTGATTACATATGACTTTCCAACTGGGCTCTAAATATAAATAAGATACCATTCTTGACTTGTAAGACTTTTAGAGTCCAGTTGGAAATATTTACCACAATTCTTGGCACGTAGAAAGAACTCAGCGGTGATAAATACTTTTATAGGATTAATCAGTAGGCATTTTATTATTAAATGTTAAGTTTAATGCTCCTTTCACAACTGATGAAACTTAATTGATTTTGCTACTTAATGAAGGCAACTAGCTCATTCTCTGAAAATTCTAGTTTATTAAGAGTTCCTGTTTTGAAAAATTTCCTAAAATAATTTATTTCAAAATTTAGGAGAGGGGTGTTACCTTTGCTAATGTAATAAGATTTGCCAATAATACTGAGCCCCCCCATATATACCAAAATTGATTTTATAGAGATAAACATTATAACCACTCTCAGTTCTTGTCTTTATAGACTGACGAGCCCTAACTTGTTATTGCTCACCTGTGCAAGCTAACCTCTCTATGATTTTGTTAGGTTCTCAACTCTGGCCTTAGAGTTTAACATCTGCAACTTTGGCTTATTAACTTTATCTGATGGACATTTTATCATTATCCAAAAGATATAATTAAACTTATCTAAGCTGCAGTAAAATTGCTTTGTGTTCTCCTTGCTTTGTAAAATAAACACCTAAAATATGGGAATGTTGGTCCTCTGAGCACATTTTTCAGAAAAAGTCTTTGAAAAAATGTAGCTCAAATTTGGTTCAGCCATAAACTTTAAGAAATGTTTATGATCCTCCTTAATTAAAGTTATTATGGTTTTCCTTTAACCCTGTAATATTTATAGTCAAACATTTGTTGTCTTGGATCTCTTGCTATATTTAGATGACTACTGTGGCCTAAGTAGGCATCTTTCTGCCAATGAAATTGATAATTAACAAGCATCAGATCTTATAGTACCCTTGGTGAGTGAGTATGTGGGTGGAGGGAGTGAAAGTTGAAAGCGAAAGATGATCTTTAAATTGTTGCTATTTAGCTTTTCAGGATAACATGAAGTAAGTATCTCTTAGTCCGAGCCTCGTATCATAGGCTGAATAAGCTACCCTGCCTCAAAACATCCATATACTAATCCCCAGAAACTATGAGTATGACAAAAGGAACTTTGCAGAGGCGAGAAAGGAAGATCATCTTTGATTATCCAGGTGGACTCAGTGTGATCACAGGATCTTTATAAGAAGGAAGCAGAGGGGTCAGACAAAGTGAAGACAATGTGACAATGAAAGCAAAGATATGAGTGATACACTTGAAAGAATTAGGAAGGGGGCGCAAGTCCAGGAATGCAGTTGGTCTTTAGAAGGTGGTAAAGGCAAGGAAACAGATTTTCCCCTCAAGCCTCCAGAAGGACCCAGCCTGCAGACACTTTGTCTTCATCTTAGTGAAACCAATTTCAGAGTTCTGGCCTCTGGAATTTTAAGAGAAATAAATTTGGGTTGTGTTAAGCCACTAAATTTGTGGTCATATTTGCAAGAGCAGTAAAAAATTAATATATCTTCTTTGTCCTTAAAAAGTGTACTGAAATAAAACTTGTCTAACTTGAAACTTAGTGTAAAAATATAAATAAACTACTTAGAATGATGCTAGGATCTTATTTTAATTAAAATGTGACTATTAACTAAAGTGGCATTGAGTGGACGATAACACAGGTGACATAGGATAACATGGAGAAATTCAAAGCAATATCATGTAGAATATATATATTTTGAAGTGAAAAATCACTGTGCTCTATGTCTGGCTTCTTAATAGATTAATAACATTATGGGAGTTTTCTGCCTTCTGTAAGCCTCAATTTTTTCATCTATAAAACTAAAACATTTACCCTCTAGTGATATTGCAAGAACTAAGATATAATAATGAGATCTTAAACATACACACAAGGAGTGTTCTAAGCACTTTCTATCTATGAACTTAGTTAATATTTACAATACTCTATCAATTAGCTACTATTATTTTTCCTATTTTACAGAAAAAGAAACTGAGGTGTTTAGTAAACTGTCCAACGTCACACAATTAGTAATTGGCAGAGAGAGGATTCTAAACCAGAGTCTGGTACCATGTTCCATGTTATTAATCACTGAATTAAACCCAGCCCAGTGCCATGCCCAGCCAGTGTTGCTCAGTGGTTGAGTGCTGACCCATGCACCAAGAGGTCACTGGTTTGATTTCTGGTCAGGGCACATACCCAGGTTGTGCGCTCGATCCCCAATAGGGAGCATGCAGGAAGCAGCCAAGCAATGTTTCTCTTCATTGATGTTTCTATCTTTCTCTCCCTCTCTAAAAATGAAAACATATTTAAAAACAAAAAAAAAACCCAAGTGCAGTGACCACAGACAGAGCACAACTAGTTACATTATTAAAGCTCCTGTGTCTGAACTTAAGAGTTCCTTATCTTTTTTACCTGAACTCACGTTAAAGAAAATATTTCCCGAATGCAGAGGTCTTTGAATAATCTCTGCTAAATTAACCTCTAAGGTCCTTACAGATTCAATGAGTCTCTGCAGCACTCACTGTGGGCCCCCAAAGGAAGTGGGTGGTCAAAGTTCTTGCTCTAAGAAGATAAAGTGAAATCCTGTGTGTCCAGATGTTTTGATTAACTGCCCACTTCCATCTCTTCCAGACTACTGAATCTGTAATTAAACCACCCAGGAGTGAAACAGTGAGTGAAACAGTTTTATAAAAAGGATATTAAAAATATCATTGTTTCAAAGGATAAAAACAACCGTCATTGGAAAAAATGCTTGGTCATGAATTCATTCCAACTTATCATTTCTGGAAATTTATCTATCATATCACAAGTTAAAGGTTTCATTTCAGTATAAAATGTAGAAGCAAAAATACAACTACCCCTAAAAGGTCTTAATAGGACTTTTAGCATTTTAATTTACTGAGAGAATATTTCTAGAGAAAGCCATAAAAATGTTTCCCATTCTACCCACAGCATTTGCATTTTCAGAGTGGCACTTTATTTAGCCCTCGGTGTTCGTATTAATTTTCAGTGCTGTGAGCAAGCGTGTCAGTGTATATTAACACCTGATCTATAAAGGGACTGCTGAGGCCTTGCTCAAAGTATTAGTCACCGCACCTTGGGAATGCTATTGTGCCTTTGCAGTTGGCTTCAGGGCGGAAGGATGCGCATGCTTTGATTCCTAATGAAACATGCATATAATCAAATTTCTCACCAAGATCCCTGAGCCTCCAACAACTTTTCCCAAGCTCAGAAGGATTTTTCCAGGCATCTTCTCTTTTTGTTGCTGTTTTTGTTTTGTTTTTAACCACCACTGGCCTGTGATAGCACTTCCCAAATAGACTGTTGGAAAGAGAATTATCATGTAAATGCGAAAGGTCTTTCTTAAAGGGTTTTTTATGTTTAGGACCTTTATCAAGACCTTCAAACCTGACATTCCCTAAGGCTGCAAATCAGAACTTAAAACTTCAGTTCAGCTTGTCTCTCTCACCTACCAGGTTATAAGTTACTGAGGGCAAATACTGGACCATATTTATCTTTGTATCCTAAGCACTGAGGACAGAAGGTAGTAACACCATCAAGTCACACAGCAAACATTGTCAGAGTGAAAAGAAAAGAAAAAGCGAGTTTGTTGGACATTGGTTTATATTTTTCCAGCCTAAATAAATGTTCAGATCCCTGCAGCCTAAAATATATTCGTAAGTTTTCTCAACACTGACACCTTTTGTTTTAACTCAATTCCTTTTCTTTTTCTTTTCACTATCAAATTCTTGAAAAGAGTAGTCAGTGTTGTTTGTCTTTTTTTCTTCAAAATGTGTTCACTACTTAGCTCCTGCCAGCTGTTTCCACCTCTCAATTTTCTACTAAAACTTTTCTACCCAGGTTTGTGAATGACTTCCCGGTTGCCATTTGTTCATCTCCGCTCCTGAATAATTGCTACACAGCATTTTACACTGTTAGGCACACACACTTCTCTTGGAACTATTTCCTCTTGGGTCTTGACAAGCTTGGGTATGGCTGTGTCACTGACCACAATGAATGTCACATATTTTGTGTATATCTCGGAATTATTAGTTCATAAATTTCTTCAACGAACACTGAACACATACTTACCCAGGTACCAGGTGGTGAGAATACAGAGATCAGTAAAGTGTGGTCTCCTCAGCACAGGGGGCAACCACACTGGCATATGCAACATGGTGATAAAGTGGTCAGGGAGTGTCATTGGCTGATAGTTGATGTGTTTGTGTAAGTCTGGGTTTAGTGGATGACCATGTGTAACACAGTACTGCTAAGGGACACATATTTCCCCACATGACATTGGTTCAGCCCAGACAAGATTAAATTTACTATTCCTGTTTACTTGTTTTATAGGAACATTCAGTTCTCATACCAATGAAATAAAGAGGTGGGTTGGTGACAGATTTGGGTGGGAGGGGGAAAAGCACTTGTTTATTGTGAAGATTGCTCTACCTATTTATCACCTCTTTACCTATTTATCTATCTATCATCTATCTGTCTATCATCTATCTATCATCTATCTATTTTTCTATCTACCTACCTACCTATCATCTATCTATCTATCTATCTATCTATCTATCTATCTATCTATCTATCTATCTATCTATCATCTATCTATCTATGTATCTAATCTATCTATCTATCATCTATCTATCATCTATCTATCTATCTATCTATCTATCTATCTATCTATCTATCTATCTATCATCTATCTATTTTTCTATCTACCTACCTATCATCTATCATCTATCTATCATCTATCTATCTATGTATCTAATCTATCTATCATCTATCTATCATCTATCTATCTATCTCTCTATCATCAGTCATCCATCTATCATCATCATCTATCATGCAGCTATCCTTCTTGGGGCCAATGTCTTCCTTCACAGAATTCTGAATATAAAGAATCTCAAAACTTCCTACTAAAATTCTTTTCATTTTCTTCATCTCTGTATCAGATAGATTTGCTGTCTCCACTGGGTTATTAGATTCTGTAGATGAGTTCACTTAAAAATGTATCAAGAAAGAGGAACTTGAATATACCATAAACTCTGTCTATATATCCTCAGCCTATTCATGTAGCAGTTCATATTCTCGATGGAACATGGCCAGATTGATATATTATCTTCTTTGCATAGTTGTCTGTGTATGAATTTATTTCTCTCTCTTTCAGTATCAGATCTCTTGAATTAAAACCAAAATGAGTATTAAATTGTAACTAACATCTGCAGGTGAGACTGTATGTTTTATGCTAGCAGTGACAATGACGGTCATCTCTAAAACAAACCCTTATAAATTTTGATTATATTACATCTCATTTGTTCACCTCTTCCATAAAAATTGCCCAGTTACTTCAGTTCCAAGTATTGTTTCTCCCCTGTGACTTCGTAGCCGAAATTGTTTATAACTCATTGGCAACTATAGTTAGAACCACCTTTCTTCAGTTTACTTCAAACCAGTATATTCAAAACAATCACTCATTGTCAGTTTTAAGCAAGGGAGTTTGCTAAGCATTGTGGGGAATGTGGATTGATCAATTAAGGAGTAAAGTGACATATTTATAAGAAATCAACATAAGATATATTATGAAATATGCTATAAAATATACAAAAGGAACACTCAACAAGAAAGACACCGAGGAATCAAAATATACACTTGTAAAATATTGTCACTGTACAGGCACTAATTCATTGCCTGAGAGCTTTACTCTAAGCAGTCATAAGTAATTGATCCATATGAAATTCAGACTGGTCAAAATTTATGATATCTAAGAATACGCCAATGCTATCCATTTCTAAAGGGTTCTTTTACAATACATAGCTATGCTGGCACCAGATATAGCTGACCTTATAAGCAGCCAGTTCACAGATTGGCAAGGGACATCTCAAATGATTGGGAATATAGTGCCACTTAAGTCATGGCTGCTAAAGGAGCTAATTGAAACTTCTTTAAGTGGTTGACAGAAATACAAAGACAAATAGAAAAAGGAGAGAGTAGGTGATGGGTCAAGTTGGTCAAGCTCTTTGCAGGAGTCATGCAGAAGAGAAGGGATGAGATAGCCTAGTCCCCAGAACTGCTTTGTATCCTAACTGACTTCCTAGTTCCCAGACCACTTTCTAGTCTCCTTCTGTGGCACGGTTATTTCTAGATTTCTTTAGGCATGATCATCTGGGAGACATTTCTGCCTTTATTTCCACATGCATCATAATGAAAAATCCTCTAGCATTTTAGGTTTAACAAGTGATTTGGTTTCTTCAATTAAAGGAATCCAACACACACAAACAGACATACACGAAGACGCAGACACACACTCACACATTAATATGTGCACACCCACTCCCACACGTACTTTATACCCTAATCCAAAAGGGATCAAGTAGGAAATTCTCAAAGAGCACATCAGGAGATAGGAATACATTTTTTAAAAGACATAAACACTAAAAAAGTGTTTTGGTTTTATGTTTTTTTTAACATATCTTTATTGATTTCAGAGAGAGGAAGGGACAGGGAGAGAAACATCAATGATGAGAGAGTCATTGATCGGCTGCCTCCCGCATGCCCTCGACTGGGGATCGAGCCCGCAACCCAGGCATGTGCCCTGACCCGGGATGGAACCAAAATCTCCTGGATCCTAGGCCAATGCTCAACCACTGAGCCATGCCTGGCTGGACTGAAAAAGTTTTATTAGAAGATACTAAATGTAAAGAACATACCTCTCCCCGTGGTCTTAACTGTTGACATTTACAACCATGATTTTGAATCACCAAGAGAAATGTAACTTATTTGTTATTTGTAAGGTCACAAAGGAATGGAGAGGTATTGGTATAAGACTTCAGCTGGAATGCCATCAAACTATTATAAAATTAAGACTACTTTAGTGCTTAAAATAATAAACAGTGCTTATAATTTTTAGCAGAATATGCCCTAAATTTTCTAGGAAAAATAAAAGGTTTGAGTGTATTCCCTTGGAGATTATCTTATAATATCATTTTGAGTTTTTGCTTATTTCCTGTGTAGTTACTCTGGGCACTATTTATACCTTGGCTCTCTGAAATGGATTCTGAGCTCTCTGGGCAGTAACTAATACATATTTGCATCATTCCTCTTGAGGAGAAAGTATAGAAACATTTTTTTAATATTCTTTTACAGAGCTATAAAACCATAAAATAATTTTTTTAAAGCACACAGCTCTGAAAGAAACTCTAGCTCAAACATAACAGAAAATACTTTTTAATCACTAGATGATGCCTGTTCATTGCCAGTGCCGTGCAGATGAGATTGGGAGATAGAACATCATTAAGTCAATGATTTAGAGGAGGGATAATAATTTGCATTTGTAGCTCAGAGCACATTTTATTCACAAAGAGGATGAGTAACTAGGTTTGTTTTCCTTCTCCATAAATTACTAGGATTCAAGTGGCATAGTAATTATGAGTGGACTGATTGCTTTCCATGTTGGTAGCGTTGATTTTCAGAGCTACTTACAGCATTTAATCTAAAGCTTATGTAGGCTCCCCAATTTTGGTTTCATTGTTGTTTACCATGCTCTGAAAAAATCCAATTTTAAATCAATTGAACAGTAAACTATTTGGCCCAAGGTATCAACATAGGTGGTTTGTTTATGTGTAGTTTAGGCTAGGCTTCTGAGGGCCTGAGTGTTTCAAGTATCACAATTTATGTGATAAGGTCCTCTCTACCTTTTTAGTATACAATAAGGAATGAGTGAAATTAGAATATGAAAAGAGACAGGAACTAGGTGACCCTTCTATGCATAGGTAACCCTTTTATAATCCAAAAACACTTTCCTAAAGCAATACGATATCTCTAAATTTTGAATTGAAATCAAATGCCTTGATTGTTTTCAAGGTGAGTTGGATGGTTAAAAGACATCTGTGAACCTCTGCCACAGTTTTCTCCCTGTACATTTTACCAAAACTTCACTTTGTATGCCAAAAACTGCAAAAAGTTTTGGGTTTGGGGTTCTTTGGGTTCAGTCAGATGGCATTATAAAACATATAATCAGAAGTGGCATGAAGTGAGGTTCACCCACAGAGGGAGGTAATCATCACTTTATGCTCTTTTTCCCCCAAAATATTTCTCAGCATCTCTGAAAAATAAAGAGCAGCTATGGGAAGGTTTGTTTTAATTTCCACTTAAGTTTCCACTGAACTTCATTATAATCGTACTTACACATATGCTGTACTACATGTTATGATAGAAAAATGCATGAATATAGAAACTATTGTTTTACTAACATAGAGCATCATGCCAGGAGCATTTCTCATTGTTTTCTTTCTCTGTCTTTAAATATATTACACATATTGATCTCTTTTTAGAAACACTATTTTCCTCCTTGAAGTCAGAGATAGTAATTTTAATAACTCTGTGATCTTCTGATATCAGTTAAAATCTTGATTTAAAATAAATCTAAAGATAAAGACCTAAACTTGAATTTTTAAAAATCATTATAAGAGAATCTATTCTCTTAACTTCACTTTAAAAAAAAAATGCAAGTTTTACATTTTTCCATTCCTTTAATATTCAACGAGAAAAGACAAATACTTAGTCTAGGAAGAAAATATCTTAAAAATAAAATTCATGCCAGTAAAACAATAATTTGGATTAAGCAGCATTAATATTATTAAAAGGTGATGATTAAATGTTAGTTTTAAAAATGTGATATAAAGACCATGCTGTGTCATCTGTTGGAAATCATCCAAAACAAAATTAGAGAAAGTAGAACTGCAATTTTTATCTTTAATGAAACTAAAATGAATTTGTAATTCCCAATATAGAAAACAGGGATGCAAATGCAATGAAGATCAAACAGGTAAGAAAATTACCTGTAAACTGCAGATTTTTGGGGGCGTGGGGGATATCAGAACACAATTTTCCAAAGTAGATGACATACTATGAGGGGACAGAACTAACGACCCCTCATTTTACCCAACAGGATGAAAGTTACCAGTAGGCACTGGAATCCCCACAGGACCTGATTTGGCACCAACTTAAATCACAAGGACATAGCCTGAAAGAAAACTCACAGCGACCCTCACTCTATGCCCCAGGCAATGTCAATACAGTGGAAGATAGATGCTCCATGAGCACAGCTAACAAGATCTTTGGCATACATGGAATAAAGGCTTAAAGAACTCACTCACAATCCATGCTTTGTCATGGAGAAATAATTTGAGAAACAAGGGTATCGAGAGATGATTACATCCTATTGTGGGTGAAACTGATACTTTGGCATATATGTTTATAATTAATGTCATCTGACTGACCCCAGAGAATCCCAAATCCAAAAGCTCTGCAATTTTTGAAATTCAAAGTTAAGTTTGGGTGAAATATACATTACATCTGATACCACACTAGTACAGTTTCACAGGAGACTACTATGAACAATTATATGTCAACAAATTAGATAACTTGGAAGAAATGCATAAATTCCTTGAAACATACCACCTGCCAAGATTGAATCATAAATAAATAGAAAATCTGAACAGACAATGAGTAAAGAGGTTAAGTCAGTAATCAAAAACCTCCCAGTGAAGAAAAGCCCAGGACCAAATAACTTCACTGGTGAATTTTCCCAAATATTTCAAGGAAAATTAATGCCAACTCCTCTCAAAATCTCCCAAAAAAATTAAGAGGAGGGGACACCCCCAAATTCATTTCACAAAGCCAGATAAGGACACTGCAAGAAAATAAAACTGCAATCAAAATATCCCTGAAGAAGATAGATTTTTAAATTCTCTACAAAATACAATACTGTAGTATATACCTGAAAATCACTAAGAGAGTAGAACTTAAATGTTCCCACCACAACAATAACAAAACATGGTAATTACATGAAGCGTAATGTGGTACCTAATCTCATTATGGTCTTCATTTCACAATATATATCGAAACATCACATCGTCCACCTTCAGCTTAATAATGTTATATGTCAATTATATCTCAATAAAGCTGGAGGGAAAAGATTAATACACCACAATCAACGACATGAGATTTACTCTAGGAAAGCAAAAGTGGGCCAGTAATTGGAAATCTGATAATGCAATTCGGCAAACTGATGCATTTAAAAAGAATATCATAAAAATG
This sequence comes from Miniopterus natalensis, assembly GCF_054644295.1. Lineage (NCBI taxonomy): Eukaryota > Metazoa > Chordata > Mammalia > Chiroptera > Miniopteridae > Miniopterus > Miniopterus natalensis. The sequence continues at coordinate 57,172,102 of NC_142091.1, read as the reverse complement.
TCACTGCAGATGTTAACAATATATTTGATATGTTTAAAATACAATCTTTTAACATTTAATAAAAAATAAATAGGATACGTTTAATCTTATTCCCAAAATAAGGATCATATTTACTAGTAAAGCTCTAGCAGTATTATTCTTAAAATTCAGGGAGAAGAAATTTTGCCTGCTATTATTTAATATTATTTTATATGAAATACAAAAAAAAAATCACTGGGTTTTTGACATAAGTTATTTGCACCAGAGAGATGTTATAGAATAGGAAAGATAAAAATGATGTAAAAGAGCCAAGCAAAGAGGAAAACTTTTTTTTTAATTTATAAGAAAGATGGATATGATTATATTTCTACAGTCATATGTCAGCATAGCTATGTATATGCATACACATGATTAAATTAAGCAAGCCTTAATAATAATAATAACCACAATCACTGCTATTGTGTTTGCAGCAGTGTTTCTCAAACTAAATTAGTAAAAGGCTAATTTTTTTACTTTCAATTTATCATAGTATGCAATGGAATACTGCATAACTACGTAAAAGAATTCACTTTCTATATATTCACATAGAATGATATCAAAAATATATTATTCAGGGACAAAGGAAAGTGAGAAAAATATGTAGAGAGCACTAACATTTGTATCTTATAATAGGTACACACATATTTAATATATGTTTGTATATACATAAAACATATCTGAACAGATTCCATAAAAATAATAGCAGGGGGTGAGAGCCGTGTAGCCTGAAAAAGGGGATGAAAAAGACTTAATTGTATACCCTTTTACAACTTTTGGATTTTTGCAACATATATTTGCATTAATTTTTTTGAAAAAAAAAGTATTAAAATATATAAAACAAAATCATATAAAATACATAAAGTAACAGTAATAATACTTAGGTAAGCTTTGTCAAATAATATAAAATAAGTGGCATCCTATCTCAAGTGGGTAGCTCCCTCATCTGTATAATAATTTTGAGCCCTGTGAACCCTTCCAACTATAAAAATTCATGTTTATGTTACGCAGTATTCTTGAGAATGATACAGATATATTGTATTTCTGGAAAACAAATAATATATAATATGCAAAAGGAGTTAATAATTATTATTTTCTTGTGTTTCAAGGATGTAAAACAAGGCAGTCAAATGCAGTAAACATTCAGGTGAGTTAAAATTAAGATGGAAATTGGAGCCCTGAGCTTTGTGCTGTTCACCCGGAATTCTTAGCTGCCCTCTAGTTGGTTAAGCTCTGAGAGAAACACAGCACATCTTTTCAGACATTTGAATTAAAAGGCTTTATTTGGACATGACCAGAATATAAGTTACCATTATTATATATCTGCTGAAAAAAATAAATAAATGAATAAATGTGTGGGTCACAGATAAATGCACTTGAAAGTTGAAAGGAGAACTAATTAGTTGAATCAAAGAGCTGAGTGAAGAGGCCACTCAGGATCAGGATTCCGAATGAGCAGAGCTCCGTTCCGCCTCCCTACAGGCCCCTGGGGACAAACCTCAAGTCTTTTCCAATCCTTTAAATTCTTTTAATCATTTCTGTTTGTTATTAGGATAAAGTCCACATTTCTTAACATGGCATTCGATAGGACCAGCGCTTACGTCTGGAGACTCATTCCATGTCACTCCTTTCCAAGCCACACGTCAGCCACTTTCAGTTTTCAGTTCCTTGAATGTGCCAAGTTCTCACCTCCTTCTGGATCTTTGAACTTATTTTTTGCTGTGCTGACCCTCAGCCCATTTCACTTCTCCAGAGGCTTATTCTACATTTTGATCTCAATTTTAGTGTCAGCTTACCCACGAGACCTTCCTGACCCCCTAGACTACTCAAGGTCTCCCTGCCCTGGGTCTCATCCATGCAACTATTACCCTAAAAACCACAGTTTAATACAATTATCCATTTTAATCACCTTCCTTCTCCACCAGCTTATAGTTCCATGAGCATGTCAGTCTGATTTATCACTTTTATTTCAAAACCTAATGCAATGTTTGTTACTATCCTTTTCAAAATTACTGCCCCCTAACACACACACACACAAAACTATCCCACTTTCTTCCCTTAATTTGCTCCATGACTTTTTTTCTCATTTAAATTTTTACTTCTTCATTTTACCCTTTGTCTTCTCCTACTGTTACAGAACTCCATAGGGCAGGGATTTTTCTCCATTTTCATCACTGCTCTATCGCCAGAGACTAGTGCAGTGTCTGGTACATAGCAGACACCCAATAAGTATTCCTTAAATGAACAAATAAGTGACTGAATAATGACAGGTGTTCATTAAAAAAATTGTGAATGCATGATACCAATAGGCAGGTTTACAACTTAAGATGAGTTCGTTTGGATCCTCAAGGCTAAGAAGTACCGTACTCCAACTTAACCCAAAGCTAGACTCTCTGAGAGCTCAGAGGTGGTTGGTTCCACTTCAGATTGTCACCTGTTTCTTCTTTAAGGTCAAAGCTTTGGTCTCACTCCTTTTTAAACACCAGCACAGTGCTTTGCATATTCTACACAAGATGCTCAGTAAATACTTGTGAAAAAATAGGGAATCACTAATGCATTCCTTTGGCATTGTTATTAACTCTAGGAGCTAATCAAATAGAATGATTGCCTGTAAGGCAGTTGGGTGGGAGAAGGTAATTCTAAACTTTGGCCCTGGCTGAAAGACCCTTTGAGGGCAGCTCATGTTCAAGTCTACTGACGTCTAAAGAAAACACTATATGTTTTGTGCCACATCCAAAGGGTGGACTTCAACTAAAAATGATGAGCTATTTTGCATGACTTATTATCCTTGATCATTTAAATTTTTCAATCCAAAGAGAATTTTCACCAGTAATTATTCAAAACCAGCTGCCATCGGAGCCATTGTGACCCTGTTCTCACTTTTGCCAGGAACACTGTGGTTCGATGTTGAATCTGGCTATTGGATTTGAATTAAAGCCAATATTATCATATGCTTAGTCATCAAACTAGCACTTTCTGTCAACTTCTCCATGGCTCCTAAGATGCAACAATTGAAGTAATTGACATCATAACGCAAGGCCAAAGAACTCCAGAACTGCATAAATAGCATATTTGTGTACCCCAAAGCACTATCACATTACTGAAATATGATGATAAAAACAAAAAGCATTTTCATAAGTACAGATGTGATATATAATTTAGGCACAATCTCTCCAACCATAGATTACCATGCATTGCCATTCCTCCCAAACATGTCTCTGGCCAATTTTCCCCAGAGAACCATTTCCAAGCACAAAAAGAAGAGAAATATGACAATACTCCCGTGTGTATGTACGTACATAAACTATCTAACTTTGAAAGGGGACCAAGTAACAGTCAGAACAGATGAAAATTCTGGAAGGAAGTCTATATGAGGATAATTCCTAGGAAACGCAAATGATGTGTTGTCAGAAATAGCCTGAAGGTGGGGGAGAGAAAACATGAATCCATTGGCCCTGAGAGGCAGGGTAAGATACACCTTGGAATGTTAGGACCTAGAGCAAAATGTCTCAAAGAACTTATTAAATTCTAAAATCAAATTGACCGCTATCTCCCTGTCAGGAAAATATTATGCAGCTTAAATGTTATAGGCTCCATCCCTCTCACTTTGAGAAAATTTTGGTCTGTTTTATGTTTTTCACTCTCAATGCAACACCAAATCCACAGTGCAGATTAACCCTGAACAAGTTGAGAACTCACTTTTTTGGGATAGTTTGAAATTCACTGATTCTATGAAGCTTTCATAGATGTGCTAAGGTGTTTGACACTGTATCATTGCTAGACTTCAAAGAGAATTTCCACGTAGATGTTTTAATTGAAAAAAATAATGCTGAAGCTAAAATAATGAAAACCAAAAAGTCCAAAGAGAGTTTTCCTTAAAAACAATTGAAAGGCTCTCAGGGGTCTTTTGCAGTACATCTAGGATACATTCTGTTCATTGACAATCAGGAGGAAGATTTAAGGAGTTTCTAGAGAGTCCTGTGAATGTAGGCAAACCAATCCTGGGTCAGTGATGAGGAGACTAAAAGCAACTACTAGGGCTATATTTGCTCCATAAAAAATTCACCCCAAGCCTTAACGTATTGGAACAATAAAGATCATTTCTCATGATTCTGAGAATTAACTGGGCAGTTTATAGTGGGCAAGCTCAGATGGGGTTGAAAGGTGTTGAAAGGCCTCACTGACATTACTGATGATTGATAAGATGTTAACAAGAGTGATGGAAATAAGTTGTCTCTCATTAGCTAGAAGGCTAGTGCAGGGCCAATTCACGTGGCTATGGGCTCGGTCTTTCCAAGAGAAGCAAGAAGATAAACTCCAAAGCTCAAGCACTTTTCAACCCTCGGTCTACATTACATTTGCTAAGAATTTTTTGGCCAAAACAAGGCATGTGGCCCACCCAGATTCAACGTATAGAAAAATAGACTCCACCTCTCTTGAAGAAAGGAGCTGAAAGCTGCATTGTTAAAGGGCATGCTTATAGGAGTGAGAAAATTTGTGGTCCTTTTGTAGCCTACCACAGGGTCAGAGGAAAACTAGCTTATGAACCTAACCTTGTTCTAGGAACCCTAGAAAAAGCTAGTGCCCAAAAATTGTTTTAGAAGACTTATTCTTGTTTCATGTAACAAATATTTTCTTTGAATTAAAAAGATATTTTCCTGGCATGATTCAAGGACATATTACAAATTACTATCATTCCAAAAGGAAACTCTGATGTTCAGATGAATACAAACAGAGGCCAGAGTTACAGGGAAGACAATGAAGACCTACTGGGTGGAGAAGGGATGCTGCTAGTCATTGGAGACTAGCAGTTTCTGGGTACTATAGTCATTCCATTTGGGGTACCTTGTCCTAAATTGCATATCCATCTAGTCTGAATAGTGGCTTGAGATATTTTTTAAAATCTCTAAATACAAAAGACACATTATTAAAATATATTAGCAAACAAAAACAGCACTAAACAAATATATTTACTTGGTCACAATAGCTAAACTTACCATTATGTTTAGTAACATATCCTCGTGAAATCTAGGATAGATTTTTTGAGCCATTTCAGATCCTGTACTCTATAAACTTTAAAAGACTATTTAAATAGTAGTTCCTTTGCTGTTAACATTATAACTTACGGTTAATAGTAATTTATTTACCATTAACAATATAATGCTACATTTATTTATTTTTTGTTTTTAATATATCTTTATTGATTTTAGAGAGAGGAAGGGAGAGGGAGAGAAAGAGATAGAAACATCACTGATGAGAGAGTCATTGATCGGCTGCCTCTTGCTTGTCCCTGACTGGGGATGGAGCCCGCAACCCTGGCATGTGCCCTGACTGGGAATCAAACCTAGGTCTCCTGGATCCTAGGTCAATGCTCAACCGCTGAGCGACGCCCGGCCGGGCAATGTTACATTTATTTACCATCAATCATATAATTCATAATTTAGCCTAAAGCCAATATCTTATTTTTCTATTGTTCAAAGAATAATCTTTTCGAGCTGAGGAAGTTGTTGGATTAATGGCAGAAGACGACTAGCACATTCCATAATGGAGCAAAGTATTCCTTTAACATCTCAGCATTCATAATACAAGTCAGTCAAGTTTAAAAATATTTTCTTTCTCTTTAATCAGATATTACAGGATTGGCTACTTTATGATTCTATTCCCACCTGTACTAATTTCCTTCTAATTTTCTAAAATAATTCAACTAATAATACTTCTTAGTTCTGGAACTTCAAAGAATATTAACACTTTAATAAAATATAATTAACCTCTAGTTCAGAGATATTTACAAGGTTTTCTCTCATTTTTCAACTCTAATAATTTAGTAGTTGCTGCCAGAGCACTCTGTGAAGAAGGATTCTTAGATCATGTCTCAGGAGGAAAGAATATAGTGATCGATTAGTAATGTCTGCTATGGAAACCAGAGGGAAGGCAATGTAAATACCATTTACTTCCCATTCTTGCTCTATGTCAAATTTGTCATTTTTTCAAGATTTTTATTGAGTTTATTTGGGGTTATAATGGTTAATAAAATTATATAGGTTTCAGGTGTACAATTCTCTAATACATCATCTATATTGTATTGGGTGTTCACCACCCCAATTCACGTCTCCTTCTGTCACTGTTTATCCCTCCTTTACCCTTTTCTACCTGTCCCCACCCCCGTTTCCCTAGGTTAATAACCAAACTGTTGTCTGTGTCTATGAGTTTTGGTTGTTGTTGTTTCGTTATTTGTATGTTTTTTGCTTAATTCCTTCACTTATTTCACCCAGCTCCATTCCCCCTGGTATTATAACGACTGAGGGGAAGACAGCACAAGGGACTTATCCAAGGTCTCGTAGTATTCAATGATAAAGTCCAGTCTAAAAACCAATCATGACTTCCAAGCCAATACTTATGTGAAGTAGGCATTTGTAATTTTTTTGGCTAACCGTCATCACTTCACACTATCTTTATTAGTTTCTCACTGTGTGCCAACTTAGTAGGAAGACAATTCCCAGTGCTTGTCTCCTATTGCTGCCCTTGTCTCAAACTTCAGAAGCTGGGACCTTCCTCAACACCCCTGGCTGGACCACAGAACAAGCCAATGGGTCAGCTTTGTTGATATGACATTTGTTCTGGAACTCCGAATCTTGGAATAGCAATGCAAAGAATGAGGACATGTAGGGGGAGCTAGATGGTCCCAATCAAAGCAAGAGCCCATGGACCAGACGACTGCTGTAAGCATGACTGAGGACACTTTCTACAGCCTGGCTTGCAGCTCTCCATTTGCTAAGTCTCAGACTACCAGCCAGTTGTCAATTATGCGCACCCATGCTATCTTTCCAATGATCTCCTTTAGGTTAAGGCCAGAGGTGGTTTCTGTTCCTTCAAATCAGGAGCCCTGACTTATTGTTTTATTCAGCTCCACAGATGCAAGCAAGTATTAGTGATGTAATTCTTTCTTCAATAAAATCACACATTTACATTTATAACCCCCAAAATGGAATCAAATGTGTTCCATTGAAAAATACGGTCATTTGACAATTAAAAACATCTGCCACCATGTCACCACAGATGATTAGAACCAGTAAAATTATTCTATGATATTGGTCTTCAGATCTCATCAACATTATGTTATTCTTTCAATAATAATCATGAAAGGGGCAAAAATTAAGTAACTGAATTAAAACAAAGACTTTACACATTTAATGAGAACCTCCTGGAGAAAACTCCTTCACTTTTCTCAACATTATCTATGTTCAAAATATACCACATCTGCTAACTATAGGTTGTAAAGAACACATTTCTAAGATTAAAGGGTGGTTTATAGACCTTTGTTCATGTAAGATGTAGCAAACCCATAAAAGTCTTGCAAAATACAAAGTCTCCACTAATGTGTCTTTGGCAAATATTCTAGTCTTAAGCCCTGGTTTATTTATCTGCTGTCAGGAAGAAAAGGTAAGAGGACACGCTGTCCCAGAGACTCATAATATACTTCCATCATACTAGTATCCCTGGGAGGCCAGCTCACGGAGTATATATTACTCTTTTTGGCTATTTACATTAAGACTCCATTATGAAAAAATTGTCTTTAGTCTTTCTGTCTGCACTAATGAAAAATGCTACATTAAGAAATTTCTACTCACTTTTCCTTCCTGTTTCATATAGAGACCCATGTATAGTCTGCAAAGCAGTCTGAAAAGAATGGCACAAGCAGTCAAAATATTTACATATTTCTCTGTGAAATATTTCATAGGAAGATTTAACAGGCATAGTAAGCTATGACAAGCATGTTCACTTATCTGAAGAAAAATACTTTGAGCCGATTTCCTGGCACTGAGAGGAAAGCTAGTTAAGTGACATCTCCCTTTGTGGAATGCAATGATTAAACCAATGAGTGTGCTTTACCTTCTCCAGGAAGGTCAGTTTGATATGGAGCGGTTTTCAGTATTGCTTAATATACTATACCTGAAATTACAGAACCAGTCACTAATATCAGTAAGTTGATCAGGGCTTAACGTGGAAGTTAAAACAAAAGGAGACAAAACAAAAACAAACAGAAAAAAACATTACTACCAACAAAAAATATTGTATGAGAATGTAGTGACATATATAGAAATAATTTTACATGAAACAGAAAACAGTGAATGCTTAAATATTAAGAAAATCCATACATTTGAAGATGCAAAATAAGGTAACTCAAAACAGGATTTTATAAAATGTTTTAATTATAGAATAAATGTAGTTTTCCTCTCTTGAATTGTGAGAGAAACAACTGGAGAAGGCTGCCATGATCTCTTACGGGATTTTGCTTTAAGAAGCGGAAGAATGAAGGAGGAGATTTATTGATCCCAAGTGGTAAATGCTCAAGCTCAGAACTGTCCGCTTCCCAGAGGAGCAAGCCCTAATTTCCCAAGCTATAGAGAAGGCTGGTAGTTTTTCCTGTACCTTTTCATTGGCACTTCACATCAGACAGTGTGTTGAAGGGTGTAAAATGACACATACTGGGCATCTGGAACCACATTCCAGCCCAAATTCCTAACCCATCATGATAACCTGAACGTAACCTCTACGCCCCACTCTTCCTTACCTGGCAATTGAAGACAATTCCTTTTCCTCAGCGTGTTTTCAGAAGCTGAGTGAGTAAATGCAAAGCACTGTACTTTGGAGGAGGGTTAACTTGGAATAAAAATGCTGGGTCACTTCCTCTTGTGCCAAAGGAGCTGGCTACCACAACCTCTCCCCAAGACCACCCTGGTCTATTGTTTATTGGCAAGAAGTCCCCTTGTTAGCAGCTCTGATCACAGAGATTTCACTCTAATCTGTGCTAATTGCTCATCTTGGACATACATAGGCAATACTTCTTGTCAAAAAGGATTTCAGTTGTGTCATAGATTCTACCTTTGGAAGATATTCAAACAAAGACACTGTTTCGCATTCTTCTGCACCTTCCACTCATTTGCACAAAATAAGATGTCAAGTTGGGTGTCCTAGAAGCCCCAGTTCTGGCTGGTCAGAGTTTAGTATCGATCCTCTGTCAGTAAAACAGAGTGTGGTCAAGTGAGTCAAGACTTCTGTCCTTGCCTAACTGTTCAGGACTTAAAATCTGCCCATTCCAAAATAACTGACATGACTTGATGGCGGTTGTCAATTTTTGTTTTCAACTTAACTTGTTTTTCAAGGCTTTTTTTTTTTTTTAACCACATGGAATTGGCAACACATTTTTTAAATTAAATTTTTTTCTGGCTGAGTTGAGAGATATCTGGTAAAATGTTATTTTTTTATATAAAAGAGGCAATTAAAAAAAAGCAATGTGGTCGAGATCTTTTAAAAACTGAGGGAAAAGAGAGAAGCATATTTCTCTTAACTTATCCTGCCTATATTTCTTCATTCTGTCCCTGAAATAAGATGGATGAACTGTGCTGCAAAAGAGGTTTCACTATTGGGAGACATCTCAACTCTTTGAACAAAACAAAATATTTTACATTAAAAAATCTCTTATATCTTCAGTTTGAAAGGCAATGAGCATAGAGAGGCAATTTAAAACAGGAAGACTACAGTTGGAAGTCAGATGTCAGGGCTCTAATCCCAGCTTTAGCAAGTCATACCTGTGTTATCTCTCTGAGGCTCTTTCTTCATGTCAGTAAAATGTGACTAATAATAGTATATATTGCATGAGTTTGTTGTAAATATTAAATGAAAGGTCAACTACAAACTGCCTACCAGGTGTTTCTGCATAAGGTACTTAGAAGTATTAGTTTTATTGAGACAGGATATGTGGCGAAAGAGCTGTAACTGATAAAGGCTACAGGGACTGCCAGGAGATACTAAGACCAACCCCCAATGGGTTTATGGCTTAGAACAGGCAGACACCAGCTCAACCCAACATGGTGACTAAGCTCACCTTACAGTAACCCCTAGCTTGGTTATACTCTCATTGTAATACATCCCCCTGCTAAATGACACATCCCTCGCCTCCAAGATCTGAAAGGGAAAGCCCATCTAAGGATACAAAATGGTTGAAGGAGCTCTTCTGAGAAGTCTCCACTTCTTTCCAGGAAAAACACTGAATATTTCTCCCCTTATTGAATGTCTTATCCCTCAATTAAACAAGCCTCAATAAAAGAAGTAAATCCCACTAGGGTCTACTCTGTGGAGCAGCCCATTCTCTGTGTTACTGCGTCCCTAATAAACTCACTTTCACTTTAAACTCTATGCTGGATTGAGTTTGAATTATTTCCTGTGTGAACCCAAGAACCCACAGTAGATCATGGACCTTTGGATCCCTGGACCCCTGCAAATGCCTGCATCATTATTATGTAGATGGATGGCAGATAGCAAGATGGGCCAATAACCATTGCTTATGAGTTTTCGCCATGGCTGCATACTTACCTTTCAGTTCCCTGCATCCCTAGCTTTCATTCACTTCATCTCCCCTGGCTTGCTTTCTTCCTAGTGGCAAGTTCACTTGTTTTTTTGACATTTACTGACAGCCCTTTGTGTACCAAACATTTTGATATGCACTCAGAAGGTAAAGAGCCAGATGTATTGTAGGCCCTGCCCTCAAGGAGCTCCCTGCCAGTTGTATGTGTGAGATGGGGCAGGTGGGAGCTGAGGGGAGACTGACAGCATTTATAACATATACGCTGATGAGTCATGATAGGGATGAATGGGAGTTGCTAATCTGCCTTCTCTGGGGTGAGGTGGAGGAGGTAGCTGACTTTATAAAGACAACTTTTGCTGAGCTGAATGTGATTTCAGAATAAATTCCCAGCAATGAGAACAGCAACGTACCAAGACAAGAGCCCCTTGTAAGAACAAGGGGTTGGATGTGGTTGGAATTCAGGGAAAGTTCAGGAAGGTAGAAATGGGGTATCATGATCAAGAATTATTGAACTACAAAGCTAGAATGAACTTGACAGATAATAATAAAAGCAATAACAGTAATAATTATAAACCATTTATGTGCCAGAACACTTTTACATATTAACTCCTTTAATGCTTCGAAGCACTCTATGATATAAATAGTCCTCATTTTAGAGAAGAGAAAACCTGAGTATAGAAAGATTAAACAATTTTCCCTCAAATATCCCAGTAAATGCAGAGCTAAGATTCAAACCCAATCAGTCTGGGTCCTGAGCTGCAGTCTCACCCACAATGGTATTCTGTCTCTTTGTTTTTGTGTTTTCCATTAAGAAAGTTTGTACCCAACAAGAAAAATGATCAGCGCTCTTGGCTCTGTGAGTGATCTCCTACTACAGTGGCTTTATCAGCACTACCCTGACGGGCTGCCACTAGAGAAACAAAATTACCTAATTGCCTAGCCATCTGTAGTTAAAAGTGACATTAAATCCGTGTGGCTAAAATTAGCCCACAGAGTGTGCTCATGATGGTTATGGAGCAAAGTCAGAAAACAAAGCCAAAAATAAGAACCAATGAAAAACAAAGTGTGGAGGCTTTGGAGTAACTTTATACTCAGTGTATCAATGATCCCTTGGAATCAAATGTTCCTTCTACAGGCACCAAACAGGTATGGATCTATAAAATGGGAAATTCTTACCTCGGAATGCTGCTAGGGTCCAACAACATGTGTTAGCCCTTAGACTGAGACACAGTCAAAACATGGTTGTCAGTTTCTTTCTTTCATTTATTATTTTTTCACTTCTATCCATTTTTCATTTTTTTCTTACTTCTTCCTTTGTTCCTTTTCCTTCCTCCCTTCCTTCCTTCCTTCCTTCCTTCCTTCCTTCCTTCCTTCCTTCCTTCCTTCCTTCCTTCCTTCCTTCCTTCCTTCCTTCCTTCCTTCCTTCTTTTCTCTTTGTCTCCCTCCCTCTCTTTCTTCCTGCCTTCCCTTACTCATATTCTTTATTCCAAATTACCATCTAGTAACTCTTCCATTTCCAGGAATGGTCATTTGTCATTGCATTGAGCAATAAAGTTTTAGTGACATAAACATAAAGAAAAACCACTAATTCCAAAGACTGTTGGGAATTGTTCACAGGACTACTAGATGATCTAGGAAAAATTATGATGATCTAGTATCATTGTAACACTCAGAATCATGGTCAGCTTTGAGCTGTATCCATTCATGGCCTCTACTATAAAACATGCCAGGCTCTCAAGATATAAGTATTTGTAATACCATACCCCCACCCACCACAGAAGGACATGGTTTGGTAAATAATGTAATAAAATTATTATTTAATAGAGAATTTCAGCCATGTTATAACTGTGAACTTTGGGGTTAAAGGGCATCATGAAAGGAATGTTTTCTCAAAACTTGAGCCAACTAAGTAGTGGGTCTGAGCTAGAAAAATATACATTTTGTCTGAGAGGTCCTTTTTTTACTTTAATTTTATATGTGCATTTTATATAGAAAAAAATCCTTCTCTTTATGATATGCTATCTTCTTAGTTTTATACATACTTACTTAATGACCCATCAATATACATTATATTCATGTTTTAATGCATATACACACACACATCATTAGTAAGAATTTTTACAAAATTAATCTTTACAAGTTTGAAACAGTCTTGATCCCCAAAGTAATTATAATTTACTTATATATATATTTTCTTCTCTCCATTAGTTGTTTGTCATATGAATGAAAGCATGAAGCAAATAATTAATGTATTCATGTACCATCTCCTTGGGGGTATAAATGTTAAGAAAAGTTGATTACAAATAAATGACATCTATGACAAAAGCAGAGGAGTAAGGTGACCAGCCCCTCAAATTCATCATCATATAAATTAATATTGCTTCCAAACAAAAGTAGAACAGGGAGCATTGTCATCAATAATCTACTATGCCAAGACATTCTCCAGAATGAATACTAATGAATACAACCAGATAGTAGCTGGATGAGTAATAGAAATTTTTAAAAAGTGAAAAGAAAAAGTCTATACATTTTTTAGTCCGTAAAACAAACATATTTTGAATATCATATTATGATCAACACTAATGTTATCACAAGAATTGATTATCATTTGTAAAGCACCTACAGAGTGCCTCACACTCTGCAAAGAAGTTTCCATATGTTGTCTCTAGTTTTCACATTCATCTTGCAAAGTATTATTACCTACATTTTACAATCCCAGCAACTGAACCTCAGAGAGTGGAAGTGCTGTGCCTGTATATCTGTGACATAAACTTAGGTCTCTCTGATTCTAAAGGATAGACCCTTTCTTCAAAGTAGAGAGACTGAAAATACTTTTTCAAAAGCCTATCATTTTAATGACATAGTTTGTGGTTTTATAATCCTAGTGCTCATTGATAATTATCTTAGGTTTATTTCAGAAGTTATACATATTTTTTGTAGAAAGTTCCATGTTGTCTTTTACTTCCTAACTTTTGATGTGTTCTAGAAATGACCTTCCATAAAAAGACCTGGACAATAGAAGGACAGAAATGATCATTTGAGGTAAATACAGATCCTAAGAGGACAAATCTTCTGAGGAGGAAATGTTCTTTGATGGTGAACTCACCCATTTTACGTCATACAAAGTACGAGTGGGATGAGAAGGTATTAGAGGGCTTTTAGTGGAAGAGTGACATTGTGTGATATATATTTGAACATTTTACATTTTAAATTAGACTATAAGAGGTAAGAGCAAAAATAGGTAGAATACTGTGGAGTCTATTACAATAATTCAAACAAGAGATGATGGTGATTGAACCAAGATGGCAGCAGCAGAGAAAATGAGAAATATTTATATTCTGGATTTATTTTTAATCAAGGGCCCATAGGGGATATAGGAGATAGAGGGAACCTAAGGGTGATCAACTAAAGGAATGAAGTTGCCATTCAGTGAAATGAAGAAAACTGAGTAGAGAAGGTATGCGAGTGGGGAAAGATCAGGAATTGAATTTTGGATATGCTGAGTAGCAGATAACTATTAGTCATCTAAGTAGAGTTATCAAGGTCAAAGTAAAGAGTTGGGTACAAGAAAATGGAATTTTGGGGAAAAATACAGGCATAATCCAAATCCCAGCAATTTGGGAATATTGACATAAAACAGAGTTAAAATGATGAGGTTGGATGAGATCCCCAACGTATTAAGCAGAAGCATGCAAAATTTTTAAAATTATTGTTCTCTGAAAAAGAAGACTGAAACAAGTACAAAACATTTGTTTATGGGCAGTAAAATTATTTGCTGTTAGAAGTCTTCTTTTAGATATATTATCTCATTTTATCTGATAGTAAAGGACCATCTAGACATAATTTTAACACAGAATAATCTTTATAAAGTGAGGGTCATCTATATAGGATGCTTGTGAGTTGACTTATTATTTGAGATCTGGTAGGTAATGAGGGAAATAAAAATCAAGCATCTATCCTGCCTTTCCTATCAAACTTTACCATGAAGTAAACAAATGGTAAGTAAGGGGAAAGTATTCCTTAATAGAAGTACTCCAATAATAATATAAAAGAAAAATAGAATTAGAATATTACCAATCAGCCCAGCTGGCATGACTCAGTGGTTGAGCATCGACCTATGATCCAGGAGATTGGGGTTCAATTCCCAGTCAGGGCACATGTTCAGGTTGTGGGTTCGATCCCCAGTTGGGGCCCTGTCAATCAATGACTCTCATCATTGATGTCTCTCTCTCTCTCTCCCTCTCCCTTCCTCTCTGAAATTAATAAGACATATTTTTTTTAAAAAAAGAATATTATCAATCAACATTCCCTAATTGTTAATGGATCTAGGCATTGAAAATCAATGGTTACTAAATTTATTTTTTAAAAAAACAAAAAACACAATATGTGCCTTAAGATTGAAGTAGCCTAGTCAAAGGAAGGAAGAAGGAAGGAAGGAGGAAGGAAGGGAGGAAGAGAGGAAGGAGGAAGGAAGGAGGAAGAAGGACTCTATTCCCTATGCTGTACATAATTTTCCAAAACCAACATGGAATTTTTGTGATAAATACATTTCTATAGTCATATAAATTCCAGTTCCTAAATGTAATTAAGTAAAGGAAGTTTTGAGCCAACTAATGGAAAACTTCAAACACCACAATAGGGCTGTTTTACTTTGTTCCCCTCATCAGCATTGGTTGTGCAACTAAAGACATATTTGGCTGCAACTCTGTTCCACTAAATGCTGATGCTAAGGATGGCACCAGGCATAGATTTTTAGAAAAAAATAGGTAGCTTTTTCAGGAATCTAAAATCATTACCATTACTGATATGTTCAATATGAAATCCAGTTTAAAAAATAGAAAATTCCTACTCCATCTGCAGGGAAGTCTTCCAAGTATACTTCCTGTTGATGCCAATGCATTTTAAAATACACACTGAATGTAAACAGAGTCAATATAGCTTGCTATAGCCTCCAATTAAGACCGATAGTAAAGCTATAGCTTGATTTCCAAACTGTCCTTCATCTTGCAGATTGGAGACAATTTAAAACCTGACAATTGATGAAACATGACCTGTCAAATGGAAGAAGCAGAGACAGACATAGGAGAGAGGTGGAAATAGGAGTGAACAGCTAAGCAGAGAGGGATAATTTAAAACACTTGAGAATGGCAAGAACTTGAGAAAAACACAGGGGTCTTAGTCTCTGGTCCCTGGCAGAAAAAGACTATGATAGGGTTCAGGGGGCCAGAGCAGGTCTACTTAGATAGTTATCCAGATTAATTAAGAGAAGGCACACTTCAAAGAGTATGAACAATTCTTAGCTGAAAAATGGAACTAAGACCTGTTCGGCAAAATGGTGTCAGGCCCAAGAGTAGTGTTTAAATCCATATATCTGGGTTCAAGAAGAGCTAGACTAGATGGAGAAATGGATCACGGACATCAGCAGGAGGCAAAAGAGATCATCACAACCTTTGAAACCAGTATGGACACTAGGAACTCATTCTTACAGGGTTTTTCTATAAGCCAAGCAGTGTTGCTAACTTAAAGAAGCAATGCAAGACTAAACCCTTACATTTTGCTTTAATATGTTTTATTTTAGGAAAACTCATCCCAATTTTGGTGCTGTCTCAACCTTTGTTTACCATTATTAATCAACATGACTCGGTGCCAAGTAATTAATATTTGTCTATATTTCTCCATGCATGTTTTTTGTATAATATGAAATTATTCATGGACATTTGCAGTGCATTTCCTGTTGAGGGCACCATACATTCATTCATCCAACAAATATTAATTGGTTGCACACTACTACTAAGCTCTGCTGTAACTGCTAGATGTGTAAAGGTGAATAAAGCAGACTTGAGCTCTGATCGCATGGAATACATTCCAGGTGAGAGATGTGAACGTTAATTCAATCAAACAAGACACTAACAAATTCTAGGTAGAGGTTTGGAGCAATGGGATGTGATGGGGACCAAGTGGCTACTTTAGATTGAGGTGGTCAGGAAAGATCTCTGAAGAGGTGGCATTCAGCCAGCACCTTGAATTATAAGCAACAGCCAGCTGGAATGAGTGGGACACAGTGTCTAGGTGAAGGACAGAGACAAAACAGGGGTTTAGTGATCTGATACCTTGGAAAATGTTTGGGAAAACCACAGGTGTTTGAGTCTAATCTCCTGTGTACTTTGAGCCCCTCTTTTCAGAAGCATCTCTAAAAGAAAAATGCCCAGAGGGACATTTTTCAAAGTTTGGAATCTTGTCTAACAGAGAAGCATGAAGAACTACTAGTGACTTGAAAGGGAAATATAGATTTCTAAAGAGGAAAAGAGATGAAGCCATCAGGTTTTTATTGTGCAAGAGGAGCTTCACAGGTGAATTTGATACTTGCCACATCCCCGGCATGCCTGAATGAAATAAATGAGAAATGCAGGAGATGGAGGTACAAATCCAATTTCCTCTCTGCAACAAGACAGAGTCAGTAAGTCTTTGCCGCTTTCTTCATTTGAAAACTCATCCATATTTTATCTCCCTTCATAAGCAATGTTTAGATAAACTCAGTGAATAATGGTCTTGAAAGGAAATTTTAAAGGTCATCCTGTGTATACCCCTTGCTTCAGGGCAAGATTGCCTTCATGCCCACCCAAGAAGCAGTCTTCTCTTATGTCAGGTTTTGTTTTGGATGATGTTTATTTTTTCCAGGGGGGAGTGGGGTAGGCAGGAGAGTAATGGAGAGCGTGTTTGCCTTAAAAGCACAAGCAGAGTTATTTTTAATGTAGGTGCCCACCCCTCCCTGTAATGCCAGGGGCAGAGTATTCTCCAAATGCCTTATACACTTACTTTCAGCTCTAAATGTATTTGTGCGAAACTCATGAATCATCAAGGCTTTTGAAAATATTTATAGGGAGAGAAACTCTACCCTTTTCATTAGAGTGAGTAAAACTCACATTTGTATCTCGCTATTGTTTAAGAAGGACAATGGATGGGTGGATGAAAGAGAACGTCAGCTGGATCAACAAGCAGCTGTTCCAACAAGAGGTCCTGCTATTCTATACAGTGGAGCTGTATTTATTGCTGCTTTTCCTGGAGTCTCTAAAGATGCTCGACCAGTACACAGTACCCAGTTTAACTAAAATGAGCTGAAATGAGGCTTACATTGGCCTCCTCACCTCTAGAAAGAAAGCCATGGGCCTTTAGAGCTTTCTTTACTTGATCTCCCCAGAAAACTCTACCACCTTCCAAGACCATATATTCTATCGTCTTCTTTAAATGATCTAATTGAAACTTCTTCAGTTGCAGCCCAGTGTCTTCCTACCTGGGCTTTGATGGAAGCAGAGACTCTCATTTTGTGTATACATGTATATCTCTTATACTACTCATAGCCTCTTCCAATATTGTTTTCTCTAAGCCAAAGAAATTAAATATCTTCTGAAGGCAGAATGGTATTCAGTAAAGATTTAAAAAGTTAGATTCAGTTCTGGATGAGATTATTGGTGCTACCATTTACTAAATATATGGGCAACTTATTTACATAATTGTGAAAGCCAGTTTACTCAACTTTCTCAAAGGTTGTTGTGAGAATCAAATGTGACAGTGCATAAAAATAATTTATAACAACATGCCTAATATATATTGTGTGACAAATTTTATCACTGACTGTCCTCCATTTTTTCCCTTGTCAGAAGTTTTCCAAGTTTTTATCTGCTGATTAAGTCATGGAATATAAATATAGGGTCAGTAATCTAAGAACTATAAATAATCCAAGTAATGGAAAGATATTTTCATTACTTTTCATATCTAAATACTTCATTAACAATAAAGTATGAATATTGTGAATTCATATTAGCTTATGATCCAAAATGACCCACAAATCCTTTTTTGGGGAATCTTCTGAAACCTGTCCTATATAACAGATATTCAGAGACTATTTTTCTTTTCTTTACATAGTAATTACAAATAGTATTAAATCATATCTTCACATTTCTCAAATTCTTAAGGCGTTTAAAATATAAATCTCTTTCTATTGACTACAATAATAATGCTGGTCAGTATTCTGTCATCAAAATTATAAATGAAAAACAGTAATTAGCGCCATTGTCAGTACCAATTTTAGGAGTAAAACACAATATAGCCTATGCATGCAATGGTTGAAAATATACTTTCAAACCAAGTTTTCTTGTACTTATGAGTCACACCACAACTTAAAAAAAATTTTTTTTTAGTTCACCTATAATGCTCAAAGCAGCGTGGCAAGGAACTTGGATGACATATTCTGGTAGACTTCAACTTAAAGATGAAGAAAAAAATGCAAGCATGTAAATTATAACACTACTTGGCAGATGTTAAAGCAAACGAATGAGCCAAGTCAGGAAACAGTTGGGATGGGATCCTGGAGGTAGTCTAGATGTAGCATGATATAAGGGGTCTACCAGCCACAACACTGGAGGCTATCAGTTCACATATGTGTTGTTGTCAGCCTCCTCATTTGTAAAGTGGACATCTTGTATCAGGAAAATGATAGAACTAAGGTTTCAGGGTCCTGTTATGGAGTCCCTTTCTTTCCAGAGATCACAGATCTCTGATAACAGAAGGGAATTTCAGACAGCTATTACCCTAAGTGTTTTGATTCAAGATCATCTGAGTCTCTAGTTTCTGACCTTAGAATCAAGTGCAAATTCTCTACCATGATTTGACAGCTCTCTACTACCCTCTTCGGTGTATCTCTCTTGCCTTATTATTCACGACCCTCCCCAGGTGAAGAAGGACACAAGAGCACCATTATCGAGAGAAGAACAGATGCAAATCAAGTCTCAGAGACATGAAAAATCATGCCGTATTAAGGAATATTGGAAGTTGAAGGTATCTGGGGAAGACAGGAACTATGTGAAGAGCTGGGGGAGATGGCTCAGAAAAGTGAAATTAAATATCAAGATAAAGAAGACAATTTTATAGGCAACAGAAAACTAAAGGAGGGACTCAGTTCCTCGATTTTGTTTCGTTTTGGACAGAAGCAAGAACTCCTGAGATTTTTTTGGAAGGTCACGCTGATGGTGGTGAAGAAAGAGGGCTGGAAGAGTTGACAGGTGAAGACTTAGAGATCAGATAGTCAACTATGGAAAGATTCCAGGGGAGGCACCACAAAGGCCTGATAAAAGTCTATGCTAAATTAATCTCCTTATCACCTGGCCAAAAAATAAAGTGTTTTGGCAATTAGATGCAACCACCACATTAATTTTATAATCTGTCACATGAACACGTCTTAGAAGTACAGGACTCGGAGGGACCGGAGAATTGATTCCTTCAACTTCCCATGTCGTGTTTCCATCTTCTACTTTGGAAAGTCTGGCTTCATAACCCAGTTCTTGGGTTCAACATTGACTGCCTGAATTCACTGTCCAAATTTCCAAAGATGATACATACTCTAATTAAATCGTTTTTTAAAAATCCTTTTAACTATTACATTAACTTGGAGAGCCCTCCTCCATCCATCTCTTGACAAGGAGACAGAATCCCATTACACTATAACCCTCAGCTCAATTTTAAATGCCTTGCACTTTGCCAGCAAATTGCCTACATAAAGAGTCAGAAACCAACACTAGCTTTAACCCTATTGCAGTCTATTGTGGAGGCACTGTTAGCCTTTTAGAGTGGATGACTATTACACACCATGGGACTCCAGAACCTGGGGCTGCTCTCAGATAAAGAAACAGAACCTAAAGCCTGCTGTATTCAAGGCTCTGTCAGTTGCTGATAAAGCTAAGAGGATATAAAGATCATCACAGCCATTTCACTCCCCCTGAAGTAATAGTCAGACATTATCTGACAATAGGCTACCCGGATTAGACTGTAGCTGGCTTGCTGAGATGGTCCATCTTAGCCCTGGAGCAGTCAATATCTCTTTTGGCAGCCTAACCCCAGTGGTGTCAGAACATTGCATGAGTCTATTAAGATTTACCAAGATATTTACTCGTTGCTATCTATTACTAAGAGCCTTCTTTTTTAACCTTTCCCTCTATTTACCTGACATTTTCTCCCAATAAAGCACCTATGCACTCTGCAGGAACAAATGTCAATTTAACAGTTTTCACTCCTAACCTTCATGACAGCTATAGATGTTTGACAGTGTGTAACTTAAACATGTCAGCAGAGCATAGCATGTTTTCCTGAGAAGCAATTGGTGGAAGTGGAAAGGAAACAACATACTTTTCAGTAATGAATCTGTACCTAACTGCCTGCATCTCTCGCTCTGTTTTCCCCTCCTTTTCTGGGATGTTGCCATGGTGCCAAGTTACATGTGGTGTGAGTGCTGCTGTTTACAATTTAAAATAAAGTATATACCTATTATAGAAAATCTGGGGGAAACTCTAGAAACGTAGACAGAGCACAAGAAAAAAAATTAATCTCTAATAAGTTAATAATCACTGTTTTCTATAGAGCATTTTTTCCTATGAATAAAATTTGGAGTTTTGCTGGATTTTTTTATTTGCTTTGTTTTTAGTGTGTTTACATCAGTTGGATCCATACTAACTTGTTAAAATTGGGAATCTTTTAGTTGCAAGTGACACAAATCCAAATTGAATTAGCATAAGAAAAAAAAATCAGAAAAAAGTTTATCCATATAACTTAGAAGAACAAGGGTAGACCAGGTGCTTTGATCAATTATTACAAATAGGAAACATTCACATAATGTGGTAAAAAGAGAAAGTTTTGGATGTGAGGTGATCTGGCTGTGACATCTGTCACCCCATTAATAGCCAAGGGTTGATTTGGCTGATTTAGCTGGCTAGGCGGGTGTACCCTTCCTCTCTTAAAGATCCTTGTGAGTCCCTCCTGAAGCTGTGCACTTGGTCAGAGAGGATCACCTTCCCCCTGCAGGGGAGGAAGTTTATTCTTCAAGGGTCAAGGGTATAGGAGTAGCGAAGAACAGAGAGTTTTGAAGCCCTCCCAGCTTAGGTACTCAGAATAATGGGAGACACGCTGGCTCCCAGGGAAGGACTCTGGTTGACCTTGGATCAGTCACTATGTTGGGGCAGATCCCCTGCCCCTGGGAACTATAAAAAATTGAGGAAGAGCAATTTCCCAGGGAAAAGGGAGTTGCTGTTTCTAAATGCACAGCTAGGAAGAATGGTCAACAGTCAAAAGAAAAGATGAGTATTTTCTAATATTATGAACCACTAATCTTCTATGAAGTAAAACTAATTCCTTATCCTAAGAAAACAGAGCAGCAGGACTTCATGAGGTACATTTCAAAGCACACCTCTGGCCTTCATAAAAGATCTTTATTTATCTCTTCTTGCTACTACCTCTGTGAATCTCTGCATCAGTGAGCCAACGCTACTGATGATGTTGCATTTCTCAAGTGTATTGGGGGGAGAAAAGATTAAGGGTCAATTGTTCATCCATAAGTAATGAATGAAAACTTACATACGAATTGGTCTATTGCTGGAGATTTAGCTTGTCTCCATTCTTTTATTATTTTAAATGATGTTACTTTGAACATTAAGGGCTTTCTAGATTTAGAATTGTATAAGACCAATTTCTAGCAGTAGAATGGCCAGTTCAAAGGGTACAGTTCATACTGATACCCACAGAACACACTCCCTGGTATCACTGAAACACTATACTAATGGTTGCAGTTTTCTGATGCTGGCTGTAGCAGCTGGTTTATTTGCGTATTAATTGTCCAGTGGTCTGCTGGTATCAGCTCATGTATTTACAGTTGTTAGCACTAAGCACATATGCAATGCATTCAACAAATCCTTCTCAATGACGAACAAGAAGATGCTGATGCTGAGAGTCCAGGGATTTTCTTAATTAATTTGTATTTAGGACGAAGGCATGAAGAGGAAATTCATTTTATACACAAGCAGGACACTGAAGACAAATGACTGAGAGAGGGAAATAACTCACCTCATTCATTAAAGCAGTGATTTTCAACTGATGTGCCGCACGAATTTTTAAAACATGCAATACCTGACTATTTAGTCAGGGGCACTGACCTCTTTTCCCTTAGATTGTCAGATAAAATTTAAAAAATGACAACAGCCAGCACAACAATAGTCATCCGATGTGAATAAATCTAAAGTATACCTATTTTTTGGTCAGATCGGCAAAGAGTATAATATATTTTTTGGTGTGCTGCAGAGTTTTAGTAATTAATTTACATGTGCTGTGAGATGAAAAAGGTTGGAAATCACTGCATTAAAGTATAAGGGTAATTTGAGTTTTCACCTACCTGTCTGCTGCTTGCAGGAGCTTAAACTTCTCCATATGTCCAAAGATTAAGCAAACCAGCACCTATGTAAAGAAGCCACTTGTGCTCCTAATGGAAAGAGCTCCGGGGGAGGTTCTTTACCACCCCAAGGCTGGTTTCCTTAGTTGGTCCTTAGAGCTAAGGATCTGCCATGGCTGCTTCTCAGGCCGCTATAAGGCATGAATAGCCTAATGGGTGAGGGAGTTCTTCGTAAACTGTAAACCTCTGCACAAATGAATGACTCTTGCCACTACTATTCCAAGTTCAGAAGAGTTGCATTTACATGATTTGATTTTGTAGATCTCTTTGTAGAGCAAAAGTTATGATCTCTCTCTCTCCCAAACAAGGCACATACTTAAAAAAAAAATTATATACAATTTCAGGGAGTTTATGAAAATTCAAAACTCAGAAGTGCATGGATCACAAGTTGAGAATTCTGGGCTTACTTTATTATAATACTTTAAAATTATAAGCTATTTCAAGTCAAAATGTCCAAAAAATTATATAACCAACTCCTGAAGGCCCATCATTGACATTTTCAGAATGTTAACTTTGAGACATATTTACTATAGGTATTTTGTTAAGAAACATATCACTACAAATATAGCCAAATCTAAATGTGCCACTTCATTCTAGACTATTTTATGCAAATAAAATGTTCTCCCTGCTCACAGCCCATTTGCCCTCTAGTCAGATAGACATACATGAAAAAAAAAAAAAAGAGAGACAGAGAGAAGCAAATAGGATGTGGTAATTATGGATGATTATAAAGAAGGGAGATCCCTGGAAAGCTATAGCCATCCAGAAAATCATCCTGGAGGAGGCTTCAAGAGAGGTGTTTTTTAACAAAGGACAAAGGTATGTGGGTAAGAGACACCTGGCACACCAGGGGACTCAGGAAACGTAAGTTCCCTGTTGTGGCCAGGCGCCAGGCTGCGTCCTGGACACATAATATAAATACATTAGACATGTTTGCCCATCGTAAGAAGCTCCTGCTATAGAAGAAATGTATTAAATAAAGAACAAATAAAGAGAATGTGATAAGATAAAGCCTGGTATTTTCTCTGGGCGTGTGCAAAACAATTCTTTCCAGAGAAAGTGTCTTTTGAGATTGGTTTTGAAGTGTGAATAGAATTTAAGTAGAGATTATAGCATTTGTAGAGAAAGAGCGATCTGAAACAGCATGCTCCTGGTACTGGAACATAATAGGTATGCATGGCCAATGAGGCCAGAGCCAGAAAATGGAAAAAACACTTCATTCTGAAGATAAATCCCAACTTCCTTGAAGATAAGAATTACCAAATGTTTTAGTAAAAAGGACTCCCAGCCCTCACACCCCAAGGCTCTCATTCAGAAGATGGGCAGGAATCTCTACTGTTTGCTGTTGTCCTGGGGAGTTATTATTTCCAGTCAGGTTTAGAAGATAATACTAGAAGCAGCAAATACTTGGGGAGGGGTTTGAAGCTGTGAAAAAAAAAAAAATCAGTCCTGGAATTTGGAATCATTCCTTGGATGGCAGCTTGGTCTCTTATTAGATGAAGTCTGAAGCAGGAAAATATTATGATGCCCCATAGTAACTCATCAAAGATGTAACAGCTTTTTTTTTCCTACCAAGTTCAACCCTTGTTTCATTTATTCTTTCTTTCTTTCAGTGGAGACAACCAAAGCTCATCACCTTATATCTCAGTACCTTCTCTGATTTCCTTGGGCCTTCATGGACTCAGCCTATTTCCTAAAACCTTGATCTTCAGTGCTGTTTGCTTTAGCTTATGCTTTGGTCTCCTCAGGTCCTCTTCACAGGCTCTGGAGCCCCAACAGGAGATGCAAGAGCTTATTTACAATACTGGGCTAATTTCTTCATAATTTCTGCACTCTTTTAAGGGCTCAACATTCTGCTTACACTCACTACTTAAACAACTTAACAAAAAGGCTGACACAGTCAACCAACTCTGTCATTTATTCATGCAACAAATGTTGCTTGCTTACTCCATTACATGCTGGGCACTACACTAGTCACCTGAAACACAAAGAGAAATAAAAATAAAAATAGAGGTTTATGCCTTTCTGGAGTTCAGAGTATAGGAGTGGGGGGAGCATGAAATACACAAAATTGCCCCCCCCAAATGTACTTACTTTTAGAATAGAAGGAATTAAAATATTTTGGGAGCACAGAGAATGGAATTATCTAATGCTGACCTGTGAGGTCAAGAAAAGTTTCACAGAGAAGGTGACACTGAAATTGAATTAAAAGCAAAGTTTCCAAGCATAAGGGAATATGGTGGGGGAGGGGAGCCCTGCCTACATTCGGTGTTCTCTGGCATAGTTGGGTTCACCTTCTTCTTTCATTTTAGTTTCTCCCTGATCCTTTTACCCTTCTCCCTAGACATTTATGATCTGTTATCCTTCCCACTTCGTAGTTGTAAGCCGCAGCGAGGTAGGACTACAAGCATTTCTCTGGGTTTAAACCAGGAGAATTATACAAATTTGCCCTGGTTCACCTGAACATTCTGTATCTGTTGTCTGAGCCTCGCTTTGGAAACCAAACCTGAAACCAGATCATTGTCACGTGGTTTCAAGTTTCACCATCAACAATTCACAGGATACCAGGCCCAATTCATGTATAATATAAGCAGGTGTAACATTTCAGCCACAAGTCACTATAGACATATGTTGGGCGGGCCTTGAACTTGGCTTCACCAAAATGACTTGAGCCTCCTCAGAGAAAACACTTCCATTTGTCATCCCTGCGGGTAACCTCCCCTCCAACGCACCCACCACCAGCCACTGGTCTGATTGTGACAATAACACTTCCCGATCTGCAAAGCTCAGACAAGAGGGGCACCATCTCCAAGCTGACAGCCTGGTGCGTCGAGGCCTAACCGTGGCCAGCCACAAAGCGTAGTGAAAACTAACACAGCGTTTTAGAATAATGGGAGATGATGAAATGGATCTGCAATGAGGACTTAATATGTGATTTTAAAAACCACTGACATATGAGGAAACTTCCCAACTTACAACAGTGTGGAAAGTAATGCAATAATATGTTTCATTGGAAAGTACTTCAGGATGTATTAATGTAAGCACTTAGCAAGTCTCTCAAACACACCATTCTGCAAGGAGCATATAGATTTTTTTCAAACATATCCATTTCCACTTAGGTTGTGCTCTAGCTGATTGCTCTAAATGCAAGGGAACTTCTACAAGCCCTTTTATTTTATGTACATTAAATTGAAATCTCTTGATCCCATCTTGTTTTCATATTTTTAAATGGAAGAAAAAAACAAACAAACAAACACCAAAACACTTGAATCTCTGTGTTTTTCCATATAAGCTGTGCACATTAGCCTGGTTCTGAAAGTATCTTTCCTCTTTGGATCATTGTAAAACAGTCATTTAACACTATATTCTTTCCCTCTGATTCTCTCGGGAGCTCAATTTACTTTAAATTCAAAAGGGCAAAAGATTCCATCAGATAATAAATCCATAGTTAACCTGGAAAGACTTAGCTTGAACTAGTCTCCTTGGCAATGTTTGCCTTTATCTGTTCTGACATAGGGAGCAACATGCGAGAGCCAAATAGAGAGACAGAATGCGAGACCCAGGGAAGAAAACGAAACGAAAGAAAAGGAAAAAGAAAGGGAAAGAGGCTTGTTTGCGTAAATAAGACTAATAGGAAAGTGTAGTAAGCGTTAGAAGTTTTATCAAGACTAAGGAGCACAGGTGAGGTTGGGAAAACAGGCAGGTAGGCAAACAAAAAATGAGAAAAGGTGGCAATTGCAAAAGTAAACAAACAGAGGTTTATCATCATGGATGGGCAGAGCCTCATCAGAAGGTGAACCAGGAGGCCTGGCTCCCTCCCTTTGCAATGGGCCATTAGCAGGAATCACAGAGGAGAGGCCGCCCTGAAGGAGGCAGCAGAACCCCGCAGGAGCCTGCCTGCAGCAGCAAAAGGACAGGCCCTTCACTTACTAACTTGGGTGTGCTCCCAAATACACATGCCTGGTCGCTAAGCTGAAAGTTTTATTCTCTGTTTAAAATGCACGCTATTCCCTAAACTCCTACCACATGACTCTGTTACAGTAATTTTCTCACCAGCTATGGTTAAAAACGATTCTTCACCTTCAGCCTTCGCAACATCCGTAATTTTCATTAGCGCCACCGGGGTCCTCTTGCAGATCCATACCAGCGCCTGGATGCTGTGAAATGTTTGGGGCTTTGTCCTTAGGTGTATTTGTTTCCTAAGGCTGCTGTAGTAAACTGCCACAGGCTGGGCGGCTTGGAGCAGCAGAAAGGTACCGTCACAGTTCTGGGAGCCTAGAAACCTGAGATTGAGGTATTGGCAAGGTTGGATCCTTCCGACAGCCGTGAGGGAGAATCTGTTCCATGACTCTCTCCTAGCTTCTGTGGGTTTGCTGGCAATCTTTGCATTCCTTGGCTTGTGGCATCTTAACTCCAGTCTTCATGTGGTGTTCTCCCTATGTGCCTCTCTCTGTCTCCAAATTTTCCTTTCTATAAGGACACAGTCATATTGGATTAGGGCCTACCCTAACAACCTCATCTTCACTTTATCATCTGCAAAGACCCTATTTCCAAGTAATGTCACATTCACAGGTACTGGGACAGGGTGGGGGAGGCACAGTTCAACCCATACCAGTAGTTCTTCTATTCATTTAGGCAACAAGTATTTATGGTTCAAAGTCCATGACTAGGAACTATCCTAGGCAATGAGTGTGTGAAAACTAACAAGAAAACTTCAAGATAACTGAATTTTCTGTAAGATGTTGATATCAATATATATAAGAGTAATGAACACACTGTATTCCTGAGAAGTAGCTTATTCACTAATTCATTCATTGATCATTTCTATCATGTAGAATATTGTGTTAGGACCACAAAGAAAGAGATAAAGCATAGTTCCTGCCTTCAGGCTGCTTATACTTTAGTAAGGAACACACACACACAACTGAGTAACAAATGCTAGAAGAGAGGAATGTGTGTTATGGGAAGCAGAGGAGGCACTGAAATAGAGGGAGTCACAGATTGCTCTCAAGAGGAGAGGGTACTCGAAATGTGTCTTGAAAGTTGGGCTAGGGGACAAAGGATTAAGGATGTTCTAGGATAAAAAAGAGCATGTGCAAAACACGGAGACAAGAAGAAAGCCTGAATTTTTGAAGATCTGTGAGTGCATCAGTTTGCTGGGGAAAGGATGCCTGTGGACAAGGAGATGTGACAGGAGAAGGAGCTGTGTACAGTGTCCCGGAGTCCGCCCTCCATCCAGGAGTTAATGGAGACGAGAGAGAAGTGATGGGATTGGACATGTGTTTCAGGAGACTCATTTGGAGAACGGCATGGATAACAGGATGGAGGAAGGCAAGGCTGGGTGCTTGAAGACAACCATGAGAGGCCGGATAAGAAAAAGCGAGCGCTTGAACCCGGGCAGTGGCAGTAAAGCAGAGAAGAGAGGGAGGCAGAGCTTCAGGGGTACTGGGGAGATCAAGAGTACAGTGGCCAGCTAAACGCATGAGGACACCTTCCAACGAGGGAGGGAGCGAGGGCAAGGGTGAACCTGGAACGCACATGTTATCAGAGAATTATATTTTGTCCCTACTTATAGCTGCTTTTGAATACTTGTTCTATGCCTAAAAAGTGTTTCTGCCATGAACAAGAAAACTCATCTTTAAAAATTCAGTCCAACATCACGTCAAGAAAGCTTTCTAGTTTGTCTTTCCCTCCTCTATTCCCACAGTGCATTTTATGCCCATAGTCTTATGAACTTGGTGTATGCATTTTCTGAGACAGCGCACCACCCAGCACAGTGATGCAGTTACTACAGATACTCAAAAAATGTTGATGGAATGAATGAGTTTATGCATTTGATATACTTTCTACTCAGGCAATATAAGTTTGGCAGTTTAGACAGTTTTTCATTAAATAAATAAATAAATAAATAAATAAATAAATAAATAAATAAATAAGAACTGCATTACTGAAGCTACAGTTCTCTGGAAAATTTGATAAATCTCACTAAATGTAGCACCACCCTCTCTCGTATCTGATAGAACTTAATCAGTGATTAACTTGGTGTTGGCAATGGAAATAGTTTTGCAAGACTTCTGTCTCCCAGTCCTTTAGTCTTTCTACTTCATCAAGCTTGAATGCAGGACTAGGAATACTTGTATTACAAATGAAAGTGGGTTGGAGACACTCCATCAAAATATAGCAACAGCACCATTCTCCCTTTTCTTTTTTTTTTTTCCTAGCACACCATCCACAGGAAAAGTGGCTTCATCCAAGGCCCCACATTTTCACTTTAGTTGGGCTTTTAATGTGTTAATGAAGTTAGTTGTTGAAGGAACTACAACAATTCTCCCAATGATTAATGCTGGAAGCACATCGAACCTGGCTTCTTTCAACTTTGGTTTCAAAAGCATTACAGGAACCTATGAATGAAATGAAAATGTTTGGAAACCCGAGTCTCTTTAATAGCCTAAGCAATCATCAGTAAATTGCAGACTTTACAGGTATAATTTTCAGTAAGGGTCAGGAAAATTCATTCATTAGAATTACGGAAGATAAAAATTTAAACGTCTCTGTAATATTTATAGGAAAAGTGTCATCAGTATAAAGCGGCCTTAAATCACACTCATTCATTATTAAGCACTCTACATTTCTGAGTGAAGTTTCTAATGGGCTGAAATCTCTTCTGCTGCGGTAACATCAGGACTCTATTTATAGCCAAGTTGTCTTTGGTTATGGAAGTGCCTTTTTAGGTTGGGTATTAAAGCAGGTTTTCCCTTTGAAGGGAGACATCTAACTTTAAATGAAAGTAATCCATTACTTAGTAAACAGGGGAGTTCACTCAAATTGGAAACATCAACTAATTATAATTATATAATGCCTGGCATGCAAGCCCAGCACTACAATTTGTCTGAAGTCCAGTGTTTGATTGAGTTTTACTTTGTTTTGATTTGAAGAGATAGGGTTCCACTTTCTATTTTAAAATGAGAAAAATGAAAAACCCAGAGGCCAGAGATTCTTGCTAGCATGAGAAAATCAGGTTAAATGTATTTCCCCTTTACTATTAAGCACTCTTGAGGTCAAGTAGACCATTCTCTCTTTATACCATTAAAGATCAATTATCATCCTATTAATGTTAATTTCCTTTCCACGCATACTTGAGCTTTTGACAATAATAGCTCTCTCATAACCATCACTAATAAATTGAGAACACACTGTTAAAATGCACAAACCTGAAGACACACTGATGCATCTGTTCATTTTCTATTCACAAATGATATCACCTATGTAATTATTTGCTATTCAATTTGCAAAATTGTGCCTTTTGCTAAGAAAGCCTCGGGGCGCATCCACATCATTAATTATGATATGTAAAATATTTAAAGCCAGTGACAGCACTCTCGAAACATAAGAAGAACAACGCAGCAGGAGCAGGGCTTAAAAATAGCAATAGGCAGCATTCTTTGCCCGCATTTCCCTGCCCCAATTACACAGATAACTCAGGCACGAATAAGAATAATTGAGTCATTTCCTCTACTTTGTTCTGAAGTTGTAGATCTGGCCAAATACCAGCATCCATCAGGGCTGATGAGAATCTTCTTTTAAATATGCCCAGAGGCTAGCAAAAGATAAGTGAAAAGAGTAATGAAATGTACCCTCAACAATGGGTAGGAAACATTCCACTTTATACTATAGGCATTTATTCAAGGTACAACTTCACTTATTAGACCAATTTAACAGTATCAGCTAAATTTTCATCTCATGGAAGAATGGAAGAGCCAGCAGCTCAATCAAAGAAATTCCAAAAAATGTAACTATACAGGGGGGAGAAGGCAGAATGACAGGTCAGCCTAATGGGAACCAGGGGATCTAAACCATAGACTTTGAAGAAACAGGATCAATAGGGGTTAGACAAAGCCCTAATGAAGCTTCTGGAGGTGGCTGATCAATTTGGATTCTAATGATTTTATTTCAAATGATCTGGCGGCTCAAAACATGAACCCTGTGAACCCTCCACCAAGAGGGGTCTGTACAACAGCCTGGTCACGTTGTCTAGGAACAAGGCCCATAGTGGGTGATCTAAGGAACAAAACCAAGGACGGTACAGATAAAATCCCTTTTTGCCTGTAACCTTTCCTGAAAACCAAAACGTGCGGGTAACACAACCACTCTCTTGTGCTAACTCTTCACCTTTTACATTGGAAGGGTGCTTAAAACTCAGTTAACGGGATTTTTATAAAACCAACAAAAATCATGTTAAAGTGAGAATTATAAAAAGGGGATATTATGCATCGTGCGTATACTGGGCCTAAACGTCAGGATCTTAACTAATCCTCACAGAAACCCCATGACGTGGGTCTTACACAGGAGGAGCTCCTCAGGGTACTGAGATGATTTAGATTAACGTTGGATTCCAGGCCCTCTATGTTTAAAGCGATAACTTTTATAAAAATCAGGCCTTTTTTTTTCCTAATATCTGATACCAGATTTTTATTGGCAGTTATTCCCCTGGCAAGGGATCACTCAAACATACTAAATCAGTGCTTAAAACTCAGGGCTCAGTGTGTTGGCATTCACTGCATGTAACGATGGATTCCGGCCACAGCTGCCATGTCCCCATGCGAGCGGGAGTGTCACCAGGCACCCAGACACGCAGGCCTCCCCCACCTTGCTCGTCCCCCCTGTGCGAGCAGTTGCCAGCATCCCCGGTGGTCCCTGTGCTCTCATAGGCATCCTGACCCCGAGGCAGGCTTGCTGGCTTCTTAATTCAGGTGTGGAAGGTCGTTATCATTTTCAAAGCCCCTTCTCTAGAATGAGCTTTCTCTAGCTCCTCTCTCTCCGTTGTTCTCTTTTCCCAAGAGGTCCAGGCTCTGCCATCAATTTTGCACAGCAGTTAGCAGTTCTCGCCACTCTGAAGCCGGTGGCTTTGCTGGGGAATTAGGAGGTGAAGGGCGAGGTGCTCATGTCATAGGCCTGGAGGGCCCGTGTTACATCACAGGGAACCAAGAATCCACGAAGGCTGGGGACTCTACGCTGTAACATTGTTTATGCTTTACCCACAGCAAATTTGTATAAACTTAAGTAAAATAGGGAGTTTCAGAATTATATTTTTATACCAACATGAAACTACAGACTAATGAATATGCCCCCTTGCTCCCCATATTTTCACCTCCATTTGGAATTAGTTCTTCACCTGAACACTTTCCTACATAAACATTACAAAGTTCGTGCATTCTTTAGTTGTTGTTGTTGATGGTGGTGGTTTCTTTCTCTCTCTCTCTCTCTCTCTCTTTTCATTTAAAAATCAAATCATAGCACACTAAGTCTGGGAACCATGTGTTTTAGAGAACAAATACTTCTAGCTCAGGGTGCACCAAGTCACAGCTACAGCTGACCCAAAATACACAATCACTATACTGTGTTGCGGATGAGCCATAAATCCTGAAAACATTTTCAGCCCTCATATTGTTGTTTTCCACTTAATGTTGGGAAAGTTTAGATGGAAACTATGTATTCACTACAGAGATCTTACGTACTCCAGCCAAGTGTAATGGGGGCCTTTCATTCTCTTCCGGTGGTCATGCTGTTGGCCACACTGATCCAGCGTTGGGTATTTGTCAGCTCTCCTATTAGCACTTACAAGAAGTTTTCATTCTCAGGTTACAGAGCTTGGCTCCACTACTGGCCACTGAAATCATTCTGCCGAAGGGGTGGTTCTTCCACCTACCACCTCTTTGGGGTCTCTAGCAGGAGTGAAGTGGATCAGCCAGGGGCAGGTGTTAAACTCAGACCCTGAAGCTGTGCCTGATGTCTTCAAGGGAAAATCCCTACAGGTTTCATAGGATGGGTCTCAGACTTCCTAGTACACAATGGCTTCCTTGGTAAAAATGCAGTCAAAGAACACGGGCACCAGAGGCCAGTAAGAGCTACAAAAAGAGTGCAGGGAAGCTGGAGCCAACCACGTGACATAGAAAGAACTGAGCCCGACACTCAAGCTGGAAAGCAAAAGGCTCTGAAAAAGCCTGGGGAGGGTGAGAGAGGGCTGGTGGCAAGCTGGACAGAGACTGGACATGAATAAGGCAGCGCTTTTGACCGTCTGAGCATCAAAAGACCAATCCTGCGTGCGTAGAAACGCATTCAGAAAGGCCGCCTGTTTGGAAATAGTGCTTGGAAATCGTTTCAGTTTTCCACAGGTATGAGAAAATGTCGTAAAAGTTGGCACCAACTGAACTCTTTTCAAAGAGCTTTGCCAGTGTGGCCAAAGTCAATTAGAATGAACAATTTCTCTGAAGGAAAAGCTAATTTGACAAGGGAAATCCAGTAGAATCCAGGCAAAACAAAAGTGAACATATTGAAAATGTTCTCTGCTTGTGTACACTACTCATGCCCCCCCACCTGTAGATATTTATGAGACTTGAGAACTAGAAAGTCAATTGATGTTTATGTTTTTTATGAATATCTTAGGCCAAAAAAAAGTTTGTGTTTTGATATAAAAGGTGTTTTATATCTTTTGGAAACCATCCTGTACTTTTCATCATAATGTCAAAATTTCTGCCACTCTTTAAAAGCAATATGTAGCATTGTCCTGTTGATACAATTAAAAAAAAATCCTGTTTAGTCAGCTTGTCTTTATCAGAAGTGACTATGAAATCTACTATATAAATAAGATATCTTCTCTAAATGTCATGCCACATATATATATATATATTGAATATATACATACATATATATATGTATATATATATATACAATATTTGAGAATTTTTTAAATTTGTAAATTCGCATCTCCAAATAAAACAGCAGTATACTCAGTCTTCCTCATAACTTTCATTTCAGGTTTATTAAAAAGCAAAAAAAAAAAACACCTGTCAGGCGTATGGCTACAATTATAACTACCATTGTGAAAAGTCACATTGACCCTGATCATTTCCTTCTAGCCTGCTTTTTTTCTTCAGTATATCTAAAGAAAATCCTCAAGGCTCTCTAGTAGACTTTCAACATGAATGTTATAAAAAACCCTTTCAAAACCCAGTTTGCATATCGAATGAGGCAATTCCAATTTTCTAATACTGTGATTTCATCTCATAGACCTAGTGTGCTTTCATCAGTGTTCTGGTTTCTACCTTGGCAAAGTAAAGAAATACACTCAAGTTAGAGAAAAGGTAAGTAAACAATAATGATGAATTTAGCTATCCCCAGAGTCATGAGGATTAAATAGAATAACCTGTGAGAACACCTTCTATAATGAGTATATTGAAGGTAGTCCATAATTTCCCTCTGCATTACTTGCTTTTTACAGCACTTTCTATATGGATATTACCTGAGGCAGCATACTCTAGAATACTGGTTAAGATCATTTACTTTGGAATCATAGAAGCCTGGATGCAAGTCTCGATTCTGCCATATGATCTTCGGCAAGCACTTAATCTCTTTGAGGCTAAACTTTATTTTCCCTAACTATGAAATGGGAACAACAATGCTTATCACCCAGAGTTTCAGTGATTCTTGAATGAAATAACACACGAAAAGTGCTTAAGACAGACATCTGCTTATGGCAGATACTCAATAAGCTATACCTATCATTTTTGTCTCTTTTTCCCCCAAATGCTGCTGAGGTCCTTATCTGCAATTTTGCTCTAAGGAAACTAAGGGCAAAGAAGATAAGGAACTCCTTGGTTGCTAGAGAGATCATGAGGAAGACAAGAACAAGCATCTTTTGACCCCTGACTAAGCCACTTAATCGTGACTGCATTTTCCATTGCCAGCAAAACCAATAGACTCCAGAACATTAAATAAAGAGCCCGAAATATATTTACCACATTAAGACATTGCGTTCATAGGTGAATCACCCATTACTCAGCAAGGTAAATGCTGAAGGAGAAAATTCACTATAATTTTAGTCTGTTGTGAATTTAAGGACTTAACAAAGAGCAATGTTGACACTTTTAAACAAACTTTAGTCGACTGATGGGGTATCCTTCTCAATGTCATTCAGGTTGATTACATCATTGTGGGACTGCATATTTAGGTTTTATATTAATTTTTTCGTGGTATGGGTTTTTTTGTGTGTTTTTTTCCAAATTGTCTCCCTGGTTTAGTTCTGACCCCCAACTAATGTGAATCTAAGAATCTGTATCTGTGTTATTTCCCATGCAGCTTAAATACTG
The DNA here is from genome assembly GCF_054644295.1 of Miniopterus natalensis. Taxonomy (NCBI): domain Eukaryota; kingdom Metazoa; phylum Chordata; class Mammalia; order Chiroptera; family Miniopteridae; genus Miniopterus; species Miniopterus natalensis. The sequence goes on along the minus strand of NC_142091.1, from coordinate 57,137,307 downwards.
ACAAGCAAATTCCATTCTTTAAGAACCAACTATGAATTGGCTCCACATTTGGCTTGATAGTCATATTAAGTTTAATGAAGTAGCATATGTAAAACACTGATTTTTATCATTATTTCAAATCTGGTATTAGCCGTGAGTTCACCAATTAGGCACAAAGTAAATTTCTCCAATGAACACGTCAAATAAATTATATAATGGCAAGATCCAAGCATCTACTATTGATTCAACAAAGCTATCCAACCACATCTTCACATCATTCTTACACACAACCTTATCACTTTTATCCCAAGCTCATAAAGTACCTTGATGTGCGGCATGATCAAATAAATCTTTTTAATAGCTTCAAAAAACTATCAAACACACAGGCTGAAGTTAAAAAATACACATCCATTCCTACTAAATTATACCACAAGCATCTAACTCCCAAGAGAAGGTCTAATCAAGTATGTTTGGATATTTTTAAACCCAGCTTAAGAACTATTTTAAATTGTGTTCATTTCATCCTACCAACACAATTTTCTCTCTTTTTGTTTTGTTTTGTTTTGTTTTGTTTGTCTTTCCAGAGCAGTGCACACCCTAGACTAGCTCTGCCACAGTTTACCTGGATGAAGTCATCTCATTGCTCAAACCTCAGATCCATCATCTCCCAAATGGGGGCATTGAACAAGATGAGTTTAAACACATTTTCCATCTCTAATGCTCTTGAATTTTGTCTCAATTGAGGAAGCCAAGCATAAGAGATGGAGGTTACTGGGGATTCTAAATCTGCTTTTGGCTTCCCATATCCTCATAAGGGCTAACTACACTGTTTCTCCAAGGCTCTAGTGAATCAAGTAACTTCTTTTAGGTGTTATATGATATAGGGTACACAAATAAGCCAATACTTTGAGTAGCATTAATAAGAAAGTTTTTGGGGTCAGACAGACTTAGATGAGAGTCCAGGCTCCATCATTGGCCTATGATTGTGCGTGAGCCACTTACTCTCTCTGAACATCAATTTCCTCTTGTGGGGCTAACAATAATATCTACTTTAGGGGTCAACTGTTAAATAAGGAATTTGGCATAAATTTCTTAATATGGTACCCAGATTAAGGACCCAATTAGGAATAATTTTAATATCTTTTTTTTATTACAAAGGGGATTTCTTTATTTCGAGGTTTTGGTTTTTCCCATTGGAAGCTGCCACAGTTTACTCCAATAAGTAAAGTACCTGGTGTCTCCAATGCCATGCTTTTACATGGAGCCTTGTAATGCAGGAAATGTTGGGAGAGGACTCATCATTATAAATGGTTCTAAATGTGACAGAGAATGGTCCCATAGGACTGCGAATTTAGGCTAGAAAATGACATTATTTGAGCTGATTATGGCTTGGAAGACCCTCTCCCCATTTTAGGGAGCTTTAATATTTATTCAGCAAATATTTAATGAGCCTCTACTCTGTGCCAGAAACCCTGGTTCCTACCCTCATGAAACATATATTCTAATAAGTAATCAAGAAAATGTCTCAGAGGTAGCAGTTGAGTAGAGATGTGTCAGAAGTATGTCTTCCCTGAAAATATCTAGAGGAGTATTCTAAGCAGAGGAATTTGAAGTGCAAAGGCCCTGAGGCAGGAATATACTTGGTGTTCAAGTAAGAAGGCCATATAACTGGGTAAATTCCTATGTACCATGTACTGTACTGGGCAGTGGGCAGCCAAGGGCAAGACATAAAGCTAGGGTAATCACAGAGCCTAGGAGCTGGGCTAGACAGTCTAGAGTCTATTATTAATTGAAGAATAACAAATGAGTAAATTTTAAAAACTATAAGGGAGATAGGTTCTTAGGGAAATGACTGAGCAGGTATGCGGCAGTGACAAAGTCAGGGGGTTCACAGCAAACCTCTCTAAGGAAGGTAAAAAGGAACTTTGTCTATTTCCACTGAATTATGAGATTGCAGAAGCCCAGAATTCAGGAAGAGACACCAGAGCTCTCTTTTAGAGTTCTTTCTGTGCATGAACAGAGGAAAGGCCCCATGAGGACACAGTGAGAAGACAGTCATCTACAAGCCAGGACAAGAGTCCTAACCAGAAACCAACCCTGACTGCACCTTGGTCTGAGACGTCCAGCCTCCAGAAGTGTGAGAAAAAAATGTTGTTTAAACCATCCAGCCTGTGATGTTTTGTTATGGCAGCCCAAGCTGACTAATACACAAGGTATGTATCCATGTATAATATGTCTCCTGTTCCCCTGTGCCTTTGCTTAATTTCTATTAGCTATTTCAATAGGCATGTGGTGATGAATTCTCGGCTCTTGCATTCATGTGAGCAGGCACAGATCACACCAATGCAGCCATCAACAGCTGCGGGAGGTTGTCTTCAGACTGAAGTCATCTGAGCCTCTGTTTACTTAATGCCTGAGGCTGCAGAAAGGGGTGAATGGGGGATGAAAAATAGCAGGGGACGATCACTGTGTCCTATATTCAGGTCAAAGTATGGACACCAGAGGATTGTTAGGAGAACTCCTTTCTGAAGTCAGCACGTTCTCTCTACTGAGGCAAAAAGAAGGTATGAGAAACCCTTTCATCTTTAGATACCTCCAGAGGGATGACATGAAATCGCTTTCTTCAAACCAAAAATACTGTTGAAAAGTTTAAAAATAAAACATTACCTTCCTGCAGATAATAATAATAAAAAAACGGTTAATCTTTACTAGATCCTTGTTATGTCCCAGGCACTATGCTACATGCTGAACATATATTATCTCATCAAAAATGAACAACAACAGCTAACATTTATCTAACACTTAAATGTTTCAGGCACTGTTCTTAGAGCCTCTCATGTGATCACATTTCAGACCACACTCCTATGAGGTAGGAGGATTGGTCCCATCTCATAAGGAAACCGAGATTTAGAGAGAACACACCTAACTTGCTGGAGGTGCAACAGCTGGCAACCCGCAGAGCCAGGATTCAACCTCAGGGAGCCTATTTAGTATGTGGCCTCCGTGACTTAGCAGAGAGGAGGGAGGCAGGGAGAAACTCAGACGCGGCTGCACCATGTGAAGGATGCTAAATCCAGAAAGAACAATGAAGGACATCTCATTTGAACCCCTCATTCTACAAAAGGACAAACTTTCCCAACAAGGCCACTCAGCTGGAAAGTGACAAAGCTAGGCCTTGTCCCAGGTCTCCTGATGTCCTCACTGTCTATGTGAAGCACACAGCTGCTGGCAAGACTGAAGCCGACTGAGTCACCGTCCATAGAAAGAAAGGAGGCATCGCTCAGTGAGATGCGGAGGCCGGGGGAGGTGTAAAGCCCCATCACTTTCCCATTTCTTCCTGTCTCAGATAAAATACCATTCCTAGCCATCTGATCTAGGGCCTAAATAGGGCCACATGATCCCCAATCTCTGAATTGGAGGCAGGGCAAGGGCTCTGTTTTCAGGGAACTGTGTTTGACTATTACATGAAAAGGTGGGGGATTGGACCACAATCTGCTGGTGAGATTTGGAGTATAGTAAATCAAGGACAAGCCTGTTTCTACTATTTGGGAACAGATGCACCTGTAGGAATAAATGATTCCCCCCTTTTGAACCCTTTGAGTTCCTTGGGTTCAAAGATGTTATTGAGTTTTTCTGTCTGTTCTGGTGTTGTAGGCCCAAGATGAGTGTAGTCCAAGTGAAACTCCAGGCAGAAGAGCCAGGAGAATCCTTCACTTCGCTTTTGTTTATTTTGGTTGTTGTTGTTAGGTGTTTTCTTCACAAGCCCAAGGCCTGGGCATTCACACCTGAGAAATGCCTGCCCCTTGTTGCTCCCAGACCTGGCTTGCTACTTGCCAGTGATTCATCCCACAGTTTAGTGAACTAAGCCAGGACCCACTGGAGCTTAGAGATGCTCCTGACACTTGTCTCCAGGAAGCAGCTTTCCTGCCCTGGTGCAGGGAGTTTCTGGGTATTGCACAAATGCATTATTATCTTTAGAAATTTGCTATTTTCAATCATAAAGCCCATGAAATATTTCTGCTCTGCACTGATTCTGAAGGCAGCCTAAGAAGTGCATTGAGAAATATACATGTGCCTTTTTTCTGTCTTAAATAGCTCCCCAAACTGGGGACAAAATATATGATTTTCTTTGACATTTGGCCAGATATAAAATGGCCTAAATAGCTGAAAATACTTTGGGGAAGTATATAAGTTCCTCAAGGATGGGTGTCAGAGTTTGCCACTAATTATGTCAAATTTTCTATTGCTTCTGCATGAAGAGCATTTCAAAATCATGAGCATTTGTACTGAGGGTTAGTTGGGAGAGTAGTTTGTTGTCAATAATGATCTTTTGAAATTTATTTTGTGCTTTTAATAAGTAGAAAGTTGTGTGTATCCAGACTGTTAAAGGACCCTTACTGACCTCGGTGTATGTTTCAAAGCAGACACATCAGACCCTTTCAAAATAGCCCTGGTTTACTTTTCTCAGAAATCCACCCAATGTTAGTAATGCTCTGAGAAAATGATTTTGAAAAAATTAACTAACAAAAATGAGTCCAACTGATAAAAGCCCACGAAACATAATTTCAGAAAGCAGAACAGAGGTTTGAAACTACAACCTCCAGAGCAATCAACAATAAAGGCAAAACCCTCTTGCACAAGAAAACAAGTTTATTTATATAATTAAAGGGTGTGTTAGGTTCAAGATTAGATCACCTCTGTTCTCCACCGCCTGGGGACCAGATATTATAGGACACGTAGAAACTCCCTGGTGAGCTGAACACATTTCAGCATCGCCTTTGCAGCGGAGAAGTTCTGAACACTCCCCAACTCCAGAGCATTTGCGGAATCCGGTGTGTTAACAGCTGTGCCTGAGCTCTCGTGTTGTCTGGTAATGCCACGCAATTCCATATGTTGTATATGTCAAAACTGAAGATAATTTTCCTTTTGATCGAATAAACAAACCCTTCTTCTCCAGGAGAGCGTTTTACAGAATCGGGCAGACGGGAGCTTTTCGTGTGTTCAGAAGTATTAATAATCTGATAAAATACACCTGCGGGCTGTGAGCGGCAACATATGGCCCGCACGTGCCCGAGGCACCACCGCCCGGGGCACTTTTAGGGGCTCAGGAGAGCAAAGGAGATGCGGGCTCACCCTGCGGGTGGAGGCGGGAGGCGAGACCTCACAAACCGGGGCAGCAGGCGCACTTCCCACGGGCGTGTGAACACTGCCTGAGGATCAGGCTGGCCCGTGGCCCACGGGAAATAACGTGAAGGAAAAAAATCTAATCCGGGGTGCCTGCTCCACAGTGGCTGAAAATGTAGGTTTGGTTTCTAAGGGCTTGTCCCAGCTCTGCCTCTTGCCAGTGTGTCCTTGTATAAGGTACCTACCTACCTCGACTAAGAAGCGCAGGTAATATAGTGCCTGTTTGCTGAGTTGACAGGAAGATCAAATAATTCCTTTATTTAGAAATGTCCATCACATTGTTTATCCTATTAAATGGTGAAAACTCTAAAATGTCCAATGATAGGGGATCGATCAAATACACGATGGTTTACCCATGCAATATTATAATATAATTCACTTGGTGCTTTCACCTTATAGAGCACAGTAAATTTGAAACCATATATGCATAAACTTACACATTTAATAAGAATTGCAAGGAATAGCCATGATGTAAACTGGCTTTGTGTCTGGGCAGTGGGATCTTATAGGACTTTGATTTTTCTTTTTATTTGTCACATATTCCATAATGATCTATAATATTTTTAAAATCAGGAAAAAAAAAATATCTTATAAAATGAATGAACGACTTTTGCTTGCCAGAGACAAAAGAGTAAAATTTGCATAAATAGTCCCCAAGCACTGTAGGTAGTACTGCACTGTGTTGTTAAAAGTCAGACCTCGTATCTGACTCTTTGCTCTCCTACTTACTGGTTGCATTACCTTGTGCGATTTACTAACCTCCTGTCCCATTTCCTCTTCTGTAAAAGAAAAAACATTAATATGTATCTCATGAGGTTGTTGTGAAGGTAAAACTATACATGAAATCTCTTTATATAATGCTTGTCACAAAGTGGATATTCAATAAATATTTAATAAATATTCCACATCCAGCTGTATCACGGCATTTTAAAAGCCAGGGAAGATATTCCCTCAAGCATTCTTCTCCACAGTTTTGTTGCTGATTTTAAAAAATGACCTAGACTTGGAAATACAGCAAAAAGATGGCTGTATTCTCTTTCAAGGCCATACAGGACTGTTGTGAAAAAGTCCATGTAAGGCTCCAGTTTTGCTCTAGGAAAAGGCGACTGTGTTTAATTTGTAATTGTCTTGATTAGGGCCTAGAATTGGTGAAGGTATATCTTAACGTGTACAAGATGAATGAGCTACAAATTATTTGTGTCTAGTAGAGATGCAAATAATTTCTGTCCAGTAGGAAATCTAACTCCAAGGTTAAGATTTTATAATACTGCAGAGCATTAATGAGTTTGGAGTCTAATTTTGAAGACTTATTTTAGCATTATTTTTTTCTACTGACTATATATGTAATTTTTTCATTTTCTCCTTTGAACTAGGTTTACCATCCTGCTGGTTCCCTTATTAATGAGGTAAATAAATCTTTGGCACTTTCTTACTATATATTTGTATGAGGTCTGTGTTTTTAACTTATTGAAAAGTATACTTTAACATGGATATGGGACTTTTTTTATTACAGATTCTAAACATATTTACACATGTTTACCTTTATAAGAATGACATAGAAAGTTTTATCAGTGACAAAGATAGCAGTTGAAAAGGAAGATGCTACATAGAATCTTATGTCAGGATACCCAGATACTTCCTGGGGGCTTATATCCATCACAATGAGATACAAACAAAATATATTTTAAAATGGGGAAATGGGGCAAGGGGCTTGATAACTAACAAATACAAAGGTAGAATTCAACCCAGGGATCCCACTGGAGATTCTGTGCCTCTTAGCCTGGGAAGAGCGCTGTGGGGCAGGAGGTAGGCAGGGAGCAGAGGCGAGCAGGGTGTTAGGAGAGGGGCATATACAGTGAGAGGTGTTGTACACTAATGATAATCCTTACCTACTTCAAAATTTAGCCTGGATTTAGTCCTGCCTCAAATACAGAGGTTCTCAAAGTATGGTCTGCAGACCCACAGGGGTGCCCCATGAATTTTTCAGGCACAAAGTCAAAATTATTTTCACAAAAACACTGTGATGCTATTTTCTTTTTCATTGTGTTGATCTTTGCACTGATGGTGCAGAAGTAATGGCCAGTAACACTACTTGCACCCCAATGTGACACTAAGCTGAACACTTAGCCAACAATCTTTACATTCTTCATCAGATGAGCTCATGAAGAGAAAGCCAGTTCCACTTCATAATGTCCAGGATAAAGCAGTACATCTTATTACTCTTGTTAAATCTCAACCCTTGAATATATGGTTTTTAGCAGTCTGTGTAACAAAACGGGAAGTTTGCATAAAGGGCTCCTGTGAAATCCCGTAAGTCTCTCAAGAACAAGGACTTGTGAAATTTAGCTGCAAGATGAATGAGTTACTTTTTTTCATGGACCATTATTTTTAACTGAAAGAATGATTGACAAACTATGATTATGCAGACTTTGGTATCTGGCAGACATCTTCTGAAAAACGAATGAAACAAGCCTGTCACCTCAAGAAACTTTTCAGCTTGCAAGCAAATAGAATGTTAGAAAAGTTGTATCCGCCACTGTGAGCTGAACAGCTTCCCCAGACTTAAAGATCTTTCTGTTGAAATAAGTGTTAATATTTATAGGAGCAGTTTTTCATGCTGTGTAATGGAATGAGTCAACATTTAGAAGAGCTGCATAACTCAGTGAACGAATATTTTCCAAATGGCCATTGAATGATGTTACAAAATTATGCATGGGTAAAGAAAGGGATGTGTCCGAAGACAGACCAATAGATTTTAATACACCAAGTACCACCTGCCAAGTTTTGGCGTAGTAGCAAAGAGGAATGTCCTTAATTATATATGTAAAATAGTGAAAGGTACAGCGCTAGTGGAACAGAACAATGCAGCAGGAGCAGAGCTTAAAAATAACATTAGGCATCAGACAAGAATATCTGCAATGATCTGGAAAGGCTACTAAAGTACTCCCCCCTCTTCTAACTTTATCTGCGTGATGTGGAATCTTGGTGCCTTACTGCAACCAAAAGCATATAGACTGCGAACAGAAGCAGATACGAGAACCCAACTGCCGTCTACTAAGTCAGGCACTAAAGAGATATGAAAGAATTTTAAATGAGGTTATTCTTCTCAGTAAATATTTATTTTTGTTTTGGGAAATATACCTACATTTTATTTTAAAATGTTATTTATGTTAACAGATAATGCATTTATTATCATTATACAAGGAATTATTTTAAAATAAATAAATATGTATGTTATTAGTTTCTAATATAGAAAGTATCCATATATGTGACCCACATAACAGAAGCTCTTTGTAGTCCTCAATATTTTTTTAAGGCTGTCAAGAGTGCCCTGAGAACACAAAGTCCAGGGAACACTGCTCTAATACACTGAAGCAATAAAGATCTGTCTATTCTCAATTAAGTTCTTCATCTAAAGAACAAAATGCTTTTTGATTGATTTAGCATAAAAGGATAAGGAGTTTAGGAACTTGGGGCATTATGTAGTTTGGGAATTATTTCAAGTACAAAAATTCTGTGGTTTTTTACAACAGGTTGGAAGACAAACGAAACTACGGTTGGATGAATAATTTTTGTTAAATGTCTGGGAAAAGTTCATAGTAAAACTTGCATTTGAATAGATACAATGCTTATTTTTAAAAGCATTTACTTTATGAGTATCTACATAAAAGACTTTCCTTTACAATACTGTTGATATTGATTCTATTTATATGTGTTAATCTCTAACCAAACATAGAACTGTACCCAAAGTTTACACAGATGTCTGGAATCGGAGGCTGGGGGATCTGTGTTTGATTTTCAGTTGTCCCAAATGTAGGCAACATCTCTATCAACCCAGCAATAAAGGTTTTAGAAAGCCTTTCATTAAAGCTCCTTCCCCCCGCCCCCCGGATGAAATTTCCATCGCAGTAAAGAACCATAATATTCCACTTAGGTGCCAGGCAAAGTTCTGTAGAACTATAGCCAAAGTGTCTTTCTCAGATCAGCTTTCCTCATATGCTGACTATCACCTTTTAAAACTGATTTTTATGTGGTCTTCAAAAGTCAAGAAACAATAAATAATCCCTGATAATCTGAATCCAATATGTTGACCCATGTTGGTTAACAGAAGAAAGTGGAGGAAAAGCACCAGGTTACCCAAGTTTATATTGATTGAAAATATTTTTGGTTGTTTTTCAGTTGTGCAGTTCAATTTTCATGGTCAAATAAGACCAAAATTTATGATGATAATGATGAAAGGATGATGATGATAGTGGTGGTGGTGGTGGTGGTGGTGGACAACCTTATACCGATCAGATAGATGACAGACAGAATTCATACATATAGTTATATACTCTGTGTAAGTATACACACGGCCACACCCACACACACGCACACAGCACAACTCTTGGCACTAGAAAGTGTTTGATAAAATGATAACTATCTTAATTAGTTTCTGCACAGTTAGCTTTTTAGAAGGAGAAGGAATGGCAGGTATAACACTAATAGGAAAAGGTGATTGGAATTAAAAGATATGCCTGCCATTTTGGATTTTTGCCTCATTTTATATTCTTCCACTGCAGAAAAAGTTTGAAATCAATAAAGATAAATCTCCATGTTTCCCATGAAATCTTCTAAATGGGTTTCCAAAAAGTACAGAGTGAGGAATCTAAAACAATGTTAAATAAGTTAGACAAAAATTTAAGAACCCCATGATTTCACTCATATGTGCGATATAAAACTGAAAGCAACAAATGAACAAACAAGAAAAACAAACAAAAACTCCTAGACACAGATAATAGTATGGTGGTTACTAGGGGGAAGGGGGTGGAGGTACTAAAAGGTAAAGGGGGTAAATATATGGTGACGGAAGATGATCTGACTTTGGGTGGTGGGCACACAATGCAATACACAGATCATGGATCATGGAAATGTACACTTGAAACCTATATAATCTTGTTAACCAATGTCACCCCAATATATTTAATAAAATAAAATAAAATATTAAATGATATTTCCAGATATGCCTGCCACTAGTTAAGAGACCTTGGACTTATGTCAAAGCAAATCCAGTTTTTATTTTCTTTAGAAATACTCCCTTTCAAGAGATTACAAGTCAAGCAGAAAACCTTGCTTAGCAATGAAATTAGCAATAGGTCCTCAGCTGAATCACCGTAGCAACCCTGTATATAAATAAGTTAATAGTAGGCATTTAATCATAAAATAAACTTTCTGTACAAGTCATTGAAGTTACAAAAATTTAGCCCAATATTCTAGCCTCGGGAAGTCCAATAACTTAAAATGGATGCCTTCATTTCTCTCTCCCATACCCATCTCAGGCACCGTGTTAACCAGGCCTTTCTCTTCCAACCAAGGAGAGATAAAAGAGTCTCAGAATACCTTTTATAATTGACACTCTAGGCTGATACCACCAACTGACAAGATTTGGCACAAGGAATGAAATGCATTTGTTATTTCTATTCTAAACTTTCTATTTCAACATTTCTATATATCATCAATGAGGACTTTTACTCAAAAAACTTATTCATTTAATATATATTTCTTGAGTTCCTTATACGTGATGAGCACTTAGCTTAGGTGCCTGGAATATGGTGGCAGTTAAGATAAATTGACCTCAGAAGCTTACAGATTAGTGGGAAAGACAGAAAAGAAGTACTTAATTCCAGTACAGGATGCTAAGTGCTGAGTGAAGTATACTAAAGGTGCTGCAAGAACAGAGAGAAGAGATACCAGGCCCTCTTTGGAGAAATAGTTTGGGAAGACTTTTTAGAAGAGATGGCCCTTGTCTGAGTCTTGAAGGATGAACAGGACTTCACTGAAGTTAATGGAGGTTGAGGGGAAAAAACATTTTAGAGATACAGAAAAGCATTAGTGAGTGAATCTATGATGTTATAAACCAGAATGGAAAATCTTAACAGGAGAGTTGCTAAGACTGGAGGAAAAGAAGTGGCATCGAGACAAAGCTAGAGAGGAAGGAGCGGTTCAGGTCATAAAAGCTTTAAATATTGAACTAAAGACAACACTAAGAAAGTATAAGTTCCTCCATAATTTAATAAAATTCCAATGTGACCAAGAGCTCAGGTTTGCAACAATAAGCTTTATACCATATTGAAATTAAGCCCCAATCCATTCCACTGATCTGGCTGCATGCCCTGACCAGGCACACAGATAAACATTATCCAGGTTGACCTGTGCTTTTTATATTTTACAGAGGTGGTGCTGGTGGTAAGTCTATATTAATGGTACATTCGATGGGAGCTTCAAGTTCTTCTCTAGTGGTTTTAAACCAACCCCTTTAAAAATTCTACATTGGGATTTTTACTCATTGCTCAAGTAATTTAGCTTTCATGATAGAACACTTAAAATATATATCAGAACCTAGTTAAGCACCAAACGAGAAGAGAAGAAATATGCTTTGTAATTATCAGGGTATCGTATCTCTCTTGGAGTTAGGAACCAAATGATCTGGAGCCATTTCCCTGGTTAAGACACATAACATTACTGAGCATCAGCTCTATATTTTCTAAAATGAGATTAGTAAAACATTCCTAGCACAGCTGCTCTAAAGGCTAAATAATTAGGATACCTTTGACAACGGTTTAGGAGCTCTGCTCTCAAAGTTTTCACCTCTTCGTAAATTACAACTTCATCCTCACAGTTTCTCACATTATCAACGTTGGCTTTCCCCTAACTCTTTTCTCTCTTTCTTTAGTGCCCCACATTTGGGCAATGAGCAAATCCTCTTGACTCTATTTTCAAAATATATCTATAATCTCACCTTTTCTCACCTTCTCCAAGGCTATCGCTTTAATCCCAGCCAGCATCATCTCACAAAACAGCCAGAGTGACCCAATTAACATGTACATCAGATGACATCTCTCCTCAAAATGCCAGTCCCACTCAGCACGAAAACCAATCTTCGCGTTGATCCCCAAGGCTCTACCCAATCTGGTCTCCTGCTCTCTCTTTGACCTACTCTCCCTCACTCTCTCCCTTGCTCCCTCCATTTCAATCATCTAGATGTTCTTGCTATTTTGCAAACTTGTCAAGACTACTCCTGTGTCAAGGCCTTTACCCTGGCTACCTTCTTGGACTAGAAAACTGCTCTCCCAGAGAACTAGAAGACTTACCCCCTAACTTTCATCATTTCTTCACTCAAACGTCACCCTGTCACTGACGACCTCCCTGACCGTCCTGTATAGAAAAGCACCCCTCCCCCCACCAAGTGTCCCCTAGTCCCATTACCCTGCTGTATTTCTCTTCCAGGCGCTCTCCCTGCATGTGATCACTTTCAGGGCAGCTCTACACTCCTTCCAAGGACAGGCAGCATTGAATTCCCTGCTCCTTTGACATTAGGCACAGACGCATGACTTGCCTTTGCCAATGAAATGCGGCACGTGTCTCTTAGTAGGAACCTTAAGACTCAGTGTACAAGTCATCAGAATTCTGTTGAAGGTCATGGCTTTGGGTCAAGATGGAGCCTCAACCCTGAATTCCTATATAACTGTGAATTGCCCTTCTGCTAACTTGCTTTAAACATGTAGCATGAATGAGAAATAAGCTTTCACTGGATTAATCCACTGAGATCGGTGAGTCTTTTTACTGAAGCACAACCTAGATGGTCCTAACATGTTATAAGCTTCATGAGGGCAGGACCTTTATCTATTCTGTTCACAGGTATAGCCCTGGCACACAGAATGATGAGTGGCACATAGTGCATGCCCAATAGCCATTGGTAGAATAAATGAATATAAGGATGAATATACGAAGGTCTTCTTAATGTGAAGCAAGCACTGTCATAAGCACTATGCAGCTATCATTTGATTTCCTCACTACCACCCTATAAAATTGGTGCTATTATTATTATATCCATTTTGCAGATAAGGAACTATGACAGAGAAGGTCATCATGCCTGGCACAAAGCAGAAAATCAGGAAGTATAATTTCTCTGTCTTCCCTAAGAAGACTGAATAACAGTAATTAATTTTCAATTCCCTCACATAATAAGCGCTGACTTGATGGCTAAAGAGTTTGGATAAGTGTAGAATCACAGAATCTACTGATGCAATTAAAAAGATGGATTAATTTCTACCTTCATTGTTCCCTAAAAATTTTTTCTTATTAATAGAAGTTTTATAAATTATTCTAATGGTACTATCAATTCATATTCAAATTAATATTGGCCCAAAATATTTAGAACCTTTCTTCATGGATAGGTAATCCCATTTTTAGACTAAGCCAATGATAGAGGCAGAGTGGACAAGTTTAAAAAAAAAAAAAAAGGTAATTGAGCCCTGACCAGTATGGCTGAGTTGATTGGAGCAGGTTTGATTCCCTGTCAGGGCACACACCTAGGTTGTGGGTTCCATCCCCGGTTGGGGTGATCAGAAAGAAGGCAACCAATTTCTCTCTCTCTCTTTCTCTCTCTTCCTCCCTCCCTCTCTAAAATCAATTTTAAATGAATAAAGATTTTTTAAAAAAAAGTAATTTAGGAGTGAAGAGGGCAGATATTCCTGCATTAAATTCCAGCTTAGAACCTTGCTAGATTTGTGATCATAGATAAGTTACTTAATAGCTCTAAGTGTTCATTTCTACACTATAAAATAAAGATATTAATATATATTAATAATGCCACTGTGAGTAAACAAAATTATCTATATAAAGTGCTTGATAGAAAGTTAAACAATAAAAATTAGTAAAAAGATAAATAAATGAGTTTCTCCCTGCAAACCCCCCCCCCCTTCCTCTATAGTAGCATTTCTTAAAATGTATTCTGGGAAATACTAATTCCATTACATTTAAATAGCAGTTACAAAAAAGGATATTTACTGTGATTGCACATTTAGGGGAAGTATAGCTTTGTTTCCAACTGCATGAGTTCTGGAGGTGCACTGTGGAGGGGCCCATCCCATTTACTAGGTGTGTACCACAGACCATTTTGTTAACCTTTTGATGACTCAAATTTGTCATCTGTAAAAGGCAGAGAACAGTATCTAACTTATAGGGTGATTTTAGGTATTAAATAAGATAATCTGCATATTTGGTAACCATATAATTTGTCATCCAAATCAGGATATTTTTTTCCAATATTTTATTTTGAAAAGTTGAAAGAACTTTTATCTACCATCATATGTATCTACTACTTAGATTATAAAATTAACATTTTTTCCTAAAATTTATAATCACATGTATATCCATCTATCTATTCTCTTTTTGTTCATCTAGGACACTTCTGAGAGTGAAAAGAAACACTATTAATATTTATGCACGGAGCCCTGGCCGGAGTGGCTCAGTTGGGTGGAGCTTCTTCCTATATACCCAAAATTTTGCAGATTCAATTCCCAGTCAGGGCACATACCTAAGTTGCCAGTTCCATCCCTAGTCGGGACATGTCCAGGAGGCAACCGAGGAAGACCTGGATATATGGTTTCCTTATCTATAACTTACCTAGCACAGTAATTGGCCATGGTGAACACACAATTAGTGATAGTCATTATCGCTTCTAGTTAAGTTCTGAAAGTTGCGAATTAAACAAAGACACACAGCATCTTGTCCTCGAGGCACCATCCTGAATAACTTCCTGATTACTCAATTTAAAGTGTGTCTGAGATCACCTCCATATGACTGCAACTTTTGTTTCATAGCAACCTAAAGATTCCTTGATTTTTAGTGCTCACTGTGGCATCACTGTCCCACCCCTGCAACCTTGAGAAAATTAATAAAACAGAAAAACATCTTATCTAAAAGGCATAAAATATCTGCCCAGTTTACCATATTGTAAAATAAAGCCCACTTCTGTTTGCAAAGTTTCCCAACTAACCACTTGATAATTGTCCTACTCAAATTCAGCTTTCAGTTTCCACACAGTTGATTGTTTGCAGCTGACAGGATATGTGAAAGCAAGTTGAGAAACTGAAAACATTAACCTAGATATGACATAATTATTCTTTCCATGTACCTGAATGTTCACAGTTTCTGTAATATAGAGAAGTTAGACCCTAGAACTTTTTAAAATTAGCACTTACAAAGCTCCCAGAATGGATGTACTTTATATTCCACTCAAGGAGACATTTCACTTAGTTTTTAATAGTCTATAGGATTTCTAGACAAATACAAACTGGGCTACAAAAAATGTAGTGTATCATAAAATGTTCAACAAATGTGCACTAAATATCCCAAAGACCCTCCCAACATACTGTTTGTAGCCTGATCTCATTTAACACTACTGACACTAGTTAGAAATATCCCCCATCCCACACAAGACGTGTAAAATTCTTCTGGCTGAGAGATTGCATTTGCAGGATAAATTAAACATAATAAATAGTGATATTGTGTTTTGGCCCCACATAATACTTTCTTTTAAGTTTATGAAATATGCTTTCAACAAAAATCAATCCCTACAATACAAAATTAGCTTCTGGCCTATGACCCCGTAGCCCTTTGCTAATAAATATTTTCAGAGTTGTCTCGTACTGACATTGTAACTAGTAAAACAGAAAGAGAAAGAGAAGGTAGGGAGAGAATAAAGTAGAAGAGATAAGGGCTGTACAAGTTTTTGGTGCATAAATTTAAAATACCCTCTGAATGTATTTCCTTATTTCTTTTTTTTCTTCCTTAAATCAAGTAGAGCTAATAATTAAGGTCTTCACATTCAGTTATTATTTTCCCCATTTCTATTTAGTCTCTTGTTTCTACTCCAGGAGTCTGACGTAACGGAAAGAACACAAGCTCCAGCGCTAGAATTATGAAGGCGGGTTTGAATCCTACCCTCATCGCTTAACCTTGAGTCAATCAAACTCCCTACCCCCAGCCTCGTCTATACAATGGGTTATCGTGCTCATTCTTTCCTGTGGAGATGAAGATAAGTGATGAAAAAGTTAGTTTACTGTCCTTGATGAGTAACTATCAGTGAATGATATTGTGAATGATATCAGCGAATCTACTTCCTCTCTCTTTTTCACTCAGTCATTAGCTCATTCATTCATTTATCCACTTTATATGATGTAAACAAAGTGTGATATTTGAGGACACAGATACTAGTTTTGTTACTGGCTGCCAGTATGGACTACCTCAAAATTTCAAATTCTTCATCTATAACTTTGGGTTCCACTGAAGTGCCTCTGAGGCTGCCTTAGGGGTAAGGGAAGGGTAACTGAAGGCAAAGGAAGGACACATGGCAAAGTCCAGAGCTCCTACCCTCTGCCTTCACCTACCACAGCACTACATTTATCCTCATTACAAATTGGGATTTCCTGCAAGATATTCTAGTCAAAAAATAATACCACTGATATGAAATAAAGGAAAGAAAATCTTTGGACCAGTCCAATCATTAATGATGGCTTTCCGTTTCTGTTCTAATTTCCACTGATTCGAAGTATTCCTTGGAGGCTCATTAAGTGCATAATCCTAAAGACTCTGTTTTTCAGGGAGCTACAAATGCTATGGGGCTTAAAACATGGTTCCTACTCTAAAAGTACTCACGGTCCCATAAAGACGATGACACATTTGCCCAGAGACTGTTGGAGAATCATGAGACAAGTGCCACTGTGAATGGGGTAGTGGAGAGGTGTGGGAACTCAGGGATGGGAGGAGACCTCAGGGCAGGCATCGTGAGGGTTTTCAGCTGGACAGGGAAGGGAAAGCACTGGGGTTGTGACAGAGGATGGGACATCTCTATGCGGTAGTGGACATAGTGTATGCAAACATGTAGAGTGTGAAAGGACATGAGAGGTGCAGGAACCTCCAAGACGTGAGCCGTTTCCTTCTGGACAGGGATGACTGGAGGTGTTTTACAAGGCCTTAAAGGACAAGTGAAGGCATTGGGGCTTTAGTTTAATATAATTAAGTCCAGTGGGCACTGTTTGAGTAGGACATGATAAAAACCATGTTTTAGGAAGCTAAATCTAGTGGTTTTTAAAAACTTAGGGTAGAAAAACCAGGATTCTAGCCGAGGAACGTTTCAACATTCTGCACCTTCCTTTGCAGCACTTGACATTCACAGCATGTGATCCCTTCCTTGATACAATTCCTTCCCTTGGCTTCCAGGACACTATGGTCTTCTGGTTTTGCTCCCACCTCACAAGCTGGTCTGGTTTGCTGGTTCCTCCCATCTCTCCAGTCTTGTCCTTAGAATGCCTTGGGGCTCAGCCTTTGTACCTGTTCATTTTACTGTCTGCATGAACTCCCCTGATTATTTCATCCAAATTCATGGCTTTTAATACCATCTGTATGCTCATGCCTCCGGCCTACACCTCATCTTGAACTCTAGACTGTTAGAAACACTCCAACTTAATGCCTCAGGCATACCCTTCTTACAAAATGGCAACTTCACTTTTCCACCTACTTAGGCCAAAGCCTTGCAGCCATCCTTGAATACACTTCTTCTCTCACACCCCGTGTCTAATCCGCCAGCAAATTCTCTTGGCTCTGCCTTCAAAATAAAATGCAGGACCTTGACAATTCTCACAAGCTCCACCTCTCCTAGTCTGTCCGAGCCACCATCGTCTCTCACACAGGATATTGCCATCGCCGCCAAACTGGTTTCCTTACCTCTCCGCCTGCCCTTTTAGAGTCCGCCTCAGGACAGCAACCAGAGTAAGTCTGTTCAAACATAAGTTAAACCATATCTTTGCTCTTCTCAAAACGCTCTCATGGCTGCTCATCTCACTTGGCATAAAACCCAAACCCCTTACAAGGGTCTTCAGGCCTCTGCTTGGCTGGCCCCTGTCCCTGCACCTCCAACTTCCCCTCTACTTCATTTATTTTCACCCCAGAGCTTTTGCTACAAACTCCCCCTGAAATTTCTTCCATGAGATATCGACATGGCTTATCCCTCACCCTTTTCGAATCTTGATGCAAGAATTCTCTTATGCAAATATTATCTTCTCTTTTAGTCTACTCGAAACAGGTAGCCATCACACCCAGCATCCTCTATCTGCTTTTCTAACTTTATTTTCCTCCCTGGCTCTTAATCTGCCAGGGCACACTTGTTTTTTTAGTCATATATTTTTTGTGTTTCTCTGACTTTACACTAGAAAGTAAGCTTAGTGAAAGCAGCATTAGGTCAGTTTTGTTTGCTCCTATATCTTGGCATCCAGAGAAGTGACCATAGTGAGAACTTAAATACTCGTTCAGTAAATAAACGTATTTAAACCTATAAGGATTTGGCTATGGTGACAACAGTGGTTTAAAAGAAAAGAAAGATTAAAAAAAAAAAGAAATAAAGGAAAAAAAAATCAGAATTTCTAAGTGGCCTTCTGGAAATAAGTGAAAATGAGGCAAAAAACTTGAGATTGTCACACTAGCAACTCACTGTCACTCATACTTCTTACTGTAGGTACATAAAACTACCATTCACATAGGTGTCTCCTTCCCTGAAAATAAAAATGACATAAATAAAGAGATGAAAGCCTCCTATATTCAAGAAAATATCGCTTTTCATAAGGCAGATCCTCTCAATGAGTTCAGACAATAAGTAACTCTGCAGTTTTGTCTGTTTTTTCAAGGTAGAGTTACTGTTCCCATTGTTTGGTAAGAAAATAGTTCTGAATGTTAAATGACCTACTCAAAGACAGAGTAGCATTACTTGAGCTCAGGGAACCTGATGATTTCCTTGGTATTTTTGGCACCTAAGATAGTGCCTGACACTTAGTCAGCACTTAATACATGCTTGGAGAACTGAGTAGAGCTAAAATGCATGGAGAAAGTTGAGAATTCAGTCTAAATCACAGTATCAAAATGCTATGATCTTCACTACTTTGATAGTTTAACAGATAAGAGTTCTATTTTTTCAGATGATGTCATCACGTGCTATGCAATTAGTTGTTAATAATGGGCTTTGGTAACACCTAAAATTTATGCTAAGTACAATACAACAGATAGAAATAAATGATAACATATGCCATAAACATAAAAAGAGTTGATGAATATGGATTTATTAATTTAAAAGCATGTGGTCTCTTGCCCTCAAGAAACCTCCAGTCTGTTTAGGAAGGCAAGACTACATACTAGGGAAAAACTTTTAAAAACTGGATATATTACCCAAACAAATTATTAAAAAGATAAGAAAGACAGAAGGTTGTATAGACATTCATGTTTGGAAAGAAACAATGTAGGCATAAAGGCTTTAGGTGACTAAATAAACTAGTTTCCTTTGGGGAAATAAGAGGAAGGGAGCTAGGAATTGACTAAGTGGCAGATGGGGGTTGGAGGTAGGATAAGAACATTCCAGAAGAGAGAATCACCAAGAAACAGTACTCTAGAACATGCCACAAACAACATAATGAAAAAACATGACTCTTCCCCAATTCCAGATGAAGGCACAATCTCCCAGAAGACACAAAAGCCAGCACTTACTTGAGAAACAGCCTCTGGATCCTCAAGTCTTGTCCATCCTCCTGGGAGAGTAGATAGATGGGAGTCAAGTCCTTCTTAGCTTCTCCACGTTATAGGGAAGAGCCAGAGCCACAGGGAGGGAGAGAGAGAGAGCAGCTCTCCCAGAGCCCTCCTGCAAACTGGAGGAAATGAAATCATTGAGTAGGGAGAACTGAATACTTCCAACTCTTGACTTTGCTCAGCAAAGCACCACCTTGCTTTAATAAAAATGAAATCTTCACAAGTTATACATATTTAATTTACTGATTCAAAGATGAGTCAGAAGAGGAAAACAATAGTTGTGAATCTTTCTGTGGTAGAGAGAGATGTTCTCTAAGTGTTCCCAAAGCCTCTCTGAGGTCAGACTCATCCTGAGGTTGCAGGATCACAAAGGATTTGTATTCATAGATGTGGCTTGATGAGACCAAAGTAATCATAATTTTTATGTAGTAGATGTCATTAATCAATAAGAGGGAATATAAAAAGTCACACTCTTCCCTTCCTGTGCCAGGAAACAGGGTGGCAGTCCATTTCCGGATGCCTGCCACAACCGGCAGAGTGACTCGTCCTGTGCCAAAATACTACAGGGACATGAGGGGGAGTGGAAAGAAATGAGCATTGTGACAGGCCAAGAAAGCAGCAGCCTCCACAATCAATCTGAAACAAATCTTTTCTAATAGATACAATAATAAGGGTTGTGCTGAATCAGAGGCCCTTTGAGCTGGAAGGGGCTTCAGTCCAAACCCTTCATTTTACAGATGAGCAAACTGAGTCCCAGAGGAGGCTATGACTGGTTGAAAGTTAGAAAGCAAGTGAGAGGCAGAGCTGGACACAGAGCCAAGATCCCCAGAACTGGTCTTCTGCGCCGCACTGCCTTTCATAACAATTTCCCTAATAATGAGAACATCCCAACCAGCTGTGGCCCAGAAACCACTCATACGCTGGCTGTTAGAATATAAACTATTGCCCCTATGGAAGTTGCAGTGTGTGTGGTGGTGACAATATGGGGAGTAGTGATAGGGATTTAAAAGAACTGGAGTTGGGGATGGTGGGTTATGATCGTTTCCAGGTTAGCCTTAAAGCTTACTTAATTCGTAAGCTATCAGAAGAGTTCTACGAATAAAATCTCATTACAGTCATACCCCTTTTATAAGATTTCTATGGAATAATGCATTGGAAAGCTGGTACAGGAGGCAGGCATGCACAACATACCCTGAGAGCAATGGCAACCACTCTTCCAAGAGCATCTTGGGAGCCTGAGGCTCTGGGTGGAGGAAGGGTAGAGGGGACAGCCATCTGGTGCGTAGCATGTAATGCCCCGAATCAATAGGAAAGGCTGGTCTGTCACTCCCTAGCTGTCCTGATGAGAGGATAATAGGAAAGCCCACCAAAGGACAGAGCCAGGCTATGCTAAATCCCAAGATGTGGGCTTCATTAGTAAGGCTGGATCTCCAAACCCAGGTGTTGACCTGACCTGCTGAATGAGCTTTCCACTGAGCTGGATTATTTCATATAGTTCAACCTATAAACAAAAGCTGGCAGCTGTTAAATGGCTAGGGAGAATTGGGTGCAATAGCACTAACAACAACAATAAAAATAACAAATAGCTAACGATTATTGCTTACCTTCTGTGGGCTGGGCAGTAGGCTAACCATTTTATATACATTATAAATAATCTTGACAACACCTTTTAGGTTAATGGTATTATGCCTATTTTATAGAAGATGAAACCGTGGCTCAGGGTAAAATAACTTATTCAGCATCAATAATAAAGAAGAGATCTAGGATTCTAACTCAGGGCCATCTGACTCCAAAGTCTAGTCTTTCAAATATACCATAAAGTAAAGCCACCCAGGCCGTATCGGCTTCTGTCTCTGGCATCACTAGCATTGGATACCAGCCAAATGCCGTAGCCTCCATTTACACTCCAGATGTCAGCGAGCTGGGATGTGGTGAGGCTAGGGTGTGAAACATTTTCATTCATCAAATGACTATCTATGAGGAACCACACATTGTAGAAGGTGCTACAATATAAACAAAGTCCTCACCACATAAAGTATTTTAGAACCATATCTTTGCTGGTCTTTCCCATCAATACCTCCAATGAGAAACCCTAGACCATGTGTTTTTTGTTTTGTTTTGGTTTGGTTTTTTATTGACAGCAACCATATACCCTGATTTTTCAGGCCAGTTTTTATCTCAAAAACCTACTACTTTGTCAAAGTAGTCAGTCAACACCCTAGCTTACACCTGCTGAATGTATTCCCCTGAAGCTATATCTCCTTGGGATCCTATGCGGACGGATGAAGAAACCAAGGCTTACGACGTTTAAGAAAATTGGAAAGTGAGTACCACAACCAGGAAGGGATAGAGGATAATTCAGAGCCAGGTTCATCTGACTTGGGGTCCATGCTCTTTCTCCCATGCCCATCTTCATTCTGGAAGCTGAACCTGAAAATCACTGTGTCCTATCTCATGAAGGAGCAGTGTGCTGAGGCAGTCCATTTTTAGCTGACCAGAGGAAATGCATCTATAACTTCCAAACAGGCCCACTGCGCAGGGAAGGTGAGGCAAGGACCAAGCCACAGAATAGAAAGACAGAAGCTTTTTGGAGTAAAAGAGAAGGGACAAGAGATCAAGCCCTCTCAGAGAAGAGGGGCCACAAGACGGCAGCTAAAACCTGTATCTGAAGAAACAGTGAGCACGTTTGTTAACAAGATGACCAAGCTGTGTGTCAGAACCTTCCTACCCAGGAGCCTGCACTGAATGCTTCTTGACCAAAGAGATCCTCTGTAGCCTCTGAAGTCAAGGAACTACATTTCTGAGCTAGGCACTTGACCGATAAGCACACACTTCTCTGTGGCCTCCAGTGTTTATATTTTTAATTTAACTGCATTATTATTGTTTTTGTCATGTAACAAAACTGGGGCTGGGGACTCTGTTTTCCATTCCTTTGGATCTCCCTGGTGAGTAGCGTGCACACGTCAGGGGAAATTCTCGCTAAATGTTTTTCACTGACTTATGCACTGATCTGTTCACTAATTAGTCAACATATGGAGCCAGTTACGCTTTAAATAGAAATACAGAGGTGGCCTATCAGGATTATACAATGATGCACCCCACTTATTTAAAGATTTGTGGAATGTCATCTATCTGAAACACGGCCACAAAGCAGAAGTTGAGAGGAGGTGGACATGGAAGGAAAAGAAAAATTGTCTCCGCAAAAGCCATGTGCTTTCTGCCACAAGATGAACCGGAGACAATTTCAACTCATCATAAAAGTTCAGAGGGCTTCAGGATTTTAACTGTTTTTGTGTGGTACCATGAAAAATAAGCTTTGGTATTGGCTTCCCAGGCACAGAAGTTTAGCATCAGCAAATAAGAGGTGGGAGAGAGGTGACTGGTACTGAAGGAGAGAGAACAGAGCTGACGGCCTATCAACTACACAGGAGCTGGAGTTGCAAAATTACTAAAACAAACAAAACCCAAACAAAAAACAACCTCTAAGAAGATGTCGCTCAAACCTGACATCGTTCAGCATTGGTACAACTAGTTGAGCTTCATTCAGTGACATCTGAGGAGGTTATACTTTTCAGTAAATTTTAGTGTCTAAGGACTTTACAGATCTGGTTGAACCAGTTCATTATTTAAGTGATAAAAGGGAAGGGCAAAGAAATGTGTCTCATCCAACATCATCCTGCTAATTACTAAAATTCAATAAGCTTTTAGCAGAAGTATACACTGGTATATGTGTTATAGAGAGAGACACACACACAAAAATTTTTTTAAAAATAAAAGTCCATCTTTGCCCTCAGATTTGTTCAATTAAGTACTGATACTACCAGCCAATCCCCTGGCTAACATTTTCCTGTTCCTGCATAAATAAAGAAGAGATTGCTGCCACAGCCAGGAAAACACTACAAAACAATGGAAAGGGGTCATGAAGATAGCAGCACAGTCTAAATTCCTTGCAAAACCAATGTGATCAACACCTGGATTATTTCACTGCTCCAGGACAGTAATTCTAACCTAAAAGAAGACGGGGTTAGTGGGGTTAATATGTTTCATGTCCATTCAGTGATCCTACTCACTCCACATGACCAGTAGCTCTTTTTAAGTGCTCACCACTGCACATTCAATAATCCATTTTGGAATTAATGTGACATTTTTTAACTTATACTTTCTAGAATTTGTTTTCTTTTCTGTAGATAAAACAAACACAGAGTTTGAATATGAAGGCTTGATGCAGCCCACAAAGGGTTAAGGAGGGCACCCCCCCCCCTTACAGCAAAAGTAGAAAGGTACTGTCATCAGGTGCCAGCAGGGGGCAGCAAATAGCAGTTGAGGATGGGAATTTGGGACATACTCTTGAATGAGGGATGGGTAGAAATTTGGGGTACCCAGAACACTTTAGTTATCTCATCACAGAGAATGAAATGGAAAAAAAATAAGAAAACTGAAACTCAGAGTTTAAGAATTATCTAAAAGTCATAATTTTGGTAAGGGTGGAATCTATAAGGTTTAATTATATTTATTACTTTTTACAAAGGCAGAGAAGTATGCCAAACACTTCAGAAACATTTTCACTAAAAGTAGTTAGGCTTCATATAAAAGTTAATGAGGGTGAAGAACTGACTTTCTGTTATCCAGAAAACTCACTTTTCTGAAACACACCAATTGCCAAGGTTACTATTTAAGTGAAGTTTCACTGAATGAAGATTCTAAATGTGTATACAAGTGTGTGTATGTAGGTGTGGTAAGGGGAGGAGGGGAGAGGAATAGAGAGAGGGAGGAACCAAGGGACACACAACAGAGAGACGAAAGGGGGAGAGGGAGGGAGGGGGGAGAGAGAAAGATGATCCATCCCAAACTTATTTTCAAAATTTTCCCATAGTATCCTTAAAAATAAGTTATTTCTAACCTAATGGTGTCCACACTTCATCTGAACACTAAGTAGAATTAATTTTAAAAGTTTTATATGAATCCATTTAGCTCATTTATTCTGCTACATCAGGATGAATAAAATAAAATTTTCCTTTCTAAAAAAAGCGATATACAGATGATGTATTGTAGAATTGTACACTTGAAACCTATATAATTGTATTAACCAATGCAACCCCAATAAATTCAATAAAAAAACAAATTACCACAAAAATAAATAAAAATTATAGTGTGCAATAATTTTCCTCTCTACTCTTCTAACTTAACAAATAGTCAAGGCTAGGAAGTTCAAGGCTGGCAGGATCTTAGCTCCTGTGGAAGAAGGAAATCCATGCCAAATAAATATGGCAGGACAACAATGGTTAAGTAGTTTTTAAATTTATTAAAGCTTGAACTGATAGTTCTCCGCCTGATAGGTGGAAGGCTTGCTTCTCAGTATTGTAGTCAGTTCTGCTGAGGTGTTCCCTGGTTGGAGTGTCAGCTATTCCGGTAAGGCCAAAGTACTACTAGAAGAAATGGACAGAGATATTAAAAACAAATAATTTTCGGGACGGTTGTCAATTGTGGATTTGCTGTGATAAATTGCTTTCATTTGGTTTCCTGAAATTATGAAAGCAGAAATGTCTTGGTCATTAAAGATTTAGGGAGTTGTGGGAAAGAAGCAGAAGTAAAAGGGAATTTGACGTTGTTGAGAAGAAATCCTCAACTTGCCCTCTATCTCGACCCCACCCCTTCCCCTGCACTCTACCTTCCAACTCCACTCCTTTTTCTTCCCAGACTGTCACAAGCCTTCCTGCCTCCCTGGTTTTGCTCTTCTACCCACCGTCAGCATGCTCACGGTGCTCACTCAGATGAACTCTGGAAACTCCTATTCGTATTTCAAAGGTTAGTCTAAATAAATGTCAATTTCCTGGAAGAATTTCTTGATATTTATAAGATAGAAATAATCATAGGCTCCAAACACATCTTTATTATACTACCTAAAATAGGTTATTAAAATTATCTGGATAGGTTGTCTCCCCAGTTAACCATAATCTTTGACATCAGGGACTCTGCCCCATGAATCCTTGTATCATCAGCATTGGATCATGTGGTGTGGCACATAGGAGGCACTTAAAACAACTTTTAAAATTAAAGAATAAGTGATGCCCTATTAATTATTTCATACAAATGTACAACAATGCACATTCTTCCACCAATATTTCTCAGACATCTTGGTAAGATTATACATTTTCAATATAATGGAAACTAATACTCAAATATTTTAAGCAGACATTACTGCATCTCTTGACGTGCTGGCTGGTTTTTCAAAGAAGATTCTGTTGTGTTCTTGAAATTTTTGTGTTCTAGTATTTAGAAGACTGAGGTGGCCACATCCAGGCAAGATAGAAAACGGACTCAAATATCTTACTAAAAGAGTAAGACATAAATTCACTTGCAGAGAGAGCCTTGAATCTATATCCATCTAAACAGTTGAGCTCTTGGGTCACCCAGATTCACCTCTCTGGTTGAATTGACTGTTTCCTTGGTATTATCTTTGTATCTTCAATACTTTATGGCACTTACCAATTTGTCTCTCTATCTCTCCATGTAGGCTTAATCTATTAGGAGGTCAATAAATAATTAATGAAGGAATAAATGAATGACTAGAGAAGAATCTGTGAAGAGGACCAGAGATATTCTCTATCTTCATCTCAGTTGCGATCTTTGAATATGGTGGCCGTGAGTGGCATTTGGGCAAACTCTTTGAACATTTGTCAGCACAGCTTTGAAATTCACCAGTAGGACTTGCTCTACCGATTAGAACATCTTCAATGTATAATACGTATGTTAATGAAAATGTAGGATTATCCAAAATAAAGAAGCAAGTAGGGTGATAGAATGCTTCATGATGAAGGGTGAACGTGGGAAAGCCATTCACACCTCTGAGCCTCAATGGCCTCATGCACTAAGAGAGAGCTCATGACAGTGCCTTTCATCAGGTTTATTGTGAATTATCAGAGGTAGCCTGTGAGAAGTAAAGAGCACAGTACCTGAAATACAGTGAATACTCAGGTATTAGCTAGTCTCATTAATAACAACAGTAATAAACCTCAGCTCTGAGGATGCCTCTGATAAAGGGCCTGTCCTACGGAATGACGTAGAATTGTTTTCATTTGGTAACCCTCGATGACATAATTCCAATTTCCCACATAGTCTGTTATTCTGGAACCTGCTAGATTCAAGGTGCCTCTCCTCTCTTTATTTTTATTTTTCCTATTAACATCAATCTGAGTTCATTGACATGAACCAGGAGATTGAGACAGCTCAAGGAGTTTCACAGACCTTTTATTTTTTTTTTACCAAACGTGATTCCAAGTGCCGCTCTCTAACTCATCCCACTGATAGAAGGTGAGGATCTTCATTAGCCAGCATTACTCACTGGGTCGTGGTTGGCGGAACAGTAAAGAATACACATGGAGGCTCTGTGTGCAGCTTACAGCTGAGTCACTGTAGAAAGATCTCCCCAGTAGAAGAGGGTGTTTTTAACCCTTTTCAAAACTTTCCTTGGGACAAGGATTTGGGGCCTATAAATTGGATTTGCATTTCAGTGACTGTCACCTCCTATAGTGAAATTTTATTACAGCTTCTCTAACTTATGTGCTTCCTATATTTTGGATTCAAGGAAACTAATTATTCCTTAATCTATTTAAGGAAACACACATACTAAAAGGAGCTTAAACAAAAAAAATCTCAAGTAGGAAATGCAATATGTTACACATTCTCCACATATCAGACAGGAAAAGGCACAGAAACCAAGGCCTGTCTAGCTGAATGTATCAGTTTAGATGGTTTTCAACTGAGTGTAACAGAGACCAGACTATAGCACTTTCACCAAATAGGACTTTGTTTCCCTCCTGTAATGAGACGTATGAGGCAGGCAGCTTAGTGCCCATGTGGCTCTTCAAGGATCTCATCAAAAATTCAGGCTAGTTCTAGCATCTTGCTCCACCACCCATAGTGTATGGCTTTTGAGCTCATGGTGCAAGATGGCTCTTCCTCCTGACATTGTTTCTGGGCTCAGGGCAGAGGCAGAGAAAGATTGGGAGGAAGTGAGGGCAAAAGTTGCTTTCCAGACTCCTTTTTGTCAAGGTTATAATTGCTTGCCCAGAAGTCTCCCCACCTCCACTAGAATTTGGCATGACTTTCATTGGCTGGAACAGGGTCACACAGACTTGCCTAACTGCAAAGGAGCAGGAGAGGTGAACATTTTTAAATGGGCATCTTGATACTATTGACTAAAACGAGCTCTAGTGGCAAGGCAGGAGGAAGAAGAGGGATAATTAAATTAGGTGGGCAGCTAATAGTATCTGACACACTTAAGAACAGCAATAATCCACTTGTTCCTGAAGGAAGAAAAAAATTGTTACAGTATAATTGCTACTTGTGAGTGTTTCCCTAGATCTCCAATAACAACAACCTTCTCTTCATGACAGAATGTCTAGATGATGCCTTTCCCTTATTTTGACATTCATAATACTGCCCCCCTCTTCCTGGGAAGGCTTCTTCCCACCCCAACATTCTCCACCAAAATCTTCTTATGCTTTATGAGCCTAATGAAAATCAACTCTGAAGCCTCCTTCAGACTCCCTACCCCACTCCATTCACAGGGCCAGTCAGTATAAAACTTCCCATCCTCTCCAATCTCTGCAGAAGAATATCTAACATGTCAGCTACATCTGACTTCTATTACAAGCACTTGTCCATAATTAATAACTAATATTTATTGAATGTTATGTGCCAGTGTTGTGTGCTTCATATGCATTATTTCATTTTATCTCTACAACACTAGAAGTGGCCTATTATTATTTCCATTTTACTGATGAGTAGGGGACCTGAGTTTTGAACCCAAGTCATGCTGACTACAGTGTCTGACCTCTTTGTCACCATACTATTATTCATAACTGTCTCTCCTAGGAAAGTACAATCCTTTTTGAAGACAGAGACTACTTCTTAAACTTGAATTTCTTTACTATATCTTTCATAGCACTGAGCTTTGTTCACTGCAGGGGCTCAATTAATATTTCATTTTACAGATAAACAAATTGAGAGAGGGAAGTTATTAGTCACAGAGCCTGGGCAAGAACTATGTTATTTTTTCCCCTACTCCCGGTCTACTTGTCTGTACACTACACCATAATACACTCTCCAATCTTTCAACACATAGTTATTGAGCACCTATCAGGGGCCAGGAAACTGCTGTTTTGGCCTAGGTGGAGGGTCTTAGCCTTAAGAATTACAATCTTGTTCACTGCAAGGAAACAACAACAAAATCCTGGAAATGACAAGATAAAATGTTTTCATCTTTCAGCTTGGGGCTTATGGAAGTGCTGTTAGTTTGAGGTCCAAGGGAACGCTGGGATGAAATTCATCAACTCTGGGGTCGTTTATCATGTTGCGAGCTTTTCTGCCTCTGGTTTCTCCTCTGCTCCCTACAGACAGTCTCCGATGTCATAACAGCAAAGCATCTCTACAGAAGACATATGTCTGGAAATTCCCCGTTTTGCTCTCCTGGGCTCTGAGTCACACCACCTCTTCCCACCAGCCTCGGGATAAGTCATTCAGAGGACCTCACAAGACTTTGGGTATGTCAGAATTGTCATTATTTGCTATGCGATCTTTTCTTTCTGGGCTCTGCAGTCTTTGATACCATTTGCAAAAAGAACTTCAGACAACTCAAGCTTTTATGCCAATGAAAGAGTAAAGAGAGCCTTTGCTCCTTGCCTTCAGGTGAGCCAAAGCCTCCAAGCCCTCTGACAGCCCAGAGTGCCCTTCCAGAGCTCGCTCGCCTTGAACTCTAGCCATAAAAACCTCTTCACTGGGGCCGATCTTGCTGACACCGAAGTGAGCACTGAGGTTACCTACTCCTTTAGATCTGAACTGAGTGTCCTAGTACATTCAGATGCCCTCAGTGGGGAGAAGGGATGAGAGAAAGTCAACCAGTTGGGTTGCCTGTGGCCACCAACAAACTTCCCACAGGAAAAAGGAAGCAACCTGGCTGGCTGTGCTAAATCATGATGAAGATAAATGGTCTCCAAAGCTGCTTTTGTGGCCATTACTAAGTGATGCAAATATACTTTTTATCTCCATGGCATGGACAAACTCTTCTTTCTCCTGGTCCTTTTTTAGAAAACCTGAGGTGATAAGAATGTTCCTTGATGCAAACATATTGAATTGCACATGCTTCTAGAAACTCATTGAACAGTAGTTATTGCCTTTGAATCTTCATATTTACTTCTGAGAACACAGGGATATTCATGCATGGCCAATGGAGATGATTTCTTTCTAAAGGTTGGGTTTAATTTGGCACTCAGAGGGAGAAGATAGAAGGAAAGGTCACATGCACCTAAGAAGGTGCCTTTGGGCCCCTCTTCACAGCCCCTTGGCCCTCCCCTGATTTCAGCTGCAGCTGTATCGGATAATTGCCAGAGAGCTGAGACACCTCCCCTCTACGAGCATCCTCTGAATTTAGCTCTGTCTGGAGACCTTCTCTGAGGCAACAGGTGTCATTCAACTGGAGGTACCACCTAGAAATGCAGAAAATTAATGTCCCTGGGGTAATACTCAATCAGGAGAGGCAGGAGGTGGTTGGAAAATGCATGCACCAGCCTCCTTCCTTCAGATGAACGATTCTGAGGGGAGTCCTCAGACCTCTCAGCTGCCCAAGCAGCTGCCCCATAACTTAGCCTGACTTTGGCGTTTTCTCCTTCCCTGTCTCACTCTCCCAGCTTCTTCAAACCTGTTTCCTGGGACCATCTGTAAGGCCCAGAAGTCCCTATCTCAAGTTCCTTTTGGAGTGGAATCCAAACTTAGATACTAAATATAATCAAAACAGTGCATCTGTAAATTCAGGTTGGTCAATCAGGTAAATTTATAAAAGGAGAAACAAATCAAGTCATGCTCATTATTTGACATTATAGGCTTAGAAAAATGTTTAATTTTTCAGTGATCATGTTGACAGCACTTGAAAGCAGACACTATAGGTGGTACTATACTTGAAACAACTGGTCTAGTGTAATAAAGGATTATGTAAAATTTAATAGCATAAAGATTGCATACGCTAAGCCTTCCTGGCTCCTTTCTACTCCTACACAACATAGACCTTTCTACCAGGATAAATGCCCTCCGATTTGTTGGCCGGGCAATAACAAAATCAAGTATCCTGAAATCCAACTAATTTCCATAGCATAGACATGTCCTAGACTATTTGTAATTCTAACCAGAAAATACAGTAGGCTTAACTTTGCCATAATCAGGCCTTTGTTGCACGCTGGTGTTATGCTTTAGGACTCAGATTTAGCTGCTACCTGTCTGGCAACATTTAGTAAAGACCAGTTAAATGAAGGTCAGCTATACATTGATAATTATCCTCAACTGACCTGGTGTGGCGTGATACAGAAATATTGTGAGTATTTTATTTGTCTTATTTTGTTGAGTCAGAATAAATTGAAAATGAACTACATTAAAAAATGTCACCAAGGTTTTTCTTTTTCTAGGTTACCTCCTTCCCTTCAGATCCACCTGGGAATGGCAGTCCATAACCTTTAGTACAACAAATTTTGATAACTTTATTTATCCGATGCAACGTGATGCATATTGAGGGATAACATGCTTTATATGGCATTGGTGTTCAATAGGCGTATGTTGAATGATAAATTAATCCTTTAACTATCCAATAAACCAAAACAGA
The DNA here is from genome assembly GCF_054644295.1 of Miniopterus natalensis. Classification (NCBI taxonomy): domain Eukaryota; kingdom Metazoa; phylum Chordata; class Mammalia; order Chiroptera; family Miniopteridae; genus Miniopterus; species Miniopterus natalensis. The sequence continues at coordinate 57,106,100 of NC_142091.1, read as the reverse complement.
ATTAGCATAGAAGACTTGTGAAATACCAACCACGTTCTGAACGACAAAAAGAGTCAAAATTGTTATTGCTTATGTATTTCTCCTCCTTGGAGTTGGAGGTGAAGTCCCCAGAACTGGTGATATTTCTCCAGTTCAAGGTCCATTTCAAAGTCTCAGTTCAAGGTCCATTTCTTTCTGTCACAGGATCTGCTCCCAGAGGGCTGAGAGATCTCAACCCCAGCCCTCGGAGCCTGTCTGTCTGGGACCAAGAGTTAAGTCAAATGTTGGCAACCCATTCCTCCACCAGCATGAACAGCTTTGTCACGTCAAAACGGTTTCTCTGCTTATTTCTCCTTAAGTTTTTGCCAGTCTGGCCAAATTTGCTGAGCTGGGAAATGCTTGGGAAAGATGGGAAGGAATGTTTGAACTCTGCCAGTATTGAATTTTGTCTCTACTTAGAGAAGCAAGTGGTACACCCCAAAGTGCAATGTGCTCATAAGCTTCTTGTAGCCTCAGTGTCAAGTTTGCTCTTAGAACCAAGCTACCAAATCCCAAGGAGGAGTGCAGGGGCCAAAGAGCTCACACATCATGATGTTCTGTTTTCTCGGTATTATTTAGCAGTCGTCACATCTCAGAGCTGAATGAACCTGGCACGGCTTATTTTATGTAATCTTCACAACAATCCTATAAATTAGTTCCATTCTTATCATGTCCCTTTAGAAAACCCAGGCTGGAAAAAAAAGGAAGGGATTTTCCCAAAGCAATACCTTTTTAGAAAGAGGTGAAGATAAAGTCATGACTGCAAAGCCAGGTGGTATTTTCTGCTTTACTGTAAAATGTCACCAAAATAACCTATTGATCAAGCAAAACAGCTTATTGCTACTTCTGGGAGAGATCATTACCTCACAGAGATAAACATCTCAAGGTAGAAGGGCACAGCTGGGGTATGTATGAGGTCTGGGGGTCTGGTTTAAAGTGGCTCTCCTGATTTGATTGGGTAAAGATCATGACATAATGCTTTAGGACTGGTAGGTATAAAAGAGTAATGATTTTAAGAAAAGGGTTTCAAAGAGTCTTGGAAATTAAATAATCATTTCCTGTTATCTATTGCAATACTGAGCAGTTTTTAATATGTTTTGGGGAAGTTTTTGAAAGTAAAAGGAGTTATTCTTTAGAACTTTTACTGGGCAAAAGTTTTCTGGAGTAATGCAATTGTGTTTAGGAGACAGTGGAAGAAAAAAGCCACGTTAATGTAGAACTGTAAAGTGTGTGGGTGTGGGTGTGGGCCGTGCGGGTCCTCATCAACGTCAGACAATGGTCTTGATTTATTATTTGGAAAATATGGTTACAAGACTTATCCTGAAAGGATCAAAGAGTACATGAAGGTGGACATTTCCCAGGTTGAAGCCCCACCATGTGAAAATTAGCCACTTGTGATCACAATCTAGTGGAACAGCTTTCAAGTTCACACCTGCTACTCTGCCTAAGCTTACCAAAAAACCTTCGAGATGAAGATCCTTCACAAAGGACAAAGGTCTCCTAGACTTAGACTCTGGGAAGGAAGAGACGCCTGAGGGAGAAGGGAGAATCTATTGTATTCATTCACTCCGCTGTGTTCACTGCGGATTCCCAGACTCTGCAGAGCCCTGGCCTCTTGGCTCAGTGGTTAGAGGGTCAGCCCCTGGACTGAAGGGTCCCTGGTTTGGTTCCGGCCAAGGACACGCGCCTTGGTTGCAGGCTCAATCCCTGGCCCCTGTTGGGGTGTGTGGGGGAGGCAACCAATCAGTGTGTCTCTCTCACATTGATGTTTCTCTCTCTTCCACTCTCTCTGAAAAGCTATGGAAAAAATGTCCTCAGGTGAGGATAAAAAATAAATAGCCCGGCTGGGCATGGCTCAGCGGTTGAGCACTGACTTAGGATCCAGGAGATAGGGGTTCGATTCCCGGTCAGGGCACATGCCCGAGTGGCGGGCTTGATCCCCAGTCAGGGGCACGCAAGAGGCAACCGATCAATGACTCTCTCATCATTGATGTTTCTATCTCTCTCCCTTCCTCTCTCTGAAATCAATAAAGATATATTTAAAAATAAATAAACATAAAAATATGGATCTTTTTTTTTTAAATAAAAAAGATGTGCTCCATAAAGATTTGTTGAGTTAATTTTGAGTAAACAGTAAGATAATAATAATTATTGATATTAATATTTAATGATACTCTGTACCTGGTAATAAGATAAGCATTGATATGGATTATTATATTTATTTTACCCAGACACCTCAAGAAATTGGTTCTATTTAATTTCTATTTCCCAGAGGACAAAACAAACTTGTAGACAATGTTAAAACACCCAAAGCCCACAAGGTACAGAGCCAAGATTGGAACCCAACTATGACCAACTGTGGAGCTGAGAATGCTGAGCCCAACATCTTAGTTGCCATGCTGTGAAAGGAGAGAGAAAAAGAATATTAGATTATAAATTGGGAAAAGAAAATTGTAGAGTGGAAACCTTGACTCTAGCGTTTCTATAAGCGTTGGGAGTGTGTATAAATTCCTAGCTTTGCTGTTTCTACAATGGCATGTGTACTTTTTTTTTTATGTTTTACTTTTTGGTTTCCCTCATACTTTGTACAAACTTTCATTGTTATAACAAACATCACAGTACAGGGCAATTCCTGGTTTCATGGGGTTCCTCCTAGTGGACCATAAACTATTTCAGGGAAGGAATCTTATCTTTGTATCCCTAGGACCAGGCATAATGCTTGGCACAGATGTGACACTCAGCCAACATATCTGTTAAATAAACAGCATGTGACTTTCTCAAATTAAACAGCAACAAATGCAGCCTTTCTATTTGTTGGGCCTTGAAAGAATCCAATAAAAATACCACAACTCGTCCCGACCCGAGTTTCAAACATATTGAGAAATAAGACAGGATAATAAAGCAGACAGGCACCAGAATATCATCTTTGTAAATGAGAGAGCTGAATTTGGAGAATGTAGCTTGTACCTGTTGGTGAGTGGGCTTCTTTTTACTGAACTCCCAAATTAGCAGGCATCGATGCTGTCATAGACAGTTCTGGAAAGCTGTAGGCTTCTGCATGCAGGAGCAGGGCCTTTCCCACTAAACTCATGCCCTCTGTAGCAAATGGGTTCCCCAGAAGAAAAAGGAGGAAAAGGGACTGAATTATTCAAACACACTCATCAGATTAAGTCTCTCCTTCCCCTGAAAAGGAGTCATTGAGAGACAGGAGGATATTGTCAGTGAAACTCAATTCATATGAAGTAAACACTAGAAGAGGTATCTGTGGTTTCTCCCTTCTCTAGTCCAATAACAGCAAAGGTAGAGAGCATCTTAAGACTGCCACAAACTGGGCAACCCCTCTGCGACCCTATAAGCGAGGGTGACAAGTTTCTGAAGAGTGGGAAAAGAAATAGCTATGGAAATTTGAGGAGGAAAGAAAATGACAATACTGCAAAAATTAGGATGGGATTTTCCCTGAGAGATCTACTTACTTTTCTGATAAAACTAATATCTATTGGTGCAGTTTCTGACACCATGAGGCTGACAGTGTAGGGTTCCCTTTCAGATTTTATGTAAAATAAAGAGGATATCAAATCTGCTCCCTCAAGACTGTCTTCTCCCAAGGTTGGAGATGGTTTCTTATTAACCCTTATGGTCGGTGCTGAAGGCTTACAAGAGCCCACCAAGCCCTCAGTTAACCTGTCATTTCTAAGGCCAACCTTGCTTGTGACAGGACTGAGCACAGACTCGCCTAGAGCTGGCATTTTCTCACAGGAGATGATGCTAGACAAAGAATTTGACCGCCGTGGAAGATGACTCCCCATATTTTCACAGCAGTGCCTTCATTTTGGGAAAAGCACTGGTACCATTTACTGGCATTTCAGCAAATTTAATGAGTGGCAGAGGAAAAGCAAATCTTTTTTTTTCTTTTTTTTTTTAAGTTAGAAAATCCTAAAACCAGCATCACAGGGAGACTTAGACTTCAACTGTTTTCCTTACTGGAAACAATCTCTTAAATAATGCAAAGAGAAAGCTGCCTGCACCTCCTCAAAGAGCGAGTGTTATGAAAAGGCAAGAAAGCAGGCCAACCAGATCCCAGAAAACCCCAGTGCGGCTCAGGGACGCAGCCGGGCTGTGGATGTGGGCTCTGCCTGGGCGGGAGGTTTGCACATAGGAGCCCGGCGCTCAGGTCTGGAAGTGAAAGGATCAGAGGAAGCATGCTTATCACCTGGAGGGGCAAATGCTGCATCGCATTAGACCCAGATTCTGAACACATCAGCGTTTGTTCTTGGGAGCGTTTCTTGGTTCAGAGACTGGGCATAACACTTTGAGAAGGGGATCTAAGTCGGGGTAGAGCGGATGAAAAAGGAATTTGGAGTTGGAGAACTCAAGACCTAAGTTCTAAATCTTCACCGATTATCTGTTTCACCTCGGGCAAACCCCTGAACCTCTTTGGGCCTCAGTTTACAAATCCACTAAATGGAATGCCAGCTAGCCCCTGCCATGTGGGTTTATTGAGATGCACAGGTGAGGGAATTATCTGGTTGCACTTTGCAGTTGGGAAGATGTACTAAGAGCCTGCAGCAGTGTTCAGGGAAGGCTGATAAGGTAACTGCCTAGGGAACCGCCCAGAATCAGATCTGATGTCACCGCCAGGAACGCCTTTGACAACACGTGTAGTCGCTGAGTGTGATTTTGATCTCCCTTCCTTTCCTTGTGATCCACCCACTGGTCTCCCCATTCCTAAACGGCCCTCCTCAGAACCTATGGCGCCTACAGTTTCCCCTTGGGGCTTGCCTTAGGGGATAGCATCTTAACTGAGTGACTAGCTTTACCTTCTTCCTTTTTTTTTTTTCCTCAATCAAGGGGGGGTGCAGTGAGACATCTGTAATACTGTCAACAATTTATTTGAAAACCTAACAGCAGCCCTCCCTCTGGAGCACACCCACACCTTTCTCCATCCCCTCCCCCAGGCGTGTTTTCCTTGCCTCTCTCTTTCTCCTAAGCTCCAAGGGCCCTTCTTTTGCCTCCGTAACTTGCTTCCTGAGCCCACTTCTTCTCCGATTCCCTTCTAAGACCTCTGTGACTTTCTAAAGAGTTTGAACTGGACCGGCAGTGTCAGCACCTCCCGGGAACTTGGAAGAAATGCAACTTCTCAGACCATGTTCCTGACCTGGGGTGGGGTCAGCACTTGGTGTTTTAACAAGTCTTCCAGGCGATTCTGTGAACCCTTACATTTGAAAACCACAAATCTAATGCAGCTCTCTCAACAAGCCAGCCAGATAAGCGTGATTAGCATTATCCAGGTGAGAAAATTGAGTTTGAGAGGTTAAGCAACTTGCCTGAGGTCACACTGCTTATAAATAGCAGGGATTCACATTCAAGCCACTCGGGCCACAGAGCCTGGCTCGAGTCC